>NW_017728992.1:78932417-78943581 GCF_001723915.1 Gavialis gangeticus | reverse complement strand
GGGAAAAGGGGTTTGCAGCTGGCCAGGAGTAGGGATGGTTGCAGCCTCTCCCTACTGGCCGGAGTGTCCAGCCAGCTGCAAACCCTCTCACTCCCTCCCGGCAAGCTAGAAACCCCACCTTGCTGCCAGCCGGGTGCAAGCCAACTGCCTGCCCCCATGGGATGCTCCACCGCCCCACCAGTCAGAGTTTACCAGCCGCACCTGTAACTACCACCACTTTCAAGCATTTGCAGAGGGGATATATCTTTATGTTCTTAAACATTCCTCTATTATTCCCTATATCCTGTTATTTTTTCTTTGAACTTACTTACATTACTTGGACTACAGACAAATCATCTCTTACTCAGTGAAAAGAAAGGCTATTTCTCCTTAGCCCCAACATGAATTCTAACTGTAATTTTACATTTTAAATTAGCTGCTTAAATGTCAATAGTTTTATAAATCTACCAGGTACCATGAAATACTGCTAGATAATATCTTTCAGCATGCATGCTTATTAAATGACAAGTGCAATGTCAGTTAAATTATGTGTCTTAATAAGAATCAGAATCATGTTGACCCAAGTCAGTACTGTTACTTGTTACAAATTTGTTATGCCTCATCTGTAGTATTTTGATTTCATCCAGTCTTTTTCATCTTACTTTCAAGCTTTTGATATTTATTTTATATAGCATGAGAACATTTAATAAACAATTTATAAACATATACAAAAAAGTTCCCATGTTTACATCATCCTACTAGATAGAATAATATTCTAGAAGTGTAGCCATTAAATTTAACTGTCTGTATAAACAGTTTTTATAAAAGACTGAAACAAGGCCCAGATTAGAGTGTGCCTACTTCCATGTCCTCCTTCCTTGCAAGATGTAGCAGTTGATTTTTGATGCACACTAACCACATCTTTCTTGCCCCCCACAGGTTGAAGGTGGGAATTGTGCTCCCCCTTACTGGCTGATCATCTGGAAGACAACCTTTCTGTTCCTCCAAAGGGACTTAATAAGGTCCATCTGCAGATTGTTAGTTCAAATCTTCTGTTACAGGCAAAACATCCAAAATGCCTGAAGGGCTGGTATGGTCAAGGAAGGCTGTGGTGGCACCAAATGAGTGACAGCATTGATGCACTAAGGATAGACAATTCTTAAACAGGCTAGGACCTAGGTGAAGGACTCTGAAGTAACCTGATGACTGAGGGGACATCTGATAACAATCTCAAGTTATTTAAGGGTGCTTAAACGGAGGATAGAGACAAACTATTCTCTGTAGCTACAGGGTAGATATAGTAAAAAAAATTACTTGGTTAACTGATCAAATATTTGTCAAATAATGGTCAAATATTTTAAGCATTAATTTATGAGAACAGTGGAAAGACTAAATCTTCTGTAGGTTAAGATAATTATGCTAATTATAGAAAACAAGTTATTTAACTGTTACTGTGACACAGTTAACTAACAATAGTAAATTCTAAAAAACTGTAATGATTTTTATGACTATCAATGTTTGGCAAATGTAAATATGTATGATATTCAAGACCCTAAGGATAGTCAAGGTGCACAGGAGCCAGTGACACAGGACCAGCAAAGAAGCCAGCAAACAAGGGATTTTGAGTGGTGAGTTTTTTGGCGAGTTTTCTCAATCACTTCTTGCTTACTGCCTTCACTGTAAGCATGCTAAGTGGAAGGAGGTGAAGGAGAAAGGGAATTTTTTAAGGAAACAATTCTATTTATTTATTTATTCAGGACTGGAGTTATGGGTTACAGATGTGCTTCAAGCACAAGGCCAAAGAGGTTCTAGTTGGAAGTCCAGAACAAATTTTGGTTCTGCATAACAATTGTGGCAAGCTAACTGGTGTCTGAACATCTGACTGTCCTAACAGAATGTAACTGAAACTGTTAAGTTTATTCTGAAACTTTAAGGAAGATGGCAAAAGGTATACTCATTTACCATGCCAGTCATGCCCAGATCTAGAAGGCACTGGATGCGGTAACTGTTTCTGACATGACTATTGATATGTGGCTAAAGGCTCTTGGAACAGGTTAAGGGATATGGACGCTGGAGAATCATTTACTAGCCTGAATTATTTTAAAGAAAATCTTTAGGTAGAATGAAGGAGGGTCTAATCTGCGAACACAACAGTAAATTCTGTTAAGGAAGCTTGTAGGAACAGGAAAAAAATTCTTATGTTTGGTCTCATACCTCCCCAACAGATAAAGCTTTTCAAAATAGTTCCACACATCTCAACAGCAGCAATGTCAAACCCATCAGTAGGAATATGGAGATGGTTTTGAGAAGTACGTTATAAAAACTCAAAAGTAGTAACTTGCTTTCACAAGAGAGATGGCTACACTGCTAAACAAAGATGGATTCTCAGTTCACCCAAAACAAACTGCTAATCTGAATTTTTCATAATCTGCCAAAATGTCATTACTATAAAAGGAGCCATCAGGTGCATTTTAAACAGGAATTACTGCTCTGAAGAATACAGATGAAACAGTAATTATTATTCTCTTTCAAATTTACTGAAGGTTTGATAACAATATATTTATATATTTCCCATTTCAAAATATTTTAGTTTTATTTACACACAAAAGTTTTCCATTTATACCATACACTTAAATACTATGTATGTACTAGAATACAGTTTTATTTTTTATTATGCCACCTTAAGCATAGCAATCCCATGCCAAAGACAAATAGCCCCTCACCTGCCAAGCACAATCTTTCTTCTCTTCAGTAGGCATTGGGATCACAAGAAGGTTCTGAAGAATAAAAGCAGCCTAAAAGAAAAGAAAAAAGTGTCAATACTGCCATCTTGCTGAAGCTGCTGGACAAAACAAAGCACCAGATTCAACAGCACTGTAACAGCATCATAGGTCAAACTGGCATATTAATCAGCAACTCACTGTGCTAGCTTAAACATTCCTGAAGCCATTTGAAATGTCAAGATTCACTGTAGCACAAAAAGGATGCAATCAATTTAAAAATCCTAAAACATCACCTAAGAGCACTAATACAATATAGTATCAGAGGGAAAAACTCTCTTTTCAGTTTATTTTATGGAACTGATGGTATTGTATACAGCAGTTCACTGTTTTCCTAATATAATTAATTTATCTGGATTTCACATAATAGCTATGGAGAGAAAAATATTTTGAAAGAGCAAAACAAATGTTATTATAAAAATATCAAAGACAGAAGAAATACAGGCCAGGTGCAATATCAAAAACTATTTAAGTATTAATTTTACAATTACTACATTCAAGCTGACTGAGTTTTTTTATAACACAGAAATGCAGGTCTTTCAACAATTGTCCCCAGTATCTCACATGCACACCTACGGAAACTGCTTTGTTTAAACTGTAAAACACTTGATGCTGGGACAATGTCTATTTGCATACAGGACTAAGTTCATCGTTACCTCCTAAGTAAGAGTCCAATCACCACTTAGAAGACTTCCTTCTTTAAATATCCCAAGCTGTTTTTGTTACATTTTGGACTTAATAAAATGTGAAAAAAGAATTCTGATAAATAATTTTTAAAATAAACTACAAAAGATGATCCCAACTGTTCTACAACGATCTGGACACCAAAAGATTTACATTTTTGGAGCATTTTTGTGCAGAAGTGTTCTACGTTGTTTTACTTTAAAATAGGTAGTTTGTTGAGAAAACATGTCTCAAAAGTATTTTAATATCTTAAAACTGAATTATACAAGCTTGAGTCCTTACATTTTGGTTGTACAGTGGGCATGGAAGGAAACTGAAAAGTCACATTATTGCTATGCTAAATTCTTCCATCACAATTAAGAAAAATCTAAATATTTAGCTGAACACTTCTAGCTCTACCTTTTAATAGATGATACCTCATACAGTTAGATGCTGTATTATAATTGTAGGGGAGTAAAAGAAGAAAACTGCTATTTCAGTTCAAAATGAGAAGCAGGTTATATTAAATTCATAAATTTCTCTTAGATTTACCATTTGGATAAATATGTACTTAGCTCTGAGTTAAGACATGAGAACAAAGCTCATAGCTTTATTTCATCAGCCCACTGCTCAGTCTCTAAATAGTTCAGAAGGCTTCTTCAAGTCAAGGAAAAATATCCTTTATACTATACGCATAAAAGATAAGCGACTTCTGCTTAAGTTATGAAGCTCATTACTTATTGTGCATTTCTCATGCACTGGCAAAATCTACTTCCAGTGCTTCTCCATGAAGTGCGAGCACTATATCCATCAGGCACTGTTAACACTGTAAACAATGCTAGTCTATTCAAGAAGTTGCAACAGAGACCATGAACATGCATTGCTTTCAAAGCTATATTCAATTTACTGTATTTGAGCATTTTGGTAGTTTGAGCTGTGTAGAGAAAACATACTAGGAAATACACTCAGGGATTTTTTTTTTTTTTTTGGTTTTTGTTTTTTTGGTTTTTTTTTTACTTAAACCACTCAAGATATACATGAGGCCCTGGCACACATTTCAATTATGACATGATTGAGATGCAAATCTATAATATGCTATATATACACACCCCAATTTATAGCATCATAGCAGGGAAAGCCAGGCACAAAAAAATGTTCCACATACATTGTAGAAGACTTTTGTGTCTGGTTGGTATGGACCCTTAAATTGAACAGGTAGCATGTGTGCCTGACCCAGAACTACCCCATGCCAATCTCACTCTCAGTTGATAATTTGGATCAGCTTGGGGCAGCACCACGTCTAAAAACTGAACATGCAGCTGGGCTTCACAGGGTTGTTTTATAGCCAGAAGTAAAGGGAAAGTGGAGTCAGGAAGCCTCTCCCCAGCCCTGGCTCCAAGGACCCTGGCTTTTGAATCAGTATGGAGCCAGGCTGTCTGGTGGTTTTTAGGCCTGGGGATGCCCTGGGGCCTGGGACAAAGCCACCCCTTGGGCAATTGTGGCTTCAGGACTCCTGCTACTGGGATCTGAGGAATTTATATGCCCCATCCCAAATATTGCACGCATTGCTATATTTCCTCAAATCTAAATCACACCATTAGTTTCATGTCTGACGGAGGCCATGGAAGAACAAAAGCGATTTAATAAATAGTTCTACAGTTTAAGTGAATGACTACTGAGTGAAATGGAAAAGAAATAGTTAAGGGGTGATCTGATGGCCACCTACAAGTTTATTAGGGGTGACCACCAGTATCTGGGGGGACGTTTGTTCACCAGAGCGCCCCAAGGGATGACGAGGTTGAAGGGTCATAAACTACTACAAGACCGTTTCAAGCTGGACATAAGGAAGAATTTCTTTACTGTCTGAGCCCCCAAGGTCTTAGAATAGCCTGCCATGAGAGGTGGTTCAAGCACCTACACTGAACACCTTCAAGAGAAAATTGGATGCTTATCTTGCTGGGAGCCTATGACCCCAGCTGACTTCCTGCCCTTTGGGCGGGGGGCTGGACTCAATCTTCCAAGGTCCCTTCCAGCCCTAATTTTTATGAAATCAATGAAAGATATTCTATTACACTATGCTTTGTTCACAGAACTACCCAATCATCTGTGAAGAATACTGAGACAGGCTTTCATATGTCACTTCTGTAATCCATAAATTTGTTAAAATAAATTTTTCTAATATCTACAAAAAGAAAATCAACTACTACATTTTAAGTTAAGCTAAATGATGAGAATAAAATGAACATACCAATAATTTCTTTCAACACCAAAGAAAGAAGACACAAGCATTTTGACATCTCCACATTGCATATATCATTGTTTTTCATAATGTTATAAATATATACAGCAAGAATGGTTAGGGATTATTTTTATAATGCTTCAAGCAGTAAGAGCAAAAGATATCTTTCTAAGCACCTTACTGTTTTTGCGGCTCAAATGAAACTAGCACATCAATGAAACAGATTACTTCTGCTTTTACATTAGTAATCATGTCTCTTCAGTGCTTTTCAACTGAATGCTAAATGAAGAGGGTGAAAAAAAAACATTTTCATTAGGTAGCATTTAACTTGTGAAGGAGCAGGAATGTTGTGCCATCATAAATAAATCTTCTCACAAACAGCTTAATTTTCATATAGTTGTTTTCATTCTTTATGACCTTAAAGGTTTTACAGATGTATATTCATGAACAACAGAACAGAAAAAAAGCATACCTCCCGGCGTACCAGGCTACATTCAGATTGATCCAGAAATATGTTTATTACTGTTCCCCATAATCCTCCAGAAATGTTCTGACAGCTGTCTGCTAAAGCAATGCATCCTGCTTTAAGAGTTGTAAGAGCTGATCCAATTCCAAGTGATGTGAATCTTACCTGGAAGAAATTCACAAGATAAGGTAAAAAAAAAATTATAGTAAAAAGCAATATTTTACAATTATTTCTCAAACTTCTACTATAAAGCATACAGTCCTAATCCCTAAACTATCTTGAAAAGTTACTGACTGACTTGTATTCCAAAGCTTTTATACCCCTTTTATACCCCTTCAAAAGCTTTAAGTATTGAGACTACAAAATTCTATTCACCTAAGTAACAAATGCAGACATGCCTAGAAAGCTGAGTAAGTATCCAGAAGTCTTTAGGATGATCTGACAATACCTCAATTTTTGCAATATTACATATAAAAATAGCTCCTCATACATTTATGCTAACAAATATAGACAAAATATTAAGGCCTTAACATTTAATATTATTTGACAAGTAATGGCATGTGGATGCCTTACTTAAGTCTACAAACGCATGCAACATTTTTGTATACATGTTATCATACCTCAACCTTTTTATAAAACCTAAACTGTGCTCAGCAGTGTAACTAGAGGGTGGAGAGAGGAAGGAAGAGTGAGTGGGGGCACCAGCTTAGGCAGGACACAAATATAAGTGTTGCTGCTACTGTGAGTCCAGCACTACAACAGTGCAGTGCCACTGGTGAGGGTATAAAACTGCTGCTGCCCAGCCACACCTCTGACTATACTAGTATTGGTATCTGGCTGACCTGCTCTTCTTTTCAACGAGATTCAAACTTAAAACAAAATTAAGATCCCCATTCATAGTTGTCAAGGAAACACCACAAGATTCTTACTAGCCAGGTTTAAAGCTTCAGTTCTATTTCAAACATTGTTTAAGACACTGCTTAGCATTCAGCACCACTCTGAGAAGTAAGTATAAAAATTAGATTTCATTTTTATTGCATCAACTGATTCATGTTAATGATCATGTTACAGTGATTCTGTAGCCATGACAGTCCAGGTTTTATGCAAGAGGCAAGGATTTTTGGGGGGTGATGTCTTTTATTAAACCAGTTTACATGTTTGGAGTGAAGATAGACAAGCTTCTGAATGCAAGACATTCTCTATCAGGTCTGAGGAGGGAAGCAAGCAAGCACAGCCTTCATGTTAAAAGGCATTTTATTTTTATTTTGCACACACATACACACACTTCTGCTTATAGTTAATAAAAAGAAAGTGCAGAAATCTTACATACTAAGGTACCATGAACCATTACCCCAAGTAACTAAAAACAGGAAGTGACGGACTACAGGAGTGTGGTGATAACATTCATTTGAAGGTACATTTTGAATTTTTCTGTTAAAGTAACACATAGATACACTGACCACATTTAAAATTGTGCCAATTTTTAAGCCTCATCATTAAAAAATAATTTAAAAAATGTGATACATGCATTTCTTAAACTTGGAACAACTATTTTACTGCCACAGTACACTAACCTCAGGGTCTCTGTCTACCCATAACGGAACCAGCCATGCCAGACCTAGTCGAGAAGGATCTTCTTCTTCACTGTTTTCATAAGGCAAGAACCAGAGAGAGACCAAATCCTGGTCAGAAAGTAAAAAGCAAAGCAATATGTTTTAGGAACCTTTTGAGCATGACCACCTTTTGTTTTTCTAAAACTTATTGCAACTTAGAGTGCCCATGTTGTAGGGCACAGATTCTGACTTAAACCCTGAAAAATTGCCTACACTTACTTAAATCTATTAATTGAGTAAAATTAAGTACATGTAAATCTTTACAGGATTAGGTTCTGAATGATAAACAGATCACCCGCAAGTTGCAGAAACTTCAGATGAAAATACTGCAAATCATTTTAACTCAGAAGAGGATAACTAAGTTCAGCAGAACAGTGGGAGACAAAACTCAACACTAATTCCAATATACTAAAAGCCTTAGTGTGTCTGTCTGTGTGTCCATCCGTAACACTTTATTTGCACTCTGATTGGTTGTCTTGGCAGCCAATCACAACACTGACTGAAACAACCAGAGTGCTCTGCACAGACAAACACACACGGTGGAGCACCACCGTGATGGTGGGGACAGAGGGGCTAGAGCTGGGGGGGTGAAGCCAGCAGCGCTGGCCCCAACCCCCTGGCCCTGCTCCTTGGAGACAGATGGCAGGACTGGAACAGAGGCAGGGAAAAGCCAGCAGTGCTGGCCTTGCGTTCCCCCTGGCCCTGGTCCTTGGAGGCAGCAGTGGTGCGGGGTGCTGGTGGCGCAGTGCTGGCCTCACCCCCCTGCCTCCGCTCTGGCCACACACCCCTCCCATGGACAGACATGAGCAGGGGATGGGGGGGGGATGTGGGAGGTGGCCACAGGGCCAGAGACAGAGTGGCGGCACCACAGGGGGCTGGGTGGCAGCGCCCTGTCCCTGTCTGCCACCCTCTGGTCATTCATGATGGTCAATTTGCTAGTCATATATAAAACAAGAGACCCTGTTACTTAATACTATACTGATCTTTCTCCTTTCTTAATACCCACAAAGCTGATACTGATTCATTTGAGGTCACATAGTGTCATATGCTATTTAGTTCCAGATTTTGTACAGAGATTGTGAATCTCCTTGCATGTTCATTTCTTTGTATCACATTAAAAGAATATATACTTACCTGCAAAGTATTATGCACATCTAGGTGCTGTATAAGCAGACTTTCTAGATTGATACCATATCATTATTGTCAGGGTAAACAATGATCACCAGAGTTTTGTGTTTTACTATCATCTTGGCTTTTCAGATTTTTAATACTGTAGATAATCCAGATTTAAATTCCATTTTAAATTAAATATACTGTACTCTAATTTCAACACAGGGGAAGAGGCAAAAGACAATGCTTAACCCTCACTGATACTATTTGCAGCACTTTCATTATAACTGTAACTGATACTATATTGCTTAGAAATCCATGATGCCCTAATTACGAGAAAATAAATATCACTTTAGACGTGTTATATCCAGCACTGAAAAATAAGGGAAAAAAATCGGCCATGATGCAGCTCACAAGAAAAATTAAGTAGTAGTATTGTAAGGCAGTTAAAAAAAAAAAATCAGCAGAAAAAGGAATAATCTACTTGATAATGAATACATCAATTTATTTTAATGGGAACTTTGGAGACTTCAGATAATTCAACTGGCATAAACAATGCACTGAAAATAACTTTTTTTTAAAATGTACCTTTTTTATAAAATAATATTTGCATAGAGGTGAAAAATAATTTATTCCTACCTATATAGAAATTGATATCTAAATCACTGGTGTTGTAAATCAGGATCAGGATCTGAATCTCTTCTATGAACATAGTTGCTTAGGACAATCTAGGGAGCAACACTGCAGTACACAGCGTATATAAAATTTATAGCTACAGAAACATATAGTTGACCATATTACCATACATATTACTTCACATAATTAATACATACCCTTCTACCACCACCAGTGAAGGCCTAATCATTCATCTCTGTGTTTATGGAATGATTCTGCAATGTGCTGAGCTCCTCCTGCAATGTGCCAATTACTCCATATCCCACGAATGCAAAGGAAGCTGTCAGCACTTGGTGCCTTAAGCAGGGGATTAACACCTCAAGGGGACTGGAACCATATCAAATTTGGAAAGTATATTGTGTTATTTTCTTACTGCTTGTTAAGGGTGCCTGTTGTTCAATCATATCTTTTCTGTCCCAGAGGGAAGAGACCCATCTTCATTCTGTTGATTAGCTAAACAAGAGACACCCAAAGTAGGCCTTGATTATGAGCAAAGATCAGCACGTGGCAGCCAGGCAGTGTGGTGGAAAGCAGCTCCTGCTGCTCCCTCCAGTTAAGTCTATGGGAGTGGGGTCACAGGCAATGTGTGGAGTGGGGGGCACAGGCAACATGGCAGCAAGTCACAGGAGTGGGTGTGGGGGAGCAAAGACAACACATTGGGAGGGTGGGGGGCACAGTCAAGGGTGGGAGGGAGCATGTGGCCCCCTCAGATTACTGCGCCAACAGCAAGATGCAGAGCTGCAGCCTGGCCAGACCAGTTCCAGGCAGAAGCTGCCTCCGCAACCCAGCAGGCAGGAAGCGTGGGAGAGAGCACTGCACCACACCACACCACCATGGCTGTCAAGGCAAGGTGCCCCCAGCCTGCCCAGCAGCAGCAGGAGCACAATTTTGGGCCACCACTGCTATGTCTCACCTTGGTGGCCATGGCAGCGCAGTGCTGGCTCCTGCCCAGAGCTGGTCTGGCCACAGTGCAGCCCCGTAACCGGCTGTGGGGACAGAAATTGGGGGGGCACATACCCCCCCACCCCCCTCACACAATCGCCTTTGCTCCTTCCCCATATACCCACCCCATTCCTCACAGCCCCACCCACTTCCTCACACTATGGAATTTGAGGGCAGGAGCAAGTGGAACCAGCAGGGCCAGGGGGCTGCTATAAATTGGGAGCTAGGGGCAGCAGCAGGCCAGGGAGTTATGGGAGTGAGAGGCACTGGCAGGGCCAGGGGGCTGTGGGTTGGGAGTGAGGGGCAATGGCATAGGCAGGACACTGGTATATCAGGGCTGCTCAGCACCACAAAGCAGCAGAGGGGAAGGGGGAGGGGACAGCTGCAGCTGGACCTGCATCCTGGTGAGCGAAAGGAGCAGAGGAATCTCTGATTTTGAATGATAAAAAAATAGAGGTGCACTGATACATCAGTCCCATATTGTACTGGCACTGATAAAAGGAAAACTAACATTATCAGCAACTGGCTTCTTTTGGCTAATAATGTCACCGATAAATGCTGCATGCATGCCCACAGCTGTAGTGCAGCATGCAGGTGGTCAGGAGTGCAGCCTGGCAGTGTGAAGGGCACTGTCCGGCTGGTAAGTCTGTTCGGGGAAAGAATAGGTGTATGGTGGGGGGAACCAAGGCCCCCGCGT
>NW_017728992.1:78924984-78932406 GCF_001723915.1 Gavialis gangeticus | reverse complement strand
GGGGGAACCAAGGCCCCCGCGTGGAGGGAGGGAGTGGGGTTGGTGCTAGGGCTGGCACTGACACAGGGGCAGGCACTGCACAGCCAGGGCGGGGTGGGGCCTGGGACAGAGCCACAGCTTGTCTGGGGGGGAACAAGTCCTACCACTGCACATGTTCTGAGAGGGTATGGGGGGGGGGTGGGCTGGCTGTGCCCCCTGGATCTGAGTGTGGGGCAAGGGTGGGCTGCTGTTGTGGCCTGAGCCAGGCTGAGTTCAAGGAGGGAAGCAGCAGTGCTTGGAGGCCTATGGGGGGGCTACCTCAAAACTGACCATAGCCCCCGCTCCCAGCACCACCGCCTGCCCCAAACACACCCCCGCCAGCCCAGCTCCCCTGCTGGGTAGAGCCCAGCACTGCCCCCAGCGGCAGCCCACCCTCGCCCTGTGCAGATCCAGGGGGCACACCCTACCATGCCCTCCCAGGATGAATGAAGTGGTGGGAGCCACCTGCCTCCCCCTCCCCATATGCCCTGGATGACCTGTGGCTTCATCCCACACCCCATCCCAGCTGTGCAGCGTCTGCCTCTATCCCACCTCCCTGTGGGGGCCTTGGTCTGCCCCCTCCATGCCCCTTCCCCGCTGCTCTGTATGCCACGTAGCAACAATGGGATCAGACTCTCTCTCTCTTTTATATCAGAGAATTGGGGGGGTTAAATAGAGAAAACCAGGATCCCTTATTATAAGGCAAGTGGCCTAACTCTACAACCCTTGTACTGCACAGTACACAAGTGCAAACTGATCTCAGTGACCCAGGAAGCCCCTTCTAGTTCTATGTATCCTGAACTGCAGTTGTCCAGTCTTGACTATAACCAATGATTCCTATTTTGAATACTCCTTCTCCCAAAATGGATTACAGTAGAAATCCTGCTTTGCTTTTAGTCAGTTTAGGCTTAGGAACATATTTTTCACCTTACTCCTATCACTGAAAATCCAGCTTGTACAATATGATCACAATGACTTGGGACACAAAGTTTAGGTCTGTATTATGAGAATTCAATTACTTTAAAAAAATGAAATTAAATATTCCTTGAATAGCTTATCTAAATAACTTTAGGTATATGTACAGAATTTAGAAAATAGTGCAGTCCTGAACACTAATATTGTATTTGTTTAGGCCTTGATACAGTAAACAGGTGGCATGTGCTTATAATTAATGGGAAAAAATGAGTCTGTTTAAGAAGTAAAAATGCTCTTAGAGATGTTATCCACAGTTCTGAAAACCAACACTGCTGTAAACAACTAGAATTATGCAATAACTTGTTAACAAGGTTTTCATTTCCAGAACTGTTGAAGACATTGACGTGTCTGTTATTTTCAAATAAAAGAAGTTACTGCATTTCAAATAATCTTGGGGAGGCTATGCTTTAAAAAGGTAAAAATTAAAAAGCTTTTATTTTAGCTACCCTTAAAGTTGTGTTAGGCCAGCATTCCCTTTGAAAACAGTGGGATTACTTTTGTGATTCTATTCAATTCAGTAAGGTTAGCAGAACTGAACCCTTAGCTAGTATGTATAAAATACTGGTATTAATGTTCTATAGTGCTCAAATTCAGAGTTATCCAAAGTATAACTTTTCCAAACCAAGCACCAACAGAAATTAAATTCTTCTGCTTTCTGAACTCAAGTAAGAAAAACACATTTTCCCAGTTGAAGGAGAGAAAAAAAGACAGAAGAAAGAAACTATACTTTTAACTTTGTCAATAACGTGTCAGTACTTAAACCATACAGAAGACAAGGTGAAGAACAACTTTTAACGTGCTCACTGTATTTTTGGCTTGAGCCATCATTTCATGGGACAAGTGAAGCAAGCAAAGTACTGTGCTCTTGGTGACACCTTTTCCCATGAACGACATAGCATTTCCTCCCCACTCAACATAAAAAGACGAGATGACCTGGAAAAAACAAAACAAACTATTACCTTCAGTAAAGCTACCATGAAATATACAGACAGTAAAAACTGTTCTACAGACTCCCATGAATTTAAATCGTAACTATGAAAAGTCAGTAGCCTTTATCAAATATACATTTTCCTTGCATTTTTAGCCATTCTATTATAATTCTAGACATTCTATTATAACAAGTTACATTGTCAGAGGCTAACTTGTGATATAGCTATAACCTCGTGTTCAGCCACCTGCTCTTATCTTGGCTTTCCTTCATGTCTACAGTGACCTTCATTTACCTATTGTTTATAGACCTGGTAGAACTTTTGTGTTTTCATTCTATTCATTATTTATCTTTTTTTTTTTTTTTTGGCCAAATCTTGTATTAGCATACTTAGAATTTTAATGTATTCTTTTGTTTACACATTTTCGATTTTTAACCTTGGACACGCTCACACGTAATTTGCCAAAACCTAGGCCCCAAATAATTCCAAGTCTGTCTGATTAATTTAGTATTTACATGCTCTGATAGGATAATTCAAAGTGGGGAAGGAACACAAACCTGCCCCACATATAATTTATGAAGACCTGCATACTTTTTAGTTATAGAAGGCCTTTTAATATTTTCAGCTCTTAAGAAATGTCCCTTGGACAGTCTGAATTCAATATCCAGGAGAAACTGGTTGGCTGTATCATAATACCCATGTGAAAAATAGCTTAAGTGTTTCTTTAGTTGTCGGCACTTTGTACACTATAAAGGACAGTCATTTTGAGCTGTTTATTGCTACTTATATGAATTGAAAATCTTTATTTCATACAGGAACACCTGCTGAATAGTAGCAGTTACAGTAAGGTGATGTAACTGTCTGGCCAGAGATTGTTAAAACATAACAAAACAAAAATCAAACCTGTGTAAATCAGACCTAAATAACCTGCTTAAAGTATGTTAAGAACTGCATGTAATGGAATGTATTTTCCCCCAAAGCATGGCTATTACAACCTATCAATTCATCTCTGTTTCCCACCACTCCATGAAACAACTCTCTATCAAGTTATATGTTATTCAGTTGACTTTAAACTGCATAATACATAATGCAGATAGGATCTTAGCGTTATCAGGAGGATCTCTACTGCCTATTTCCCAGCTGTTATCTGAAACCAAACTCTTTAGCAGAAAACCTTGTTCTTTGCAATAGCATCTATAATTTGGGTGCCTTTTTAAATTTAAAATCCCATCTGAAGCAGTCAATCAAGTGGCTCTAGCTATTTTATTTCCATTTCAGAAACCTTGCCACTTCATCATAACTCAGTGTTTCAACACTTACTTTACATTTTTTGTTTCATCATAACTCACAGTTAATATAGAGGTTACCAAAAATCTCTATTTAGAGCTAGAAAAAGCATGGAAAAAAGTATATATTCTGAATCTTTAAAAGGGCAATAGCCAATGTATTTATTTTCACTCTATTTCATAACCAGTAACAAGATCAAAATTTTAAAAATCTAGCCTTAAGTACTTTTTATGTTATAAAATTATTTAAGAACACTAGAGTGCTGGTAAAGTTGTACTTTTGAAGAGGAACTAGAAAAATAAGCATAACATTTTGGATGTACCCGTCATGAAAGGCTATTGTTAGTTCACTGAGTTTTCCCTATGTTACTTTCATCTAAGGTACTGAGAGATGTTCGTTTAAAAGGAGTGATGGGATCTGACCCTTAATACTAAACCTCACAATCCTGGGCTCCCCCCTAAACCACCAGCAAATTGAAAGCTGGGTGCCTGACAGTCAAACTGACTGTCAGCTTGCTTTTGGACCACACTAGGGCTCTAAACAGCAGCCTAATTTATCAATCCAGGTGTTCCTTTTTTGGAAGATTTAAAAGGACATCTGCTTGTAGACAGATACAGTGTGCATGCCTGTGTGTGTTCATAGTTACAAAACACAGTCAAAATGTCCAGAAACTCAGTTTTATTTTTTAAATACTCTGGCTTATACACCCCCCTATTATTTGGATTGATTTCTTAATTTTTAATTTCAATTAATATTTGTCTTTACAGACTGGTTTCAGTAGCTAGCTTGGAAGACTGACAATGCACGTTCTAGTTTTCAGCTGATGTCTTTTTCTTGAATGAGGAGGCCACCGCTCCTTATTACAATAAAACAAATTGTTACATAACCATTTTGAACAGTTATATAGCCAGAACAGTCTACACTAACATGAAAGTAATCTTCGTTTGGTGCAGATTTCAAATTGCTCTGGATGAAATTAATTTTGATATCACTAGTTATGATACTCTGAAAATAACATATGAACAATAAATATATTTTGCATAAACTCCCATTTAAGATCGTAAACAATTCTCAATCCGACATTGAAGTCATTGCTAGTTTTGCCATTCACTTCAAAGAGAATGGGATAAGGTCCAAAGTGCACAGATGGGAAAGATTATGGCATATCTTCATGCATGGATAACTTACTGGCTCTCTCAAAGTCTAGTACAAGTGGCAACATGTGCACCTGTCATAAAATCTTCAGAAAGGGCACCACAGAGCATAAAAACACTGCACTCTTGTCAAACACAAAAATTAATGAAATATACAGTTTTATGGACAAATCTGTTTCATTCCACCACTCAAGTTAATTATTGATTTCTAACTGGCTATACACAATATTACGATTTTCCTTCCTTGCATCTTGTAACTTATACACGCCCAAAATGTCAAGTTCACTAATTGCACACATCCATTGTTAGGTTTTCACCAAAAAAAAAGAAACAACCCCCCCTCAAAAAACACCACTCTGCAACCAAATTACAAGTAAAATTTCCCAAAACATATATTTCCCTCAGTAATACTGTATTCACAATATTAATATTTTGCTTTATGATTGTTACATAAATGACCAAATGACAGCATAAGCAACTTACCTCAAGAAGGCCTGTTAAATATTTCATACAAATTGTGAATGATTCAGTTGTGACAGAATGTGTACTCCAGCCTGGGAATGCAGTAACGTGAACCATTCCTCGTAAAGTTCTCTCCAGAGAAGGAAGTCCATAGAAGTGGGGTGCATTTGTTACCCGTAAACACTGCAGCAGCTTCAAAGCCAGCTGTGTTCGGAAACAGTCAGCAAGTTCCAAACCCTTTCTGTGGCCATAGACAAAGTAAAAAAGTCAGTCAACAGTATAAAAGTTTCCCTAATCTACAATTGCTCAGGTTACTATTGATATCTTATTGCATCTGTAGTTGTTCTATTAGTTTAGGTGTCTGAATCGCATTGCCTTTTGTATATGGAAAGTGGAAATCAACAACTCCAGCTTTATGTATTTGAGTTCTGAAAGTACAAAATTTCATTTATCATCATATTGGGACATTCATTCAACTTAAAAAAAATTACTGCAAACAGAACTGTTAAACTAAAGAACCTGTTCACCATAAGTGAAAAAAATTAAATGCTTTATAACATAAAGAAAATGACAAAGCTCAGTGCATTTAAATCCATTCTAAAATCAAAGTGTCAGAGAGATTTCCTGTAGTTAGAGAGCTTCCAAGCTAGAAATCAACTAAAAATTGTAGAACAGTTTGGACCATGCTCCCATTTGTAGTGACACAATTTTCTAATCCTTCTTTTTCAGATGTCTTGTTCATTGATAATGATTTGAATAAATGAACCAGAGAATAAAATAACGCTCTGAAGAAGCTCTCTATGCAAACGTGTAATTAGATGGTGATTTTAATTATTTTCAGTCATGTTTTTAGACATATTTTGATTAAGAGCCTTTGTACATATACTTAGGCAAAATAATGAGTTTAGAGATGCTTAGCGTTTAACACAGAGGTGCCCAACACACATGGCATGGTATGCATACACTTGTATGCATGTCCGAACACCAAATGTTAAATCAGTGATTAATAATTTCAAATACTATAAATTGATAATAGGATGAGGTTTTCTCCCCAATCAGCTTAGGAAAAAACGTCTTACATTTGCATACAAGGAAACCTCATTAAATATACTGCGTAGTGTTCAACTGCTGGTAAAAGAAGCATGCACTCATTAATAGAAACCAAGTATAAAGCTGATTAAATGTAGCCAACACTGAGCATGATTATAGAACACATGGTTCACATTGGGCAAACATACTGAATATCGAATCTAATTTTGGGGGAGCTGTCTTATATTCTGGGTCATCTTAAATTCAAGTAAATACAGCAGTATCTTTTAGCTTGATTCTTGAAGTTTAGTAGATTCATTAGTTATAACTATTAAGTATATAAAAAGTAGTCTAGATTTGATACAGTGCCCTTCAAGAAGTGTTCATTGTATCAGTCATTCACATGTCTGTCTTTAAATATATAACACAATAGAAGAAAGGTTTAGAAAGATTAAAACAATATAATCTGTAAGAAAGTCATAATAAATAACCTAAGCAACGTGATTCGGTATACCAGTTTCAATGAATTTTAGGTAAAACACTCTCTATCAATTTCTAACATTTTTAATTACAGAAATGTTGTTAATCCTAACATATATACAACTGCCTAAGAACCTCATTCCAACCTATCGAAGTAAATAAATAGAAATTTTACCATGACTTTCATGGGCTTTTCAAAATATAACCAGCTCTATTTCTGACACAGCTGAGAGCATAATTGCAAAATATCAGTATACAGAAAGTTACCTTATTCCACCTACTAGCAATGTACTGCTGATATTTTTAAAACTTGCATCGAGACAGACAAGACATGTCAAAAAGGCAGGCTGCTGTGAGCCAATTTACACAAAAGTTATTAATCTTGTAGCAATAAGATAGTTTAAAATAGCAGCCAAACCTGTAAGATATCAGAACTCAGAATTTCTGACTGATTTAGTCAACTGTCTTTTTATTTTAGTCTGTTCAATATTAAGCGGTACCACACGTTTATGTATGTCAG
Source organism: Gavialis gangeticus (assembly GCF_001723915.1). NCBI lineage: Eukaryota > Metazoa > Chordata > Crocodylia > Gavialidae > Gavialis > Gavialis gangeticus. The sequence goes on along the minus strand of NW_017728992.1, from coordinate 78,925,552 downwards.
AGGTGTGAAAATCATTTGACCTTATGAGCAATGCAGGACTTGTTCATGGGCTGGATGAATGGCGTGGGGCCAGCCCCACAGGCGAGGTCAGACCTATGCCCCCTTCACCCCCAACCCTTCCCATGCTAGATCCAGAACATGAGGTGCCTGCTGCAGCCAGATCTGGATGCAAGCCACATGTGGCACCCATTCTGGTTGGTCCAAAGCAGATGCTGTGTGCAGTACAGGTCCTGAACTAGCTGAAGGAGGCGCTGGACTAACTGAGCCTCCTCTCCACCTTCTGGGACCAGCATTGCCTATTGCATCTCCCTCAGAGCAGCTGGAGCAGGCGCTGCATGCAGCCTGGATCCCAGACTAGGCAGAATACACACCTCAGGTACTGGATCCAGCATAGGAGGGGCACAGAGAGGGAGGGGAGAGGAGTGTTCAGGACTGGTCCCATGTGAGCCAGCACCAGAGCACCAGGAATCAGATTCAGATTAGGTGGCTCTGTAGACTGGATCCTGTCCATGAGCTGTATCTTTGATACTGCCAATGGATATAGTGGCAAGAGTCCTTTTTTTTTTTT
>NW_017728992.1:78919003-78924973 GCF_001723915.1 Gavialis gangeticus | reverse complement strand
TGCCAATGGATATAGTGGCAAGAGTCCTTTTTTTTTTTTTTCATATGATTACAGATGCATTCTTGACACCCAATATTTTAAGGGTTTCTAGCTACTATACTCCCAAGCCCTGCCTTATGTGAACAGATGCTTTTATACTATACCTGTCAGTAACTGACATGAAGCAGAATAGCAAGGTGTTAGAGAGACTAATGAGTTCTTTCTCCAATCGTTGCCTGATAGTAGTCTGTACATTATCTTTTTCATCCTGTACCTGGGATTCTGGTCGCACAAGAAGATCTAGTAATGAAGTTGGATTCTGAAAAGAAGAACCATGAAAACATTCAAACACTGCAGAATGTGTTTCCTAGTACAATACACAATCTATTGAAAATTTTCTATTCAACTAGTAAGAAGTTATGGTGAAGTCTGAGGATGTCATTAACAAGTATTATTTTAAAAACCAAACAAAACCAAACAAAACCAAAATACCAAACCCGAGATTAATAATTTTCTAGTACTTCGGTATCAGGCTAACAGCACTCCTAGGGAAACTCTGGGAATCCCGGCTGTTCCCAGGTTATTTTTCTCCTGAAGTGGCCATTGTTACTCTGAGAAAAAGCCTGAACATCTCTGCACTCATGGTTTCTCCTGGGAGAACAGCAACTCTCTCAGGAGAAACTGAAATCTGTACAAAGCCTTTTAAGTATGTTTTTAGTATTGAAAACTTGTTCTGATTTTAAAGCATAATATTATGTATTATGAAGTAATATGATCAAGCAAATACACAGAGAGTTATGCAAGTTATTTTACTGTATTGTAACTCTGACATCACATACAATCTGTACATTTGTTCGCGCACACATACACAAATCAAAACACTTTTCCAACCTTCATCTGTGGTTGGTTTGATAGATGGCATTTTGTACAGTCCACAAGCAATACATTTTCCTAAGTATATTCTTACATTTTTAAGCAGTGTCTCCAAGATCCATTTTAAATGATCCACCTCCAAGCTCCTCTTCTGTGCCCTAAGCAACTTGCTTAGAAAACTTATGACATCTGTCAGAAGCTCCTCATCTTCTGTAGAAGCTGGGAGAACTTGCAGAAACCTTTAGTACAAAAGAAGTTTATCATGTTCATGTCTCATGTTCATGTCTAAAGGACATTACTTGAAATACCAAGTTCCACTAACATGATATAAAGTACTTATACATAATCAGATGTATTGAGCTCTCCATAGGAAATGTTAAATTTAGATGTCTGAACAGGACTAAAGATGGGTCAAACTTCACTAATTTAATTTAACTAGTGGGAAAAGTGCAGCTCTAAATTATCTGACTTTTTTTCAATAAAAGAGCCGTCATTTGCATATGTTTTCTTTTAAAATAAGTAAAACACCTAAATTACAGAAATATTGCTGTTTTCAAAATATAAATGTCACCTACTTCACAAACAAAACCAACATCTTTCCCATATCCTAAATTTTACATTATGTGTTTCTTATAACCTCCTCAAAAACAAAAAATTAATCCTGATACTTCAGCTGCTTGCAGCAAGCTTCTAAAACAATTTTTTAGAAGGATATTGGCCTCAGGGTAAAGAAGTGCCTACAGTATTCCATTAAGATTTAAAGGGGGAAAAAATCATCATTTCCCCTCTTGCATGTGCTCCTGAAGAACGTTTTGGCAGCATTCCAAAATTAATTAGTCTGAGGCATGTAAATATTGTTGTCAAACCAGCAACACAGCATTAGATGTTGCATCTCTCAGGGAGCATCTACACATGCACCAAACTGCGCAGCTATTACTGTGCAGTCATTTAATACTTGCTTAAGGAAGTACCAAATGACTGTGCAGCAACCAGTGTTACTACACAGTCCTGATGCCGCATGGGTTTTTTCCCACGCTACTGCGCTGTAGTGTCTGTGTCACAGTTCATGCCTGCTGACACTATGTTGCCATAGCAATGAGCAACAGTGACATAACGTCTCGTGTAGACATGCCATCAGTCACCAAAATTATCCTGCATGTATGGAGGGAGAAAGAAACAGGACTCTCCCCATAACCACTTCTACCTGGCTCCACAGAGCGAGAAAAGGGCCTGGATGGTCTCATCATCCCATCTTTCCTCTGAGTAAACACATGGAACAGGAGCTCTTCCATTACTTTGGGGGGATGACAAGAGAGCCAGAGTTCCTTGAGATCCATATCTCCATCAGTTCCCAGGATAAAGAAGAGACTTCTTAACTGAAATACCCACATAATTCTTTCAGATCCAGCATCTGCCTTAGCATTGCAATCCCCTAGCTACCTATATCTCATGCCTTCCCCACATGGGTTATTCACAAAACTAGCATTTCCTAAATCTTAAGAACATGACTTTTCAATCTAAATAATATTGTTTTAAAGTCTTCTTTTTTCACATAATATATCATTATGAGGTACTGCTTCCTAACTTGTTACATGTCTTGCATTGACACTTACCTGTTTAATGTTGTTTGCCAAGCCAAGCACTTCAAAGTGGCCCCACAAGACCCAGTGCTGAATTTTAAAGCAAGCCTGTCATTTAAAATATAAAAACTCATCCTAGTGACAGCAGCCCTAACTTCCCTGTGGGACACTGCTTGAACAATTGAATTAAGACAATCCTGCAGTCCACTGGCTGTGTGTGTTATCTTCAATGTGAGAATGTCTTCTGAGGATAGCTTTAATGTGTCTAAAAACCTGAAAAGAAATAAAGGAATACAGTGACAGTTAACAACCTGAATCTCTTTAAATGATTTCAATAGGCACTGATTTAATCATTTTCTTCCTATTTCTAATAAGGAAGTAAACTAGAAGCCTTCTTAAGAAAGTAGTTTTAATAATTTTTTTCTTAATAACCTTTTAAACCTTCAGTGGTTTATTTGCTTGTTTTTAAATGCTGGCTCTTATCAGGAAGCTACTTGAAACATCATGCAGAAACTAAGTATACAATGCAGACATTTTCCCTTTACACAAACACTATTTCTGTATTCAGTAGACTACATAGAAAGGAATTTAGTTTTTGTATTTACTTAAGAACACTCAGAATAAATAAGACTAGACAGATGACAAAGCAGTATGCACAATGGGAGGGGGCATAGGGGTGGTGCATTTGTGTTTAAGGTTTTGTTTGTTTGTTTGTTTGTGAGCTCTGAGTTTTGTTTCAGGTGTCCTAAAATAGATGGAGTTTGCAAGAAGAATACACTCTTGCACAACCCAAAGAAATCCTTAATGATCTTAACTGGTCTATTGACCTAAAGCAGCTGTCTATGCTGTAGTCCATTTATAATACCCAGTGAAAGCACTGGTTTCTCAGCTGAAACTAAATCAATCTACTTATATATAATGTCAATCAACTGCAAGGCCCCCTGACCTTCCTCCTCACATTCTGATTCATGCAGAGAGTGGCTAGCTCCCAGATCACCCACCCAATCATGAGCTGTCAGGCAGACCTGTGGCAACCCTGCTGCCACAGTAGCTTGAACAGCCCTGGGACTCTAAAGCTGCTCAAGCAGCAGCACAGACTCCAGGAAAAATGAATAATTTGAAGTGGTGACACCAATTATTCCAGACAATCAATATTCTACTGTACTATTTTGGTGGTAATTTTTATGGTATGGACATCTCAAAAATGAACTAAAAACTAAACCCTTTCCACACATATTTGACCTTTTACAAGATGCAACCAGAGAACGATTACTTTGTTATGCTCCTAGACAGCTCAATCCAAATGCATCTCTGGTTACACTACATCACCAAAAAAGGGATTTGTTTCTCCTCTATTCATTGGCATGGATTATGGTCTCAAGGTGCCTAATAAGATATCTTATGTTAGATGCAACTTGCTAAATTCTCTAAAGCACAAAACAAGGCTGAAAAAAATCATCATGATATGAATATATATAATGAAACAACTTCTACAACTAAAAGTGCTCATATGTCCCTTAAGTACAACTGGGCTAGTTAAGATCTGAAAAGTAGGGCTGATAAGCCAGTCAATGGACCAGTGGAATAATGTCAACTGACTGGACAGCTGACCACATTGTCCCATATGGTTACCCTACCATTAAGCCATATGGGACTTCCAGAGCTACTCTGCGCTGACAGAAGAACCAAAAGCAGCATCATAGAAAATCTCCCACTGGCCGTCTCCTGTGATTGCAAGCATCTCCAAATGCAAGCAGCAAAATACTTGAAGAATTAGTCTCCTGCTAATTTATCCTAACTGCATTTTAAAAACTAACTTTTGTCTTTTTATGATTGCCATGTTTTATATATTTAATTTAATTTGTTATTTTTATAATTGTCGTCTTGATTATACACACACATTTACACCAGCATACCACAGACAGTTACAAAAATTCATTACAATTTTTTTTACAATTAAATGTTATAGTTACCTGTTATTGTGAAACCAACTTTTTTGTAATTAGCATAAGCACTTACCTACTAAAGATTAAGTTCTCCTTCTTCACAGTTTGAATAAATTAATGCTTAATATGTTTGACCACTATCTGATAATATTTGAATGGCCAACTGACCAAGTGTTTTTGATTGACCCCACCCCACAGTAATGAACCTACAATATTTTGAAGTGCTTATGGAATGTCATGGACGTTTTCTTGAATTTGTTTTATTGACTCAGTGTATGTAGTCTTTACGTATAGGTCACATCAGATTGTATTTAGCCTTATCATTATGTCTATATGAATTGTGGTATTTGTTATTAATGTAATTTTTGTGTTTCATGTTTTAGCCAAAACCATTTAGGTAGGGCAAAGAATAACTTAAGCATTTTCCCTTACTCACACTTGAGAGAAGTGATCGTCAAGAATTAGCATAGATTCTGGCAGACTTGGTCTGAGGCCCTGCCAGACCATGATGAACTTACATTGTAAGAGACCTGTAATCACCTGGCTACTCAGACTATTCAGGAAAGGACATTTCTCACAATGCAGAAATTAAATGAGGGTCTGTAGCCTTGGGATCCCTGAGAAAGGATGCAAATATTTTTCTGGTCATAAATAGATCAGGAAAGACTTCCGTTCTGGTAAATAAAATACACCTTCAGGGGGCAAGAAGTTATATGCACAGTATGGGCTCCCCAGGAATCTAGTGGATAATGCATATAAATGGCAAGATAAGAAACTATAATTAAGCCTTGCCATGAAGTGCTTTGGTGCCTCAGCCAGTAAGCCGGATATTCTAGCTGACAGGAGAAATTACCAGAAACTTTGACAGGGAGGTCAGAGGCTGCTTTTTAACCTGCTGAGCTAAGGAGAAGCTGCATTCTTAGGTTTAAGATGCAGGGTAAAACCAAATTATTGTTCTAATATTTCCTTGTTTATTCTTATTTCTCTGTCAATATTTCAACAAATGGCTACTGATTTCTTTTATTTGCTCTTGGTTTTATAATAAATCTTATCATCGTCTTTTATAAAACTTACGATCATTAGTAGTAAAGGTGATTTCAGAGCATTTGACCATACAGAGAGGCCTTTTCCAAGAAAGGGGGGACTGATTACTTCTGAGCATGCAACTGGACAAGAGTGTGATTCTTCTAGCTGGCAAAATTCCCTCTGTTAAGACCTGGCAAGACCTGGGTGAGGCAGGCAAAGCTGCAGCACCATGGATCAGGGAGGTGGTCTATGGAGCACCTGTCTGCTCTCAGTGGTTAAGCAGCAGGCAGTATAGAAGGGTTTGGGGATGAAGGGCATGTCTGAAGGAGTGAGAACACTCTGGGAGCATCTCTCAAAGATGCATCTGAACATGTCCAGGTTCAAGGTATGTCACACTAACTTCAAAATATTTTAAAACATTGCTAACCAAAGCACATTTAAAAGCTGTGTTAAACCACAATTCAAAGATACAAAGGACAATTTCTTCATGAACCAACATGGTGCTTACTGTCCATAAAGGAAATAGTTAAGGAATTTTTGTTGCAAATAAATGTTGATCTATTGTT
>NW_017728992.1:78913186-78914003 GCF_001723915.1 Gavialis gangeticus | reverse complement strand
TTCAAAGATACAAAGGACAATTTCTTCATGAACCAACATGGTGCTTACTGTCCATAAAGGAAATAGTTAAGGAATTTTTGTTGCAAATAAATGTTGATCTATTGTTACTTAAAATGACATAGATGCAGAAAAAAGCAACTAAAACCAAGAAAGAGGTGGCAATACCAGAATATGTGGATTTCAGATTTAATCTATTTTTACTGAAATCAAACAAGTCTGCTCATCAATATCACTAGGAGTAGAATTAGGCTCTAGATTTTGTGTGAAACTGAAATCTAATAAGCTAACAACCCATGGAAGTATTCTCTACCATCAGCTGAGATACGATCCTTTTCATTGAAAAAAAAAAGACCAAACAAACAAAAACACAAGATAGCAATCCTGAATCATAAAAAGTCTGGACAACCAAGCAACGAAGTTGCAAAGCTAATTAATTGTGAAGGAAAGCTAAACATCATTTATATTAACTTTTAAAATAGAGATGCAATGGCTTACACTTGTGCTTCGGTTTCATAGTTCACAAGCTGCAACACATTATCAATCCCATGGTACCAGGACAGATTCCAAGCCATCTTCAGCATGTCTGATACAGGGTTGAAGTTCAAGCATTCAACAGATATTGGCAAGACAAGAATGTTTGGGCTAACAGCATGATGAGTAGTTACTATAACTGGAACGTGATACCTTTAGAGAAATTCAGAAAGTCACATTCTTATTACTTAACAGATAAATTAAACTTCAAATGAATTCTTTCTACAAAACATTTTCTGCCATCACAGCCACAACACTCCATCCCTATAAGTTCACTAAGGCCTCC
>NW_017728992.1:78912938-78913175 GCF_001723915.1 Gavialis gangeticus | reverse complement strand
GCCACAACACTCCATCCCTATAAGTTCACTAAGGCCTCCTCTACACCTTACAGGTATCATACAATTAACTGGTTAATTCTGTAATTACCTTGAGACCAGCTAGATGTGCAAAATAGCTATCATAACAAAAAGCTCCAACCAACTATAAGGTTAGGTCTCAAAAATGTGTGCTAACTTTATAGCTGGTTACTAACTAGCTTTACATTTGTACATGTAGCAGGCTCTACCCTGTGGCTG
>NW_017728992.1:78893964-78912915 GCF_001723915.1 Gavialis gangeticus | reverse complement strand
CCAGGTGACAGGGCTCCCAGCCACAGGGATGCACTATGCCCAGTGTGAAACCCCCCAGGTCTGCTGGATCATGGCAACCACAATCCCCCAGGCTCAGGGGTGCATGAAACCCCAAACCCAAGGGAACACAGCACCTGCAATCCCCCAGACTTGGGGGTGCATGAAACCCCTGGTGATCTCTCAGCCCCAGGGATGTGTGGAGCAGCCCCACAGCTAGGATCCCCTCAAGTGAGAGGTCTCACAGCTGCAGGAGCTTGCTTCTTGCCAGTGCAGGGGGAGGCCTTGTGTGAATCACACATTATATCCCATCATGCCTTTATCTGCACACCTGGAGGGGGTTTACATGAAGATAGATGTTTTGTTTCCACCAGTAAATATTATTTTGTATTTCTGCTTCTGAGAATATTTTTCTACCAGTATGCCATGCAGCAAATATGAAAAGAATATAAATTTCCCAATATGATTAAAGTTTTGGGGGGAAAAGATTCAGAATAAGGGGCTCAAGATTGGTGGTGGGGCAAGAATACTTTTAATAAAGATGTAGGCTGCAGACACCACAATCACAAGTGTAGAGTGTGGACCTAACAAGCCCATATTATGGATAATATGCAGTTTAACTTACATAGATTGAAATGTTCAATATATACATGAATAAGCAGTAGCATGGGAAAGCAGATTAACGTCTATTAGTCAAGGCCACCAGTAACTGTCTAGGCCAGATGTGGATAACTGGCATTTTTTAAAAGCACTTGCAGTAGTTAAAGTAACAACCCATCTTCCTATTTTATCTTCTGATTAAAAGAACTGATTATGTGCAGCTAATTAGAATCTTATGAAACAACAATATAATCACTTGTTGCCAGTCATGGCCATTTTCAATAAGTCTCGACCCAGAAGTGCAGCTAAAGCAGGAGACCCCAAAAGCCTCTATCTGAGTGATCACAGAGTTACCCTCAGACATATCACCTAAGCTGGTAAGCAAAGGAAAGAAAGTAGTTAACAAGTCCAACGAAACCAGAACAAACAAACAAAGCACAAGGCCTGATACAGGACATTATACAAGAGGACCTTAAATTAGGTCATCCAAATAAACACAGCTTTAACTTAAATACGTTAGTAGTAGTGATTAATGTAACCATACGTGCTGGATACTGCTTGGTTATAACAGATAGGTATTTCTTGGATGAGCTGTGAAACAAAGCAGCCTTATCAGTGAAGATCATAAACTAAGGTTAAAAGACAAGATGGTGGCAAGCAACATTCCATGACAGTAAAGAAAACAGATAAGAAATTATCCCTTCTGGAATCATAATTTTAACAGGCACATAAATCCCACCTAGTTGACACCTTCCCAGTTCCTAGAAGAACTGGTTCAGTTCAGTCACAAAAGTTTCAGTAAAGCAAACACAACAGAATAAAATCAAACAAGGAACATTTATATTAGAACAAGCCATCTAAGTGTAAGGTACAGACTGGAGGGAAAATTGGAGAGCTCCAAAAATTCAATAAGACCTGCTGCCAGCCTGCACGATACCATCTTCCTGAGTCCTTCCAGCTGGTGTAGGTGAAAATTTGTATATTGATGTGGGTAGCTAGAAAGGCATTGGAATAGTTGTATGTTTTTGTGCTTTGGGGCGAGACAATTAAAGTCAGGCTATTGATTTGTCTCTTGCCTCTTTTTTAACCTGGATAATAGTAATTAAGAGAATTGTAGCTGTACCTTAATTGTGTATCTAAACTTGCAGAAGAGGGTCTCATCATAGGTCTGCAAAGGGAAGTTAGTGTACTTAAACCTACGGCTCCAATTTACATTCTTAGGCACAATAGCTCTCTTAATGATCATGTTGGGAGTTAGTGAAGAATCACTAATAAATGGCAAATTCTCAAGTTTAACATGCACTAACTTCCTTGAATAAACAAGTTTCTCTTGCATACAGATTCATTTAAAAATAATCACTTGTGTAAACCTACTTCGTAAAAGCAGAAAAAAAAAAAAAAAAAAAAATCACACAAATGACTTGGAGACCCACTGCAAATAAGCAAGTAAACAAACTGGGCTAAATCATCATAAAATGATTGTTAATTTGAATTTTTGTTTAACTTCACTTTTCACTGCTTTTAGTACAGTTACACCATCTAGTTTCACTAGTGCACTTTATATGACTATAGAGTATAACCATTTTATATTTTATAAACAAGAAGTTTTGAACAAGAAAACCTCCTGATAGCATTTTAAACTTTTAATGGAAATGCAAGAGAGACCAGCAACTACAATCAGTATTTATGTGAATTTCAAAACTGTACAGGGTAGTAAGACTCCTTTGCATTTTTCATTTATGTCTTGGAAATCCCTCCATCATTGGCTAACAGAATATAGAAAGAAATCAAATTAATTGTAAAGAAACTCACCGTCTAACAACAGCAACAGGCAAACTAAAGGTCAGTTGGCTAGAATAGTCACTGGATATACTGGCCCTGGAAGAAAAATATATTTATATTTATTAGGACTTGATTTTAGCTGTGGATTTTTTACTAAGTCTCTACTGTACTTTATTATCCAGAATTAATAGTCATTTCTTGCTGCCTATGGATTGATTCATCAGTATATTGATGAATAAATGTTTATATAAAATTAACATTAGTAGTAACATTTTGCAGATCATACATCTTATTAGCATATAGAATATATGTTGTATGTGTGTGCTGTATAAAATTAAAATGATATATAAAGCATTATGCTCAGTTTAAACGGCTTTACTATGAGGAAGGACAAAAGTAGCAACTCTTTCCAATAAGTTTTAAATATATAAACTGTAAGAGAATACTAACTTTTCTCCCAGTTAGTTTTAAACACTGAAAGACTTAAAGCTTTTATTTTGTAATAGCATAAGTTTTTTTAGACAGGACAACTACTACAATGTGTCAGTATGTCCATATTTTCTTTCAGTATTAAGAAACAGAAAATGAAGCATTTCAACCAGTTTTGAAGTGTTCCAAAAGTAGCCCAAGTGCTCCAATACACCTCTTGAAATGAAGCTATTTTGAAGCATTTTGCTTCTTATTATGTCTACATGGGAACAGGGATCTCATAGGTCCTTAATAATCCAAGAGTTCTCCACTCTCCCCTGCCTCCATACTCCACAGGGAAGAAAGGAAGAGCAGTATGAATCATCTGAGGCTGCTGGCAGATGTTAAGGCAGTTGCATGATTGGGGTTGGAGGAATTTTATGCCCCATTCCCCGAACTGCATGACCTGCCATGCCATATATGCATGGCAGGTCACACAAATCTGGGAATTAACCTCAGCTGCATGGGAAATTAACCTCAGGCATCCCACAGGGATAAAGCAGAGGGAAGTCAAGTTTGGGATCCAAAGCTGCTCCTAGCCCGCTCACCTGAGTGTTGGAATTCAGCATCGGCCAGCCCTGGTCCTGGTTCAGACCCAGGTTATCTTCTGTTTGATTCTCAAGATCAGGCAGAGAGGGGCTGTATGCCAGATCCCAGAGCTGCCCCAAGCCTTGAAGCTTGCTAAGGTCCAACACCTTAAAAAGCTTTAAAGATTGTGCGCTACAAGGCAATGCTCCTTAAGTTGCTGGGTTCTGGCAAGCTCACAACCTGATGATGACAATCAGCTGTCAGCATTGGAACCAGGGCAGCACCCAGACAAATTTCAGACCCTGGGCTGCCCAGGTCCTAGTGGTGACAATCAGCTGACTGTCAACATTAGGATGATGGGGCATGTCACATGTTCAATTTATGGAGCCATACAAAGCAGCCACTAAGTCGTTATGCCTTCTAAAAATATCTGTGTGGCTGGTTTGCCATTTTATAATGCCATAAATTGTAGGAACGTATGGACAGTTGTGATTTATAGCATGATTAATACATTAATTGCACCAAAAATATAACATGTGGCAGGGGCTTGACAGACAGCCTTACAGACTGCTCAGCTGGATCCCAGCTGCTCTAGCACTCAGAGTGCTCCAGGCTCCAGTCAGTCCACAGGTCTGGAGCCACTAGTCACTACAGCCATCTACAGTGCCCCCTGGTTGGAGATGGCAGAGTTGCCAGCAGCTGCAAGGATTTTAAAATGCTCCAGCCAGGGATAGAACAGAACCTGTATGTGTCTGGCAGCTGAAATGCTATATTTCTTAAACATTTCAGAGTCCTTTACACTTGGAAGCATTTCAAATGCTACATCTGTCTGCACCCAGACCTTCCTACTGAGGTTTGCCTTTACGAAAAGGGTATGTTCAACTGAGGTTTGCCTTTACGAAAAGGGTATGTTATCACACAACAAGAACTTTTGCAATAATACTGATAAAACTGTAGATGATTACTGACTTCTAATCAAGTATTTACATTGTAGTAGCAGCTATGGAGGCCTCAGTAATATAAGGACACCAGTGTACTAGACACTGTACAAACATGATCAAAGAGTTTATCAAGCCATTAAATTGGTTATATTTCCATTAGAAATTACTTCATGGATGATCATGACTTTGGATGATCTAGGTGGTGATGATCCTGCTTTGAGCAGGGGGTTGGACTAGATGACCTGAGGTCCGTTCCAACCATAATTTTCTATGATTTTATGATCATAGAATGTGATGTCAAGGTAGATAATATAAAAACTTTTCATTTATTTAACAGCTAAGTCAATACAGTTGACACTACGTGGGCAAAAATGTCTAATTTCAGAAGCATAATGTCAGTCTTTAAAACTTAATCTGAAATAAACTGACATCAAGAAAGAAATACCATAATATATTATTGGGCTTTAGATCTGGCCTTACATCACTGGATATTTATCCAATGTCAAAAAAAATACAAATTTGGGAAATGCATAAATTGTAACTAAAAGGATTTGCTTTTGCATTTACTGCTGTCAAAAAAAATCCTAATTCTGGTAAGAAGGTATTTTCAGGTATAGAATTTAAAAAAAAAAAGAAAACCCTATACGTTACCATGTTTCTTTTCTTGATACTTCATCAAACAACAGAAGAAAAAGCAATACTGCAGTTTCAGTCAGGACAGCGCAATTATCTTGGAATATCAAGGATACTGAATAAAACAAAGTATATTTAAAATGTACTCTAAGAAGGCACTAGCATTTGATAATATATAAAATTCTGCATCATTGACTTCAGTAGCGATTTTGCCATCAACTTCAAGGGGAAAAAAAAAAAAAAAAAAATCACACCTTAAAAGAACAAATGAACTAACTGTTTAAAATGCAATGCCATCTGAAGTAACTATATCAGGAGTTCCCAACCTTTTTAGGCTGAGGACCGGCAAGCCGCGGACCGGAAGTGGCCAGCATACTGTGGGCAGGTAGCAAACCCTTTTTTATACTTAGTATTTATACTCAGTATAAAAAAGGGTTGGCTGCTGGTCCACAGTATGCCAGTCACCTCCAGTCTGCGGTTTGCTGGTCTGCGGTCACTTCCGGTCTGGCAGTCAGCCCTCCTGAGGGCTGGCAGTCAACCCTTTGTGGCCCAGCACCACGCCACAGCTTGGGGGCTGTGTCACCAAACCACCAACCCCACATCCTTAAACATTTTTTCCTAGTAAAAATCTAATCATATTTTAAACATAAAGACATATTATCAATAGAAGTTTTTCTAAGTCACCTCTGAATAGCATGAGCAGGACAGCAGGCTGCTGTGTTAATGACAGACGTGTCACTGGATCAGCATATACAAGCTTTCGTAAAAGTATAAGACATGGTAAGACTATACATTCCATGACCTGCAGGGGGAAAAGCAATATTAATCTAGATTTCTCTCTATCCAGTTCCTTAGGACTAGGAGAAAACTGCCATCCTACAAAAAATGTATACGGTTTATAAGTCAATAGTAGAGAGACCTATAAAACTGTCAAATCAGACAGACCTATAAAATTGTTAGCCATCACACTGGCCTCAGAAAAGAGCAGGGTATCATATGGAATTTCTTCTACTATTTAACAGGCTCTTGCTGGAACCAGCCTCTTGAAGCCCATAGTCCTCTTTGAATGTTTGTTTCAAAGAGGCCAATTTTTTTAGACCCATGACTGTAAACAGAAAGAATGACAATAAGTCCATTAAAGATACATATTTATGTTAATAGAGCTCTATCTTGTCAAACTATATGAACTAAAGACATATGGCCTTATGTAGCCCTTTTCATTTGTTGATGCAAAATGTTATACAATACTGGTTGACTTATGGGGAAACTTTAGAGCAGGTAAAGGAAATTATTTGCTCATGGTGAACAGAACAGTTGAACAGCCAGAATAGAACCAAAGTTCTTTCAATATGTAAGAACACCACATATCCACAGTTTGTTCAGGGAATACAAAGGAACCAAGTTGGTATCTTTTTTGCAGATCAAGAAATACACTATTCTATTACTTTGTTTGCCTGAAGTTCAATATTTAAGGATATGCTTTGTGAACTCTATTATCACTGAAAGATAAAAATTCCATTTGATATTTAATAGATCAAAATACTGCTTATGTGCAATAGAAAGAAACACTTGCAGCACTGTATCTAGCTGCTCCCAAAGCTTTCTTAAGAACTGTGCTCTTCCCCAAAAACCCCTTCTATTCACAAGCACCCTTTCCTAACAGATTCTTACATTTTTTTCTTTTAAGAAGTTTTAATACATTTTTATATTTCAACACACATTCCCACAAACTATTGTAAATTAAGTTCTTTTAATGCACTATATTATTAATGGTAAAAATCCAAGAGCTTAAAAATGCCCCTGAAATGTCAACTGGAATCTTGCCAATTTTGCTCAGGGTTGAGATACTTTGATGGGGAACTTTCTAATCATACATACTCTACAAATAAAAAATGCCGTTCTCCAGAGCTGCCTAATTACTTTCTTTTTTTCTTGTTACGGTGACTGATGTAACATAGCAAAATGCTAAATGTTCCAGTCATATACCTCTTCAAAGTCTTCACTTGGTAAGTAAATTTAGACTTTTTGTATTGTATAAGCATTTTTTAGTATTATAAAGATAAGGACTTCCTATGACAGGAAATCCATCTGCCTCCCCACCTCAAACTCTCAATCACCTTCAGGGTATATAGCCAAAAAAAGAAGACAATCAACCAAACAGAAGCACAAATGGTAATGACAAGCTCCCACAGATCTCACAAACAGTAAAGCTTTTAAAAGTGCTTGTGTGACTCCTACCTAGGCATCAAAACAGCAACCCAAAAGGCCTCTGCTCAAACTCCCCCCACCCCACTCCAAATGTAGTAGGCACTTCTTTGACTTGAAAGTTCCATAGGCATTCGCAACTCTGTTTCTGTGAATGGACAGAAACGCTCTGACCGGACCAGCCAGATGCATAGTTCTCACTTACACCCTGCTGCAATGCAGAAGTTAAGTGAAGTCAGGTTTAAGAACTCAGAGGCACACCCAGAGCACTTCTAGATACCAACAGAATGAGGCCCTCACAAATGCAATTAGAGCTACTGTAGGGAGTGGCATCCTATTGATTACAGCAGGCCTCTCCTAATTATTTTGGCTACATGGGCTAAATCTGAACTGCGGGGATTCTCGTGGCCCAGATAACCCACCTCTGGTGGCAGGCCAGTGGCTTGTTGGTATTTTCTGCAACAGTGGAATACCATATTTGCTTGCATACCACATTTGCCTTCCCTCAAAAAGAACAGGCTTTCAAAATCAAGGTGTCTTAAGTGGGGTAGCTAATTTTCTACCCAGAATAAAAACATGGAGATGTAAGATGGCTGCTACAACTTTCCCTTCTCTTCTCTCTAGCAGCTGCATGGAGGGAGAGTCCAGCAAGGGCAGATCCAGAGCAAGTATGGTACAGATGCATTCCCTCCTTTGATTCCTGCTCTATCCAAGGTTTAAAGGCCTTGATCCTTGCTCGAACTCCTGCCTGCCCTAAACCTGTTCCTTGCTCCTGCCTAGTTCCTACCTGTGCCTTACCTAGCCTGAACCAATACTCCTGCTTGGATCCTTGCCCTGCACCTGCCTGCCTCTTCTTCTAGTGCCTAATTGTTCCTGCCCTCCCTGTCCCAGAGTGTTCCTGTCCCCAGCCTTGACAAGTAATAGCCTACCTCAACCCTGATTTCTTTGCAACCCCCAGCTTGAGACTTCAGACTTGACCCAGCTTGACCTCTATGTCCTCTATGGTAGCCCCTGCTCTAACACATGCTCTTTGGATCAATCATCTACATCCTGGTCTACCCCCACAATCATGAATACAAAAAAGGGTGTAGCACATAGGTTTCAGTATTATTCAGTTTTTTACATCAGGTAGATTCAGTTTCAAGGCAGACTATCTGAAAGGCAACAGGCCTTGTAATATTTAGGACACTATCTTGTTTATATCCATATTGTCTGCAATCAAACTTGAGTCACGTTCTTTCCAATAAATGCCTGCTGGTTACTAACTGCAACCTATTTCAGAACTGGACTTTAGAGGCAGAATTTAACCTCTAACAGTATAATGCGTATCAATTTAAATCTTTTCAAATTACTTTTCAGTCCTCAATCAGGGAGAGATCAGAAGTTCTGCCCATCAAAATTAAGATAAATCTTATGCATCGTTAGTGTGGTTCTGAGCTAAATTACAGTGTAAAAGACTGTTTTCATATTCTGTAACTTAACAAGAAACTTCACATACAGCATGACTATTCTTAGATGCCTGTATTCTGAATAGGTACAATGCTCTAAAGTGCATTAGGCTTAAGAGAATAGAAAGATAAGGTTCTTTTGCTTTTGTTGAACACTTACAGGCACAGACAAACTTTTACCTTGCCATCCCGGTGTACACATTCAGTCAGGTAAGCATGTATCTTATCTATCACACCCCATTTTTTCATGATGTCATGCAACTTAGTATCTGGAAGAAAAAGGGGGAGGCGGGGTGGAGAGATTCAGGACAGTTCTGCAACAGCTTTATATTTTGCTTTTGGTGTTGGGCCACAAGTTATTTTAATGCTGTGGAGCAGTGTTATATTTATGAGCTTGTATTCTACAACCTCTTCCACACAAGCACAGCTCAGGCAATAACAATGTAAGCTTCTCTATAACCTCTTGGATCTCTGCACACTATGGAAAAATATAGACATCTATTCAATATCTAACCTCATTATGGAGACTGAAAATGTGCAAACTGTGATGGCCTGAGGAAAGAGAAATCATAAACTCAGTTCATACATCACCCTACAACCATGATATGAGGTCTATTATTTATCACTATTCATGTGAAAATTGCTGAATCTTACTTCAAATCTTCTAAATATACCTGCCCCTTCAATTATTGTATGAAATGGTCTGGATATTGGCTTAATCACAGGCAATTTAAATGGTTCATAACTATAGCTCTTGGCATTACAACACAAACCAAATGTAACAAAGGTGGATGAAATCCTTGCTCCATTAAGTAAAGGACAAAAGTGTTATGAGCTGCAATGGATTTAGGCTTTGACCCCTGTTATTTATCATAATTATCATATGCAAAACTAGCAGAAATGTGACAAATGAAAAAATGTAAAGAAAGGATTTCTTGATTTTTTTTTAAATGTGAATGATTCTTGTCTTGTGAGCTTTCACAGCAGCTGAGGTCTCCCAGCACAGAGGCGGTGTGGAGCACCCCTGTGGCTGGAAGCCATGTCTGCTGATGGGGCTCCCAGCTGGGAGGGGGCGGGCAAGTGCTCCTGCAGCTGAGAGCCACCGTCAGCTGGCGCACAGGCCACATATGCAAATTAAAGCTAGATAGAAACCAGCTATAAAGTTGTTATGCATTTTCCAGCAATAATGTTATAGCTAGTTGGACCTTTTCCATAGTTTCATAGTTGGTAGGGTTGGAAGGGACCTGAGCAGATCATCAAGTCCGAACCCCTGCCATGGCAGGAAAGAGTACTGGGGTCAAATGACCCCAGCAAGGTGTTCATCTAGCCTCCTCTTAAAGACCCCCAGGGTAGGAGCCAGCACCACTTCTCTTGGAAGTTGGTTCCAGATCCTAGCCAACCTGACAGTGAAGTAGCCCCTCCTAATATCTAGCCTAAATCTACCCTCTGCCAGCTTGTGACCATTATTTCTAGTCACTCCTAGTAGTGCTCAAGGGAACAGGGAGTCCCCCAATCCCTGCTGGTCCCCTCTGACTAGTTTGTGAATGGCCACTAGATCCCTCCTCAGCCTTCTCTCATGGAGGCTGAACAGGTTCAGGTCCTCATAGGGCCTGCCCTGCTGCCCCCTGATCATGTGGGTGGCCCTCCTCTGAACCGTCTCCATGCTGTCCACATCCCTCCTGAAGTGTGGCGCCCAGAACTGGATGCAGCACTCCAACTGCGGCATGACCAGTGCTGCACAGAGGGGGCAGATCACCTCCTTGGACCTGCTTGAGATGCATCTGTGAATGCATGACAAGGTACGGTTGGCCTTCCTGACCACATCCCCACACTGTTGGCCCATGTTCATTTTGGCATCAATAATGACTCCACAATCCTTTTCTGCCTCTGCACCGACGAGAAAGGAGTTTCCCAGCCTGTAGGTATGCTGCTGGTTTTTCCTCCCCAGGTGCAGTACCATAGTTTTAAGGTGCTATAGTTCATTTGCACATGTAGCCAGTCTAAATTAATTGCACAATTAACCAGATAATTGTGTAATACATGTAAAATGTAAAGCAGGGGTGGGCAAAATATGGCCCACAGACCGCAACCGGCCCACAAGGCCATTCTATCCGGCCCACAGGGCCCCTAAAAAAATTTAGAAAATTAGTATTTCTCTGCTCTTGGTTCCTGTCAAAAATGACAAGAAACAGGGGCAGTAGGACCCAAGGGAAGCCCAGCAGGCTCCCATAATGGCAGGGCCCATCTGACCTCGCCCCCCCAGCTGACAGCCCCAGCAGAGGCTTCTGGCCTAGGACCACATGGCTGCCCCGTGCCGGAACCACAGGTAAGTGGGGGGATAGAGAGAGCAGGGGAGGAGCCTGGGGAAATGTGACCCAGGGAAAAACTGAGCACGGGGTCAGGGGAAGCAGCCCTTCGCCCAGCCTGTGGCCAGTGCCCCATGCTGCAGCTGCTTGCAGCCCATGTGGGGCTGCCCGTGCCTGCTTCAGACAGCCCTACATGGGCTGCGAGTGGCTGCAGCAGGGAGCGCCGGCCACAGGGCAGGAGAGGGGCTGCTTTCCACCCCCCTCCATGCGCAACTTTTCCCCCGGCTCCTTCCCAGTGCAGAGAAAAGCATCCCTTCCCCGCCCCATGGCCAGTGCTCCCTGCTGCAGCTGCTTGCAGCCTGTGCAGGACTGTCCAGAGCAGGCACAGGCAGCCCCATGCAGGCTGCAAGTGGCTGCAGTTTCGGGTGCTGCCCAGTGTGTGAGCGAGCTCTGGGTGGACAGCAGCAGCCAACACTGCCCGTCGAGGCAAGTGGAGGGGCTGCATTGCTGCTGTCACCATTCGCAGCCATGACAGGTGAGCTCAGAGCCAGTGTGGGGCCCTGGCTGTCAGTGGGGGCGGGTTAGAAGCTGGTACTGAGCGCAGGGGGGGAAAAGCGGCCCCTCAGCCACCCCGTGGCCAGCGCCCAAAGCTGCAGCCACTTGCAGCCCGCATGGGCCAGGTTACAGCAGGGCCAGGGCTCAGCTGGTGCTGAGTGCGGGGAAAAGTGGCCTCTCACCCACCCTGTGGCCATTGCCCTGTGCTGCAGCTGCTTGCAGCCCATGTGGGGCTGCCTGAGCCTGCTCCAGATAGCCCTGCATGGGCTGTGAGCGCCTGCAGCAGGGAGCGCCAGCCATGGGGTGGGTGAGGGGCCACTTTTCCCTGCGCTTAGCACCAGCTTCTTCCCTGCTGGTGAGAAGGGTGTCGGGGCTGTGCGCTGTCCCCCGCCTGTACTGTGGGGCACTGGGAGTGAGTAGGCGGGGAGCCAGCAGGAGCACAGGGCCTGCACTGGTGTCCTGGGGCCAGCACCAGTGGGGCCCAGAGCAGGGTGGCAGGAGTACAGGGGTCCCAGCCAGCAGGCGCTCTATGAAGCTGGGCCAGCTCCCCCCTCTCCCTATGGTGCAGCCCAGCCCAGCTCCACAGACCCCTGCCAGCCTGTGCCCCACTTCGGGCCCCACCAATGCTGGCCCTGGGACATTGGTCCCAAGATGGTGACCAGGGGACAGGGCACCTGTCAAGGGGTGGGGCTACCCATGCAGCCCTCAACAGCCTGCCAAAACTGGGTAAGCAGCCCTCTGCCCGAAATAATTGCCCACCCTGATGTAAAGGGAGCTTAACAATGGTAGCCTTCCCCAGTACTCCAGTGGTAATGGTGCTACCCTAGATGGCAAAGGTTGTGGGTTCACGCCCCAGCCTCGCAAGAGCCCTCTAGCTCCTCAGTGAGTTCCTGGTGGCTCTGACTAGGTGCTCACAAGAAGTCTATACTGGGTTGCATGGAGGTCAGTGGGGGAAGGTTAGGTTGGAGGCCAGGGAGAGAAGGTGAACCCCAGGTTGAACAGCAAGGGTTTTTTTCTGGTTTGTGGTTTTGTTTTGTTTTGTTTTGTTTTTACAAACTCACCAGGGGGGACCAGCAGAAATTGGGTGAGGCTCTGTTTCCCTAGGCACCACCGGATGTTACTAGGAATAACGACCACAAATTGTTAGAGAGAAGGTTCAAGCTGATCATCAGGAGACATTATTTTACAGTTAGGGCTGCCAGGATCTGGAATGGACTCCCAAGGGAGGTGGTGCTCTCTCCTACCTAGGGGTTCTTCAAGAGGAGGCTGGACAGATATTTGGCTGGGATGTTATGACCCCAGCACTCATTCCTGCCTGGGGCAGGGGGTCAGACCTGATGATTTGTTTAGGTCCCTTCTGACCCTAAGCACTACGAAACTATGAAACTAACTATAATGCTAACACTGAGTGGCACTCTGCAGCACCCCAGAAAGGATTTCAAGACATCCTAGGGTGTCATTACACCCTGGTTGAGAATCATTAATCTAGAATGATATATTATAGATCCTTTAGCCTTGGAAGAAAGGAAAACAAATTCAAGAAAATAAAAGGTGGTTCTCCCTAAGTGAATCTCCTTTTGTATTCATGCTTCCTATGACAGGTTTTGATGGTAAGGATTTGTTGTCGTCATTGTTGCCGCTGCCTGCAACAGGTCCTGTGCTGGGCCAGCATATCAGTTGAGAACTAACATACGAAAGACCCAGCCTGGCAACTTCATACTACTACTCAGTTGAAAAAAGTTCTACTTGTTTTCCTCAGCTTTTTAAAGGCACTATTAGATTCTTATTTTTAGACTGATGAATACTTCTGAAAAGCTTCAAACTAAGCCTTTCAGCAATTTTGGAAACTTAGCAAGAGCATCAGGACTACATGAGTTTGTGCTGCTCAAAGTGAAACCACAAGACTAAGCAACTTTAAGACTGGCCTTGTGTGCTTAGAGAGTGTGCTGGTCTACAAAACAGATTGGCCAATGATACCAAAAGAATGCTTAGTATTTTCTAAGGACAGTAGTCTCTTTGACTCAAAGGAGAAACAACTGGACCACTACACTGGGAACTGTGCAGGGTCATAATGTAGCCTTGCAGAATTAGTTACCTCTCACCCAAGAGAGGACACTTTTTTTCTTTAATGAGAAAATACAATCTCATATTCCTTATTCTCAAACATAACAGGATGAAGCAAGTAACTTTTGAAACCAAACTAAATTTTCATGACAATTTTGAAATACCATAATTAAGGCAAGGAGCATCTATGTACTTCAAAAGGTAAAAACAGCATTTCAGATAGAAAACTAACACTCTTGCTAACCAGCACATGAATAAATATTTTCTACGGTATTTTACCTTGCATGATGATAGCTAGCTGCTCTGCTGCAGACTTTCTCAAAACTAAGTCAACCGTGTCAGAAGTAAGAATAGCATATAGTTTTTCAACAGTTTCAGCCTAAAAATAAAACTACATTTAGAATTACATAAAGCACATTATTGGTAAACATTGTTCCCCAGTTACTACCTCAGAGAATGGAAATAACAAAAACTATAAATACTTTCACTAAAATTATTTTTAAAAATCTTTATATTCAGCACATGTTTATTCAGAAGCAATTATGATATGCATTTACCATATCCCTGAAGTAATTTTTGAGGAACAGGATAAGTTAATGACTTTTAGCATATAACTGGATATAAAATGTTAAAACATACCTTGCTGATATTTTTAAAGTATACAGGGTTAAAAAAAAGCATACATTTATATTCAGATTTGTATTTCTTATGCAAAATTAAGATTTTGCTGCACAAGGGTATAATATTACAACACAGGTATATTAGTTAAATTAGTAGATGATTCACATTTCAGCACAATACAATTTCAGCTAAATACAAAACAATTCCTCTATAGTGGTATCTGGTTAGGTCAGTTATTTAACTCCCAGACATACCAATATATTTTGAACCTTAAGGACCTGGAGTGGCTTATGTTTCTTTTTTCTTTTTTGAAAAATCTGAGGTTAACTGAGTGGCTAGAATTTTTTTGCTCCCTTAGCATTTATTTTTAATGGTTACTCTTAACTTCCCTTTGTTCCTTTTCTATAAGGCAACTAACTGCCAACCTACTAGAGACCACCAGCTCCAAGTCCTGGACCTTTTCATATTACAATTATATGATTGTCTCTGAAAAAAGAAAGTGTCAAAAAAGAGGAGAGTCTTCTAGTAGTCATCCCACAATTTGATTAATGAGACTCCTGTACGGAAGTAATGAAGGTAGCTGGGACATTAGTCAAACTATATTTCCTGTAAGATTTTGTATACAAGGCGATTAAATTGCATTCAAGTATGGGCCTTTCAGAAGGTACCTGTGATGCCCAATTGTATCTTTTGCAACAGACACTGAAATTATTTAAGTGCCTATGATTCAATCTCTGCTTACTCCTCTGCTCACCTGGCCTCCCAACTCCCACTCTTACCAGGCAATCTCCCTCATTCTCCCCCACCACGTGGTCTCCCCCACACTCCCCTCTTCATAACACGTGATCTCCCCTGCTCACTTCAGATTAAACTAAATATGGTAATAAATTATGGTAGGAGGTAACATTTTCACTAAAGGGTTACAAAACTCTTTCCAGGATAGTGCTGTTTCAGCTGCTCTTATCTTTATATAATTTTCATTTTATGAGCTACATTTCTTTTTAAAAACTCAGCAACAGCAACTGACTTGTTTGAGGAAAAGGAGGTCAATATTTTTCCTGCAAAAATTCCAAAAAGATAGCCTATTAATTTCCCAGCAATTCTGATTCCAAGTGGCCAGAGGAAGAATTTTGATAACAGACTGGGAAAATTGCCTTTTGGTGTTCCTGCAAAAGACTGATTTTAGCAGAGTGATGACTACTTGAAAATCATGCATGACAGAATTTTAAGAGCGTGTTAAACTTCTGTCATGTGGAGCTAACTTATTTCATTTTTACAGAAAATTTCGCAAAACTAGTCGACTGAGCCCTTGTCTCCCGAACGGCTGCATTCCGTAACACGTTCTTAAGATTTGAGGTGGGAAGAACTCACTGACAGATCTTTTTTCAGTGGTGAAAATCAATTCATTTGGAAACTACTGCAGCCTTCAGTCAACAGAAGAACTAATCGACTCTTTGCATGATGTTAAACCACCTGCAAAAGAGTTCTGAAATATGACAGAATCGTAGACAGATTTTGTTCACCTTAAAAACAGACTCTTTTGTGTCATCCAGCTTCAGCTCAATAGGTCTTTCCACAACAAACAAGTTAGGAATACTGGAGAAAACACTGCCATGTAAAAGAGGGCGCTTCAGGCTGGCCCCTTCTTCATTCATGAGATGGAATGTTAGATGTTTAAGTGCCATGGAACGCACTCTACAAAACAAAGCATTAAATAACAGGATATTTCAGCTTTTTAGCTAAGCATACAAAGAGGTAAAAACCTTAAAAAGGGGGAAAAAGGAGATGCAAATACCAAACTCAATTATATTAATCATTTGCCTAAACATTTTAAATGAACCCTTATTCTAAAACAAAGTTAGTCTTAACACTCCAGGTTAGACTTGCACACGTGCGTTGAATCCCATGCTGAAATTGTTGCAGAACATTACTCACAACTGCTTTTTTGAGAAAAGAAGTCGGAGAGCAGCTCTTAGTCTAGTAGTTCTAGGGAGAATCCCTTCTCCTTTGTCAGAAGTTGTTTCACTCAGGGCAAGGATGCTCTTACCCAGTGTATCTTCAGTGTCTGCATAACCCTACAAAAATGTCAAAGATCTATTCAGTTAGCCTATCTAATTAAGAAACAAGCATGCCTAATTTTAGCAACAAACAAAAAATGGAAATTATTTTCTAAGTACCAAATACTTCACATAAAAATAGCACTGGATGAGCTCATAAGCAAGCAATTCATAAGATTAGGTTAGGCATACTTAAAGGCAAGCAGTGTAATATCCTCATGCTTTCTAACAGATATAGCTTTAGAAAAATGCTATCTTTCCTGTATCTTTCTTGAAAAGTAAAATTTCCAGCCAGTATTCAAAAAATAGACAAACTTCACTTATATAAATGGGGCCAAAAGGTAACTATTACTTTTGTTCGTTTCATTTTGGTAGAATAAGATCTTCTGCAGAAACAAAGAAACATATTTTAGGTACCCGTTCCTTAAATCAAAAGCATTACATTTTTTACAGAGTCCTGCCACATCTCATTGTAAACTTTAGCCTTTAATCTACAGACATAATGCTTCTCAGGATCTGCTCTCTGCCTTCAGAATTAGTTTTCTGTATTATAAACACAAATCAATAGTTGAGACAAACTGAAATAAAAAATCCTAGCCGTTATTTTGCAGGATGTATTCAGAGCATAGACAGAAATCCCCATCTCTATGAGCAAAACTAAGTCTAGCTTTAGTGTTCTGCATTCTCTTTTTCCCCATAAATAATCTATATCATAAATTTACATAGTATCACACAAACATCAAACTTATTTTTACTGAAGACAGTATGAGGGCCGAATATTTTCAGTGAGCTTTGCGCAAGGCTAGAAATAGACGTAGCTGAATGAATCACATAACCTGCACTGCAAGGTGTCAAGGCAGGGCTGAGCCACTTCGCTGGGCAAAATGCATACTGCCCCTTGTCCTGCACCACCAAGTGTGGTACAAGGGGCAATGTGATCTCCCCGCTTTCCGTGCTCTGCCAGATCTGCCCCAGCGATCACCAGGAATGGGTATAACTAAATGGGGAAAGACTTTTTCCTGCCCAGCCAGACTCGAGGCACAGATCTAGCTGAGCAGGGAACCCCAACTTCCCCACTTATGGAGAGGTAGCTCAAGACACCCCAGAGTGCTTCTCCATAAGCAGAGCAAGTGGGGAAGTGTTCTCAGGGCTTGAGTGCCCCTCAAGCTTGCAGAGCACCTGTCCAGCGTGGCAGGAGAGGCAAGCAGCTCAGAATGCTAGCACTCTTCCCTCACAGAAGCAATACATGTCCATGACAATAAAGCAGCAGGACAATAAAGCGGCAGCAGCAGAGTTTATTACCAACTTTTGTTGCACCACTGATTTCCTTTTATGTGGCTCAACAAAGGGTATTGATGTCTATTTGCTCAGCATTTGTGCCTCCATAAACATTTTTATGGCACAAATGAGACATCAGATGACATCTGTTTTCACCTCAAGTGCCTGTCCTTACAGAACTTGTTACTCACTGAAAGAATCAAGATCTAAGATGGGAAAAAACAGATTGCATGAAGAATTCATTTTTCAAGATGTTTTTTATGGATAAGTTTGAGGAAAATAAAAAAAGGAGAAGTAACAAAGATTGTGCTTCCCAGTACTAGCTGAGGAAAGACTACTTAAGGGGTACGGCAAAACATGGAGTCTTAGGATATAATATGAAGCATAAGATCAGAGGGTTAGAGAGATAGTACAATGAAAATCTTTGTCACGGAACGGATATAAAGGATTTAGGTAGAACAACTAGGATAAGAGTGGTGGGGGGAAGAGAAGAATGAGATTTCTTGCTAAACTACAGATGGGGCAAAGGGATCTGGCCAAGTCTCAGGATATGTCTACCTGGTGCCAGACCTGAGGTACTCTGAGCACCAGAATCAGTATAACTTCATTACCAAGTTAAACTGGTCTGAACAGAGCACATTGCTATACTACTTCTGGGAACTCAACTAATGTTGACACCTATACAAGGGACTGTACCTGCACTGTGTAGACATATTCTTAGACACATGAAGGCAGCCTGAAGAATTCAAGAGAATCCTGAAGATTAACATATTACACTTTGACTCTGGGGGTGGGGGGGAGGAGGGTGCCACAAAAAAAAAGGGGGCTGCCCATCATGATGCCCTAATAAACGTAATAGTCCTCCCCAGGTTATGATTTTCAAATCTTACAGGGGGGCTTGGCCCCCACAAGATTCCCTGTAATTCAAACCCTGACAATAGGTAATAAAAGTCTTGCTTTAGTATTTCTATACACTGAAAATATGTAATTCGATTCTATATACTGAAAATGTATAATTTTTTAAATTATTTTCCATGTATAGAATCTAATTATTGGAGGGTTTTCTTTAATTCTTCCCTCCCATCACTGCAGGCGGGCAGGCAAATGGGGAGGTAGACAGCATGAGGAGGTCAAGCTGCTTGCCTCCTGCCTGCCACTCCCCAGCCTCTGCTTCATGCCAGAAGGCTCTGTCCTTATTCTAGCCTGGGCGCTAAGCACAGCCCCAGCCCAGTCCCCATAGCAGTAGCAGCTGTGTGGGTTGTGCACTGCTACTTTGGGGCCAGGCTGGGGCCATGTTCAGTGCCCTAGGCTTCAGTGTGTACATAGCCTGCTGTGGAACAAGTGTAAGTAGGAGGGGGAGAGTGGCAGGCAAGGGAGCAGAGGCTGCAGGGAGGGCAGGGGCAGGGGGGACATGATGGGGAGAAAGAAGCTTCAGGGGGAGATGGCAGGGTGCTGGGCAGGGCTGGGG
>NW_017728992.1:78865150-78888964 GCF_001723915.1 Gavialis gangeticus | reverse complement strand
ACAGGAGATGGCAGGGTGCTGGGCAGGGCTGGGGAGAGACAGGTAGCAGCTGCAGCTATGGCTCCAACACCAGGTAGAGCCTGAAGGCCAAGCCACAACAGCTGCCTGCCCCTTTCCACGCTCAATTCTAAGACAAGCCCCCTGCCCCCCCTTTAAATAAGGGGAAAATTCTGGTCTTAAAATTGAGTAAATACACTACTTAATTTTTCCTTGTATAACATTACAATGTTGTTGTACATGCATTCCTACAATAATAAACATAAATTTGCTTTAAAATGATGCGAGAGTACCTGTAGTATTGGAATGATAGGATAAAGAGCCTCAATAAAATTGTTCCAGGTCATTGCTGTCATCATTAATTGCCCCTGTAACAGATACATCAGAATGGCCTTGGCAGCAGAGTTCACCTGTTCCACAACAAAGGATTAAATAACATAACAGAAGGAAGTGGTTAAGTCAATTTGTCAATCCTACAGCAGGCAATTTCCTACAGAATATTTCCAATTAGTCAACTTATGCATATAGGGAAAAGAAGGGAAATATTCTTCCTAGAATGATTCCTCTGCAAATTGTTGATGGGCTACTACAGCTGGTATTACTTTCTACTCTAATTCTTGACATGCAATCCTTTTACAACATGGGTATTCTGATTTCTATGACAAAAGACATTCTATTTATAGAAAAAAAGTTCAGTGGTGTAAACAGTAAAAATGCATCATCAATCCTGCCATACAGAAATTTGTTAAATCCCACAATCACTGAAGTTTTGCTGAATCACTTTGTCATCATAACTCTTCACTTCTGTTCATATTTTTAATAAATACTCATGAATCTTTCCATATGTTGCAAGCAGTGCTCAAGTAGAAGAAATGAGTCATTACATAATATCAGACACCTGCTAACCTCTTCTCTTTTTCTATGGTCTCTGTCTTTAGAAAACAAAATCTTTTCTTCTCTTCATACCTGACTAATTTTCAGGAACATTCCAACATCTCTAAGACATTTTTTTGCAAGGAAAAAAAAAATTATAAAGTGGCTACATGAACACTAGGCTTTCTTCTGGAAACCTGTTAAAACTATTGTTACCAAAACTGGCAAATTGTTTGTGTTTCTCAAAATAGCTAACAGATCAGATTGTCATATTCCTCAAGAGCTATATTGTTTTAAAAGATTTATGATCCTTAGGCTATGTTTGCTTTTATAGTACCAACAAGAAGAAACACCAATTCTGGAAGCTCTGCCTTTAAAAAAGAAACATTCATTAAGCATTTACAGACTGCTCAAATATTGCATATGTTGCAAAAGCTTCTCACCATTCCCTCTGCAAGAAAAAGCTACCCACAATGGATAGCCACTACTCATTAATCTATTTTTCACAGACTAAGAAATCTTAAATCCCCCCTGGGGATGCTGGGTTCTCCTGTTGATTCATCTACACCAGGGACTGGTAACCTTTAAGAATGGCAGGCTGCTGCTTGGGTGCCGACCCACTCCACAGCATCCCAGCCCTGCTTGCTCTGCACTAAGGGCTGTTCTTGTGCCCCCACTACTGCAGCCTCCATGTACCATCACTAGCAAATGCCACTGATTTCCATTATCAATGGCAACGGGGAGCCCCAAATTCAGCAGTAAGGGTAAGCTCAGGCTGCAGTAGCAGGACAAGAGAACAGCCCTCAGGAGAGAGTAGGGAGGGCAGAGAAGTATCAGCACAGTGTAAAAGAACAATGTGTGTAAATGAATTGTTTTGCGCCTGTTTTGATCTGGGTCAAACTGCAACAGCCTTAATAGCACAAACATCAGCAGTCATTTGGCAAGTTCCACAGATTTCAACATTAAAGGAATCACTTAATATGATTTAAGTATGCCTGCTAATTCATGAGGAAACAGTCTGCTCTCAGCTTTTTCCACCTATTTAATGCTGGTTACTTCATAAGGCAGAGGCAACCTTCAACTCTGCTTTGCTATTCACACCTGATTATGGCTCATTACATTATCACTCTCAGTGCCATTTCTCCAACAGCAGACTTTAATTGGAAAGGACCTAGCCAGTTTCAAAGCTAACAGCTTAGCACTGACAGGAGCTGAGAATAACTAGAAAATTAACCCCCAATGTTAAACGTTAGTATTTTACATGAACTCTCTCCAATTCAACCAGCCAGCTCTATGAAATGGAACTTGGCTTGGCTCATCATGCCTTTTTATAACATAGAAGAGAACTGCCCTGAGCTTTTGAACTGCTGTAAAGCCTTGCAAAAATCAAGCAAGGAAAAAGAAACCCCGTGTGCTGCCTCTATGCTAATGGACTAAAATTGACTAGAAAAACTTTAACAGTTAACTCTCAGAAAAATTAGCCATCAGTGAATTTTCTGCTACATATTGCCTACTACATACAGCTTAAACTCGTGGAACCCAACCTTTTTCCCCCTTGGGCTGGATGGACAGCGCTCAATCCGTCTGTGGGATGGATGTAGCTGGTGCGCCCAATCTAGCACACAGGGCAATGATATGTGGCCCAATCTGGCTGCACGGAGGTGGGAAGAAGGGGGCATGACCTGCCCCAGATTGAGCCATGTAAGGGTAGGTAGGGGGTGTGGCCCACCCTGATCCCTATGCATGGCGTGGGAGGGAAGGCCACCAAATGCCCCAACCTATGGCAGATTGGATGCCATGGCTCCATGAGCCCTGTGCCATGCTGGGCCTGCAGGCTGCAGGTTAGACTGCAAAACCAACATTTGAGAAGAATATAAGGTTTGGGCCTTATTTGACTGCATTTATTTTGTTTACAGGAGGCTGGGAATGCCACCTGTTTAAAGGCAAATAAGGAAGAACATACACAAATTCCCAAAATAAGGCCAATATTTTTTCCCCGTGTAGTCCAGCACAATTTAAATTACATTTGGAAGCATGATTCAATTGTCAACTGATTTTCATTTCATTAAGCAAAGAAACCTGGAAGCAACTAAACTAAAACAACAAACAAACAAAAATAAAATATTAAAGAAAACTCCATAAAATGTATGCATTTAAGAATTTTTTTTTTTACTTAAGACTTGTATAGATATTAACCCTTGATTAATAATATTTTCTAAAAATGTAAAGAAAGCTGTTCTATGTTGTTTGCATGTAGAGTATTTAGAGAACTACTGAAATAAGGCAGTACCAACTAACATCTGTTGTAAAGTAGGTACAGATAGACTGATTTTAGTTGCTTAAATTCAGGTATACACACTGGAAAAAGTTATAAACTAGGAATAGAGAGATATATTAACAATTTTTTCTTCAAAAGCTTAAACATGGAGTTTAACTATAATCCCATGTATGTTACCAGAACTAGTCTCATGTTTAAATTTTGGTAAACTCGATGAACAATTGTATTATTTGACAAAACTTTTAATATAATTCATTTAGAAGAATTTATCTTAAGCACAGGAATGAAAATAATAGTCCCAATTTATTAAAAATGGTAATAAGAGATCCTGCACGTATCATCCTATTCGATGTGCATTCTAGCCAAAATATTTGGGAGATGCTTACTCTCTCTCATTTACAAACATGGATTTCTGAAAATAACATTCAGGAAGAAGATCAGGCCAGTTTCAGAGAAAATTATTCTTGCACAGACCATTGCTTACAGTTGCATCACTTTTACAACCCTTTTGTACGGGTTTTGTAACCCTTTCGCAATAGGATTGGAAGAAGGGCAGTACTGGCAGCACTAAGGGTCTATAAACCTAATGTAAAGGTCACTTTATTGTGACCCCAAGGTCACAAAAATAGAAAAAAAAATTCTAATTACTTTAAGGCAGCTTTTATCTCTTCCAAATTCTATGACAGGGTTGCTTACCATGAGCACTTCTGCTAAATTAGGAACTCTAAATTATTGAATAAAAATTATAAACTGTACCCTTATCAGGAGGGACCACTGGAATTCGAGCCAGAAGTGAAAGGAGCAAGCAGTGGGGCCAACAGGGCCCCTCCGCCAGTCAGTAGTGGGAGCACACGCAGGGGAAACTCTAAGATTAAAGGAACCGCTGCAAAGCTCACTTCTGGTATGAATTCCAGTGGCCCCTACCTATCAGATGCCCCAAGAGCTGCATTTTAGAAGCCTCTCCTCTTCCAAATAAACTTTAAAATAAATAACATTTGTATTTTCCTCCAGACAAATGTCCCAGGAGAGTTGCTAACAGTGATTGACTCTATATGAGCCCTATATTTAAACAAGGTATAAATTAACACATTAAAGATGCCAGTATACAGATTACTGAGGCATTGAGATGTCTTCAAACTTTAGCTTTGTTGAGATTAATAGAGTACCCATTTGACTTAGAAACCTAACTGAAATACAAAACTGTAAACAGGAGACCATTGCTAGGCTACAATTCACTCAAATGATGTGCAGTCATTATGGGCAGTTGGTATTGGACCCCATATACACACAAGACGTGATTTTCTGGGAAGAATTAGATAGATGATTTAAGTCGCTATTCATGGTCTTACTCATTCTTTAAAGAAATAACAAGAAAATGGATCTCTCCATTTGTGGAAAATTTTAAATACTAGGCTACCGAGGAAAAAAGCTGGCTCCTCTCTAAGAATTTACACCCTGTCCTATACTCTCCAGGTGTATTTGTATTACTTGCATAAAAAATAAAGGTCCAAAATCAAATAAAATTCCTTGTTTTTTTTATTGTTTTATTTTGTTTATTCTACTATTATAATATTGTTTCATGTTATCTGTTTTTGCATCATCATATCGTATGTTCTGTTTTAATTTTGTTTAAACTGTGTAAACTTTAAATATGTAATCTTATTACAGGTTTTTCCCAATAACTACCAATTACATATAATTTTATAGACAATTTTACTGTATTGTTTTAACGAAAACTGTAAATAAACTACTACTACCTTGTACTGACAACATGTTTTTTAGACCCAAAACAAAATTTCAAGATGTTCATGATTTTTTTGTTTAAGTTTCCCTGTATTCCTAATGGATGAGTCCATTAATCCATTCACTGAACTTTACTGACACTTCCACTACATCCTTTTTTATAAGGACACAATATTATAATGTCAATGTGCAGTACCTGTAATGCTAAGGTTATTTTGTAAAGTAATTGGGTAGTCTGTTTTAAAAAAAACAGAGAAATCTGATTTGGCATCTTCCATAAAAGGTCAACACATCAAACTTGTACCTAATAATTTTATCCTTATTACCTATCATCACCTTTTCATGCTACTGAGGTGAATCTTCAAATATTTTCAATCTTATCATGCACACAGTCTTTCTGCAGGTAAAAATTAACGTGGATGTGCAGTTTTAGGTCTTACTTTTCCAGGTGTACATACATTTAGCAGTTTTAATAGAACCATTAAAGAAAAAGTGAGAGATGAAATAGGAGTAAAACCACTACTGAGAATAGTGAAATAGATTATTTGTCTATATGTAAATGTCAACCCTTTATAAGATTTAAAAACCGTACCTCATTTTTAGACTCCTGAAGTCCAAATGTAGAAATTTCATATAAAACTTTTGGATGAAGAAGAAAATGCACTCCATGGCAAATAGATGAAACGGGTTTAGCGACATTATGGATACCTAAACACTCCTTCATCAAAAACAACAAGTGCTTAATTTCAAAATTTAATAATATCTCCATTTCTATACCTTGTTTTCTAGATAGTTTTTCATTTTATGATTTTCTTGGAAAAACAATTGAGCTGCTATGCCAAAAAGGCCACATTACTATTCAAAGTGTCAAAAGAACTATAGTTCTCTCATCAAAAGTGCATCTCAGCACCGCATAATAAACATTCCAAAGCTATTGAATAAATATTAGTGCTACTGCAGCTTCATAAATTTATATGACAGTGCAAACATTTTTCTATTCTTGACAGGATGTCATCATCTTTACACCACAATTAGGTATTTTAGTTCTCACATCTGGTTATTAGGCATTCTCTGTGCCCTTAGGAGGCACACAATCCTGAAAGTTATACATAAACCAAGGTGCCCCTTTTACTAATGCCATTTTCACAGAGAATGTTAAGCAGAAGCTATGCACTTAATCCTTTAGTGCCTCTTTAAAATGATTATTTAATCTAAAATTAGGCATTTTTATTAAAAAAGTTGAAATGAATCAAAAAAACTGTATGCACATGTATGTACATTGAGTGCATGTGTGCATTGCATATGTGTATGCATGTATCACTAATTAAAATATAAAAATGATTAAAGTATAAATCAACCAGAAGAAAAATTGTAATCCTTTTTTAAAAATTAGAAATGAGTTATGTACTCTGGAAGACCAGGAAATCTGAGAATTAGTAAAATTATGACATCACAAACAGAAGTAAAAGCGAAATATGAGTAACCAACAATATTCAAACTGCTTACAAGTGCTGGTATTATATTTGAGATCATCTATTTAATGCCAATTTTTGTAAGGCATCACCAAATGTAGGATAATTCAAATTAGTAGTGTGAATATTATTTTTCTCTAAATGTAACAACAGTTAGAATCTTAGTGAAGAACTACAGCATTCTAGGTGCTGTACAAACCAAGAACAGTGATGATTCCTGAAGCCTGGTGGTATTTACCACTAAATGAACAAAGTCTAGCCAACTCCCAAGTAAAATAAAGTTTGGTTTTAACTGCTGGCCTTGAAACTCGGCCTGTATTTTATTAAATGAATAAACAGCAGTAATAAAAGATACTGAGGTTAAATTATTCATTCAGGCTATAAACAGATATCACGTTTGTCCCAAGACAATCTGTGTTGTGCTGGAACCCTACAGATATGCAAGGCTGCTGTTCTACTTCATGGCCTGTCAAAGTATGTGGGATAAAAATGTGCTACCACCTTTTCCCCCAGGATATCATGGTGCTGTCTGTAAGGTTATTACAGCCAGTATTAACAAGCTGTCCAGGATGCGTGCTCTTGCAGGCCACCTACTGGTAGAGGAGCAGCAATAAAACTTGGAAGAGGGACACAAATGTGTAATGGACTCTACTGATCCTGTTGTGATCCAGGTAAAATCCTGGAACAATCAGGACCATGTCAAATGCAA
Source organism: Gavialis gangeticus (assembly GCF_001723915.1). Taxonomy (NCBI): domain Eukaryota; kingdom Metazoa; phylum Chordata; order Crocodylia; family Gavialidae; genus Gavialis; species Gavialis gangeticus. The sequence continues at coordinate 78,881,892 of NW_017728992.1, read as the reverse complement.
CATTTATTTATAGCTTCAGGGCCATAAACAACAGTAAATGGCTTATGTAAAATTGCATAAAAGTGTAAAGGATTACAAATTAAAAACATTTAAGAAAAACTTGCATGTCTTCTTTTTTTAGTTAATTTATTTCTGAAGAGTTAACTTCAACAGATATAAAAAGGAAAGAGTATTCCCACCACCTTCCCCAAAGTGAATACAGAAGACCTTAAAAACACAGTGAGCAGATCAGGATAATACAGTTGCCATTTTTAGACGGTATATTTCAGGACTGCACTGCATCTTACAACTGCACTGTAAGCTTACGCTTATATCCCTCCTACCAACTGATGTACAAAATGAAGTACAGTAATGAACAGTAATAAGGTAAGAAGAAGAAAAAAGGAGACTGGAGTTTTAAAATTTTGTTCTCTTTTGGGGTAAAAACAATAGACTCAAAAAAAGGTTAACTTTTGTGTCATTCCTTCTGAATCTGTATAAGTCGAAGTAGTGAAAAAGTGGTGTAAATGCATTTTTGTCTTTCTTCTAAATCACACTAATTAATTAAAAGCTAAAAACAAGATTGTGAACATTTTTGTCCTTTATTAAAATTGTCAGTTAGAATTTTTTTTAAATAAAAGAAGTGAAAAATCTCTGAAAAGAGCTGGTAACTCAAATGGCATCACATGAGAAGGAAGTAAAACTGGCAAGAAACAAAAGGCTGAAAAAAATCTAACCTCAGTACCCAAGCCAAATGGAATATGTAAACTTATTTGTAAAGCAAAAATAATTTACACTGAAAAAGATTACATTTAAAGTTGTTTAACATAAATAATTAAAAAATAATAGACTAGGAGATGCCAAAGGTCCTTCAAAACAAGCTAAATGTATCATTTCAATTTATCAATCCATTTGTATCTCAGATTCTAGAACATTACCACCACTTAAAATTAAAATTTATGGAGCACAATTGTAATCACTTGAACTTCATGATGTTACAAACAAAACAGTAGACTTCAAATGCCATCTAGTACTACAAAATAAACAACAGACTAGAAAGAGTAAAATGTAAAATCATCAAACAATACATATTTTCTTCAAAAGAAACATTACAAAACCAATTTCTTTCTAACCTTAACAGTTTCCAGAGAGCACCGATAAGCTTCATATTTTATATTTGGCAGAGGATGAGACAACAAATGGAGGAGCACCTTCTGGCTCTCAGTCTTCAGCCGTGGACTAGCCTGGGCAGACTTCCAGCTGTAAGTGGAAACAGTTAAATGCCCAAGATAAATTAGCTACTATAGAGCTGTTGTACTATATCAATAAAGATGTTTATATTACAGAATAAGTTATAGAGGAGTTATATAAAATGTCTCACAATATCAAGTTTATCACCATTATTTTGCTCAATATTCTTTATAAAATACTTATGGTAGTAATCCTGAATAATAAATTATTTTAATTCACTCATACAGTGAATCAGATCATTTTGTATTTCTCCCCCAACACTGTAAAGTTGCAATGTGTAGTACCATATTTACTCATATACCACACACCTTTCTACCAAAAAATTAGCCTTCCCCCAAAAAGTGTGCATCTTATTTGGGGGCATGTGACATGCAAGAAGATATAGTATTGTTCACAGTTGTGTACGTGACAAATTTTACTTTCAAAATAGATAGGTGTCTTATATCAAATTGTATAACCAAAACTACTAGTCAGTACCTTTATAGATTGATGTTTTTATAGTTCAAATAGGCATTTTTAAGAGATACAAAGTTGATACACGAGCAAAAAAAACTATTAGAAAGCATACTTAAAATATCATAGTCTAATCTCACTGTTACAATAGAGACAGAGAAGAAAAGCATAACTTTTGATTGTTTAGTACGAACAGTGGTCATTAGTAGCAATTAAAGACTTAGTGGGCATAATTAATGGGAGGAAACAGAAGAGTAGACTTCACATTTCTGGACACAGAACATTACGAGAAACATCTCTCATCAGGCTATGAATTGTTTTATTCACTGCTTTTAAAGCTTGCTTACACTTTCAGAAAGCATTATTTTTCTAAGAAACTGCATGCATTAAAACTGAAAATTCCAAAACAGGAGAAAAAAATCTAAAATCTGAATTTTCAATCAAAAAATGCAATATTCTTTTTTTCCAGAAAAAGACTAAAAATATTATTTATCTACTCTAGATGTAACAAAATGAATAAGTTATTTGATGTATTAGTTCCCACACTCAAATTTACAACTTTCTTTTTATGGATATTTTCTTTTATGATATGACTGAATAAATTCATGATCAGAACAAGACCAAAATTTGGATCACAAATAAATATCAAGCTTCCACACAATTTTACTCCTCCTTCTCCTGAAACAGTATAAGAAACACAATGCTTGTATAAAAGGAAAATATATTTCCCTTCTATATTAAGAGCAACAGTAATTTATTTACATATTAGAGCAAATATGAATGAATTCCTGAAGCAACGGAAAGTGTTGATGGTAAGAAAGACTACCAAGGGCCTGATCTGCCAATTCTATTAACTCAAAAAGATTCTTCTCCCCCTAAAAAAAGACAGAAAGAAAAAAGGAAAGTCAGTGCTAGTGTTATTAAAAAATAGTACAATTTTTTTATACATGTTGAGATGTGGACAATTTGGTGATATTTGGCTTAGCTCAGTTAAGGCTCAGTTAACTTTCCTTTGTAAAAACAAAAAAACCACAAAAACAAAACAAAACACTGTATCTCCTAAAATCCCATGAATAACAAGCAAAAGTTACTATTACATACATTTAAAACAAAAAAAATGATGGGTCAAATATATGTCTCACTTTTATGGACTGTTCCAACGAACAGCTGATTGCTTTTCAGGAGACACTAAGCCTTGACAAATACCATTAAATTTCAAAGAAAAAAAAAAATGTGTGCGCCCAACATGCCATGCCATTGGGACCACAAAGCATAAAATATATTCTTATACATCTCAAAAGTTCTTGTGCTCTTAATGTATTTAAGCAATTATTCTAAATAAAAATGCCACATGAAGATATAGATAGGTATATATCTTAAGATTTAAAACTTCACAAGCCTAGTTAATACTGCAAACTCATTTGTATTAAGTTAACTTTATGAATTGTATCAGAATTATATCTACATTTTTGTACATGTGGTGATATTGAATTTCATACCTCCTTATGGATATCCATCATAAAGTTACAAGCGCATTCAATTGAATAAACTGCTTCTGCAGCTTGCTTATAAATGCTGTAGTTCTCAGAATTCATCTGCTCCAGATAGGCTGCAACAGATTCATGAGTGTTTGGATATTCCAAAGAAAAGGGCATGTCCAGGGACAGAAGAAATAAAGCAGTCAGCAAGCTCTCTGGTAACACACTGTTGGCCTTGAAGGACGTTAAGGGAGAATTGTAAAAAAGAAAAAAAATATTGAAACATAGTACAAACATTGGCTACTGAATTCCACTTCTGAATTAAACTAGCATAATCCTCAGTACTGCTATTTAGATTTTTTTAAAGTAAAATTAGTAAAACAATATGCAAAATATGCAAAGAATACAAACTAAAGCAGATTCAAGTTGGTTTTGAATTTTTTACCTTAGAGTTTGAGCTGCCACAATGTGCAGAAATATACACACAATCCAGCCATGGGATGGTCAGTTACAACAATTCTAAGGTTGAACCACCAGATGGCAGACTATACACAGACCTCCAGTTATCCTTCTAGACCTTTGCCTGTCATGATTTTAAACTTTGTAAGTATTTCTACAAATCCTAAACTATGTAACACTGTGCCAGATACAACACATCACCAGATTCAAGAATGACTTAGGTAGCATTAAACGATTACTCAGCTAAAAATCAATCATCTGAAGTCTGATAACTATATCACTTAACTGCTGTTCACACAGAATTATAAAAAACCTAAAATCACACACACTTCTGCTACTGTACTGAGCACCAAAAGAATAGAAATGGAACCATAAGAAACTGAATTAATATGGCTACATTTTTTCCAAGAACTAGGGAGAAATCATATAATAGTAAAATATATGCTACTTAATGGCAAATCATTCAGTCACAGAAGTTTAGAGTTGGAAGAGACCTCATGAGATCATCGGGTGCAGTCCCCCTGCTCTAGGCAGGAAAGACTGCTGGGATCAAATAACCCCATATGCATGGAAGAATCCCTCCAAGTGTTAGGCTTCAGAATTTCTGGGAAAAATACCCCAGAAAAGTTAAGATGCAGAGCAAAGTGGTGAATTCCAATGTACAGCCATTAAAGAGAATTTTCCATGTTTTCTAAAACCTTCAGTTCCATAGACCGGGTGGAAGTAGGATCTGGAATCAAGGAAGGAATGGGGCAACAGCACACTTTGGGATCAAGCGAGGGATGAGGAAGAAGCATGAGTTGGGAAATCGAGTGTGGGGTGGGGAAGCAGTGAGGGTAAGGGGATGGGCAGCAGTATGTGATCCCCTGACCTGCACTGCTGCCCCAACACCCAACATGCTGCTGCCCCCATTCCCTGACCAGCACTGCTGCCTGATCCCACATGTGTGCTCTGCCACATCCTCTGACCTGAGCTGCTGACTGATCAGTAGCAAATGTGTAGGAGGGCATGTCATCAGCACAGGGCAGGGGATGTGGCAGCAGCACGTGTGGGGAAATCTAGCAGCTGCGCAGGTGAGGAATAAGACATCAGTGCACATGGGGAACAGGTGAATCAGGTGGGAGGAGCGATGGCAGGGGTGGCAAAGGGCAGAGGGAATAAGGGGATAGGCAGCAGAGATGCAGGCAATGGGCGGTGGGGGGAGGTGGGAAAAGAGTAAGGTGCATGGGAGAGGCAGCCTGTCCCCCAACCCCTGCAGTTGGGGATAAAATTTATTATGACCCTCCTAATAATTAGATTCTATAAAGGGAAAATTATAAATTTGTTATAATGCTCTTTTTATAGAATCTAATTGTTCTATAATTATTGGGGGCATGTCTTAAATTCAAAGTCATCTTGGATTTGGGTAAATATGGTATTAGATTACTATCTAAAACTTAGAAACTGCAAGACTGTGCAACACAACATACTGATTGCTTTTGCCTCTAGACCAATACAGCTACAACTTGGATACCTGACACATGGAAGATATCAAATTTTAGCTAGTTTTTTTTTTTTTTTTTTTTTTTTTAAGTGAAATATTCATAATTTTACAAGGAAGGAGCAAGTTTTACCACCTGAAACTTGAGACCCTGCTCTTGCCTTTGTGCAAGGTAATTTGCATTATCACAGAGCCCAGAGATACCTCACCACACAATAAATTCCTGTGCAGAAGAGCATTCCATCTTTTTACACTTGTGTGAAATATGAAACACCATAACCAGAAGGAAATATGACTTGCCACCAAACAACTTCTAGGTAAAAAGACTGTTCCACCTTTTCTCTGAACCTAATCTCCATAAAATGAACTGTTCCAAACAGGAGATTTTACCACACCTTCAGCTTTCCTATGAAATATGAACTTTCATTTCTACCCAGGAGAACTTTTACAATCTTTTTTTCTCCTATGCCTGAAGAAGGGTGCGTGCACCTGAAAGCTTGCAAATAAAGAAAAATTATTTTGCAAACATCTAGTTGGTCTAATAGAAGATATCACCTCTACCACAAGTTCCGATTCCTTTAACACAACTTAATACTACTTTGCATGCAGTACCCTACAATTAATAATTAAAATCACTGCAAAATGCATTGCCAAGGGCATCTCATATTCTAGCTGTCAAATAAAAGGTCTCCACTATTTTAATATGAACAATACGTGAAACAAAAATAACTATTTGAACAGAGTATAGCTTGCTAATAACAGGTAGAGGGCAGCATAGCCTTGCAAACCACTAAGCTCTTTGACTTTGAAAAAAAATATAGCAGTGATAAACTTATGTTTCTGTTTAAGTATCCTATTAAAACTCTTATCCAATTAATCAATCTAAGCATTTAAACCCTGTGTAAGTCAGGCACTTAATTAGGTCAATTCAAGTCTGTTTCCTGCATGACCCGATCTACTGAGCTAATATAATTCCAAGATACAGTACCTGGAAGTGACACATCTTTAATCACTGTACAGTAATGGCTTTAATCCTGATGCTAACAATACACTCTCATAAGAGAATACTTGCTATGTAATACCAATGTCCCTTCCTCGTGCACACTGGCCAGCAAATGCACTAGGAAGTTTTACTGCTTCAAGCCACATGCTTCTGCTTGGTGGGATTCAGGACAGGTCCCCTACTGCTTATTTTAAACTTGAACAAATGTTGCTCATGCAAATATGACCTGCCTAAGGCTTGAATGGAACATTCTATGCCTCCTTCTAGCTGACGATAAAGTTTTGATCTCATTCTCATAGGTAGGCTGGAAATATGACAGAGGATAAACAACACTGGATTTTGTCAAAAACAATATGGAATAAAGTATATTTAAAAACACCCATCTTTGCAGAAGAACAGATCCTGGCTTAAGACCCTTTGAAGCTTTAAAATCACAGCAGGTTAGGCAGAGTGCTGTTTAATTCTATGACCCTTAAGACCACCTGCAAGATTCACTAGCCTGTTTACCTTGCCAACTAGCTACTAGCACTGAACACAAACTAGTTAAGAGAACTAGTTCTTCAAACTTTCCTACTATTACAAAAGGACAAGAATTACTATTACTATCATCAGCATCAATACCATCATTATCATTATTGCTGCTGCTATTATAAACAACGCTATAATTAATGTTCCTCTTCACCTTTTCTACGGGGAGTAGGGTCTGTAATAATCGGACCGTGAAAAGTGAAATACTTATAAAAGCCATTCTGTGGTGCACCATCATCATCTCAGGTTGCTCTGAACTGACATTGCTTTTGTGGTAGGATATGGTTTCTCCAAGTGAATTGAAAACGTTAAGCAGCTTATCTTTCTGCAAATGAAAACAAAGTTACAAGAATGTCAGTGGAAAACATAATGAAAAAAATATCACACAGCATTATAGCATGATTTAAAAGAATAAAACTGAAATATTTGGGTAAATATTAAAAGACAAATATAGTTCATTTTACATAATAAAATACTGTAGTAGTATTTTGATTTTCTTTTAAATAAAAATACTATTAAAATTTCTGGAACTGTCCTCAACATTTCACAGGAAAGAATACTTTGAATTTGTTCCAGAATGTCTCTGGAACAAATTAGGAACCTTAGACAGAATCACTATCAAATGAAATCAGCTCTTTGGACACAAGAAAGGGAGCATGTAGAAAAGGAGGTTAGCAAAACACAGGTATATGATAGTCAGATATACATATAACTCCCCTTATTTTTGATTATTCACAACACTAGATTTAAAAAAATGATGGTCATTGTAAGTATGAAAGCTGAAGATAAATTCTGCAAAAGAGGTATGTAGAACAGCTAGCATGATATTGAATACAACTCGGTGCCCACGTTCTGGTAAGAATGGACAAGCGGTACATGGATGCTGCAGACCCCTCTATGGTGCCACACACCACACATGGAGGCATTCCTCATGCTGATACCTTGCAGCACAGTGGGGTTTTTTCACCCCGGGAGATTCCAGGGTCAAAAAAAATCAGAGCCACACTCAAGCTGCCGGCCAGACTTCCCGCCACAGCTGCAACCCTGGGAGGGCCCTAGGACCTCTGATAAGGTTGCTGGAGTCAGCACAGTTGCTGGCCCTAGCCTCCCCTACCCCACCTGGAGTAACCTGCCACATGCCACTGCTACTTGTCCCCAGCAAAACAAACCTCCATACTCATCTAGATGTACCCAATAGGTCCCAAATTTAAGGAAATTACAGGAAATATGACTGAATCAAATAATATTTCTTCTAAAGTAAATACTGTCATGAATTCTTACATAGCAAGGAGGAAAGGATTATGTTAATCTAAGAAACTACAGAACATTGATTTCTTCCTGGCTCAATAACAGAGCAGCTAAACCCTCTCATTTAAGCCCATTAAAGCAGTATTTTAAACTCAAGGATAGAATCAGTTTAATTTCTTCTAACGGACACTAGTCTCACTACTAGTTACAAACGCAAAGCAAAATGTTGAGAATCTGAAGCAATTGATATTACTAAGAACCCTATCTGAAAAGGACAGCATATTAATTCAATCCACAGCACATCAAATTGGGAAAAGCTACAAAAACTAGTAAGTATGGAAAGCATACGCAGTATTAAAGGGATGTCAGTAAAGAATAGGACAGTGCCCTGCAAAGTGCCCATCTCACATATGCAGGCTCTAAAACTGAATCTCCATGATTCATTGCTCTGCTCATACAAACATACCTTTCAAGGGGTTTGCCAATAATGCTTTACCAGTACAAACCCCTTCTCTCCAAACATAAATTGCAGTGTATACTTGTTCTTTTGATGATAGAGCTTATACCAGTTCCATGACTTGAATAAGTTGTACTAGCTAAAGAATCATCATAGGTGTGCTAGGTTAGAGGTATGATGCTTCCACATTCCTAGAAAAAACCTCTACAATGGTCAAGTTTTAGTATAGATTTTGGTGGGAAGAACAGGGAGAATTTTGACTGCTTCTATATAAAAGAAAGTGTTCTATTTTCACATCGGTCCTATTCAAATAAGCATATTTATCCAAGCCAAATAACAGCTAGTCAAAGGACTAAAATTTAATTAGACACCAAACATTCAGGAAAAATTTCAGTGTAGTCTTAATATTGTTCAATAATAACGGCCCTCGAAAGACTGAAATCAGCATTAAATTCCAGGAGGTTAAAGCAATAGGAAATCTGCCATTCACTACTGGGGTTCTGTAAATAACAATTATGGTAATGTTACCAGCAAAAGTCTGACACAACAGCATACACAGCATCAGATGTTTAAAATTTTACAAAACTATGGGAGGCATCATTTCATACCTGCTGACATTTTCATAATCAAGGCGAAGCCTTGTCGACTCAAAAGTGAGCTGAACTCAAACTCCATGGTAGTCCCTAGTCTCTGATACTGATAAGTAAACTAAATGAGTGCATATTAGATTCAGATACATGAAAATAAAACCACTATAGTACCCAGTATTTTGATATTAAATTTTATTCTTTCATGCATTTGTCATGAATGATCCCCTGTGTTTTAAAAGATATCACAGGGAAGGGAAAAAAAAAAACTCATCCTGGAAGCAGAGAGTTGGGAATGTTGATATCCAAGAATATGGGGAAGGTATTCAATAAGTAGAATTCTCTTCTAAAATGCTAGTTTAATTTAATAAAGTCAGCTATAAATATAGTATATAGGCTGGAGGGAAATTTGGAGAAATTTGGAAAATTCAGCCAACATGCTACCCTCCTCCCCCACTCAAGTCTCCCCAGCAGGTGTAGGTATGTGTTGTCTATGGTTAGGTACAGACATTACATTTCTTGCACAATAAGTGTGCAGAGAGTGCTCTATAGCCATAACCGAACAGACATTCATGGCACATAGGAGCACTTTAAAAATAATGGATCCTGCTCTAAAATACCCCTAGAGAAATGTGGTATCAGACTCAAGCACATAAGGTTAGAGCGCTTTATCGAACATCTGTACCAGATCCCATCACAGCTGAAGTTAGGTCTCAGTTCCCCAGCATCCCAGGGGCCCCTCAAAGAGCAGCATGATCACTTCGGCTGGTGCTCATCTGCTCTAGGCCAGCACAGACCCAGCCGTGCCACGACGCTGTCACAGAGAGGAAACAGAAAAGGCTGTTGTCTCCTCTGCGTACAGCTGGGCAGGAGCATGGGGGAATTGGAATTCTGAAGTGCTTCTGCCAGGGCAGGTGACACAGGGAACGTATATCTGGCTGAAATACTCCTTTTTTTATATGTTTCAAAGTACAGCTCGCCAAGACCTGAGCCAGCAAGCTGGGGGAAACTCGCATGGCAGGGGGGCTCCATTTCAGAATCACTGTGGCCACTGCATGCAGTTTTGCATCATGTACTCCCCAGCTATACAGTAAAACAGAGAACTTCAATGACCTGCAGCTTAGTTTCTCCCATTTCCCACAGGAATAGTCAGTGCAGCTCTTCAACCCCCATCTTGCAGAGGTGAAAAGTGATCTAATTCAGTGTCTGCTTTGCCTCTACTTTTCTGCAACAACATCCAACCTTCCAAGAACCAGACCTTGTGGCCTCTCCCCACCACAGCTGAGAAATCCTACACCCCTGCCATGGGAATCCTGGCTAAAGGCAGAGTCTCCCAGCAATCTGGGAGGCCTGAAGCCTACCCCGAGTGTTGGGGGCCTACCAAAGGAGTGAGGTGAAAGCAGGGAGGGGAAGAGGGGAGGACAGTGCATTGTGTGTTGCCTGGAAGGCTTGAGCTACTGTACACGTTCCAAAATGGAACAGGCCAAAATAGTATTTATGCCCTCCAGATATATTTTGTCATGCTTTAGAGTGTTGTCTCATGTACGTTTTTACACAAGCCTTTTGAAATGTTCCAATTTTCATTTCTGTCTTCTACTTTACAGTACTTACATTTAGAAAGTTTTTCCTGAGTTTTGCTAAACAGTTTCAAATATCCTTTGATGTTCTTCAGAGCAATGTTCCATTTTTAATTTTCTTGAGTAGTCTCTAAACCTGTCACTCATATCTTGTTGTCCTTTTCAGTTTAGTATAAGTAAATCTCTCAGGTCATTTATAGATGAGGCAGGGGGGGCAATTTAATTAGCGAGTCATGCTAATTAAAAGTGCCCAAGTGTCATGTGCATCTGTCCCTGTGCTGAAAAATGGGGGTAGAGTGCTTTGAACTACAGCTTACCTAACAAGTTTTAGTTTAAAGCACCCTGCCGCCATTTTCAGCATGGGGACACTGATACACATGACACTGGAGGCTGCTGGAGAGCATTAGTTTCTGCACTCGAGCAGACTCAATTAATCCCGCATGTCAGAGCAAACTCCATTTACAGCACATCAGAGCAGCCTCACTACATGTTTATAGGAGCCCTCAGTTCCCTTTTTCTAAATGTGTTTCATTCAACACATTCTGAAAATGAAAATTAATACTGGATATTTTATTAAGGTGAAACTTCAGTATTTTCTGTTAAAAAAGAAAATCTAGAGTTTAAAAAAAACCATGCCAATAACATTAAATTGTTGACATTATTACAGTTTTAGCATCTGAAAAAGTGAAATCTGTGATGAGATGTGCATATTCTCCAGTAGAAGCAACAGATATTTACAGAAAAGACAAGCTATTAAATACCATTAACAAAAATTTAACGAAAAAAAATCTGCCTAAACTTACCAACTCTAATCCAAAGAGGCTGCTATCTTCCCAAACATCTTCTGATATTGCATCACTGACAAGGAATATGTCTTCAGCAAGCAATTCAAGAACTTGCATTGTCACTTTTCTACTGCCTAGAAATGCAAATGAGAAAAGAGAAGTTACAGGAATTCCAACAGAGACCGGATATGAAAGCATTTAATGTTCAGAAAGTTACCCTTTTAAGCATGGAGTACTGGAACTCTGAACATCCCAGAACTTAATTTCCTTGTGCCTCATGCTAGTCAGCTAGCACCAATTGTCATCATTAACACTCAGCAATAGCTTTGACTAATGTCTGTTTTTTCTTTATTTCCTACTGACAACATTGAGAGCTCATGTGCTAGAGGACTTGCTCTACACCAGAAAATATTAGCTAACGATAAGACAGTTTTATTTTTACTTTAATTATTCACCTGCAAGCTAATGAAACTCACTATTTAAGTCAAATTCTAGTTGAGAAAGTCATACTGTACTTGGGAAGCCTCTTTTAACCCTACTAGATTCCCAATGGCTAGCTTGCCACTCATAAGTTGAATCTAGCTATAATAGTACTCTCCTTACAAAAGGCTGTTGGGATTTTTTTTTCTTCATTATATTTCCATTTGCTGTATGAATTTTCAGAAAATTAACTGCATTTTTATAAAGTATGCAAGTAAAAACTGCAATTGCTGGAGTTCTGCTATGTTTAACGAGAAAGAAACTGATGAAAGAAATACAAGAGCCTGTATATTATCCAGTCTATCTGTATAAAGTAAGAACAGTTCAACAGTAACCACACTACAAGCAAGAATTCTGAGATTACTTTTACTTGTTAGATACTCCAGTTCTGGGTCTCCTTGGTCTCACATACCTGCCATCAGATTCTGGCCCCTGTATACCTACATTAGTGTTTCATATACAGTAATAATCTCCAAAACACCCTCAAAAATATAGGTTTTAAGTTAGAAAGGATCCTTGTCAAAACTTGTCCCCTTTCTTTACAATCAAACTCTAATCCAGCTCGCTTTCCATTAGGTATCAGTTTAGGGAGACAACTGCTAGAGAGCACCTATACCAAACCAGGCAGGTGCAAAGTAAATAGCTTATACATAAAACACAACACCACACCTACCATCAGTGAGATTTCTACTGTATCTTTGCACTCTCTCTTAGTGTTCCTAAATGGCATAAGAAAGATTCAGTAATAGCACTGCAGCACAGAAAGTATCCCTTCCCTTACTGTAAATAACTGTTCAGAGGATACTCATGGGTCAAAAGAAGGTAATGCTTGTATAGCATGAAGAAAAAAATTTCCCCAATAAAATCTGACCAAAAAGTGAGCATATTTGCATATAAAGTTTTATAGACTTCCAGATATAAGTTGTATTACTGCTGTAAATCTAATGTTATTTGACATTGCGGTAGTTCAGAGATGCACCTTACCTAAAAATCAACCCATCTGGGAACCTTATGGAGAAATTTTTGTGGAAAATTTGTTACCAGCTTTCATTGTCAGTATAGGAGTAGTTTTGTGATAGTGAAATCTTCACCCTTCAGCCAGAAAGCTACTGCCAATTTGTCAGTGGCCATGAAAGAGTTAAAAACTGTAGCTGCCATGGTGAAGACTGGACTCTACCCTCTCTCCATGCTGATAGTAGGCACAGAAGGGAAACATTAGTCCCCATGCTCCTATTCCAGCACTGGGGGTGGGGGGGACAGCTTCCCTGCTTAAGCTTCTGCAGTTTTGGAGAGATTTTTATGGAGAATAGGTATGCAGTAGTATTTACATAATGGTGGCAGCATGTCCAAATTGGGCCCTTCCTGAGTGTGGCCCTTTCCTGCAGTTCAGCTGCGATATTCTATAACTCAGACAGCAGCGGTGACATATCTTTAGTTGTCTAAAGCAGTAACTCTCAAGAACACAGGAGGCCAAGGTCTGGAAGTGGCTGCTTTCGGAAAGCAGGCCCACCAAAATATTGCTGCATTTGGAGTCAGCTAACAGAAGGGAGAGTCCCAAGCAGGTCCTGCCTACTATCTCAGCTTGGACATGCTGTTGTCATGGTGTAGACATATCCTTAGGAACCACTCTAGAAGTTGCAATGGAAAGATGACAACTTTCAAGGAGATGCAACTTCAAGGTTAGAGGAGAGTGTCTGCAGTGGAGTGGAGAGGGAGCAAGCTCATGTAGCTTTCACCTAAAGCTGAGCCAGAAGCTGCCAATGAAATCCTCCTCAAGAGCAACTTACAAGAACAGGGCAAAAGAGAGAGCCCTTGCTTGCTCTAATTGGCAAGCATATGAAAAAAGTTTCTTAGCAATAAGTAGTAATAATGGCACCATTTTTCTAATAAAGACCAGGAGTTAACTTGCCCCTAACAAGGTGCCTTAGAATAATGATGACTATTCGTATATTCAAATACAATTGTGCCTATTAATTTTGCAAGCAGATTCTGGAGCGTAACATATTTCTAATGTATAAGGAAACAAATGCTACACAAAACCCTGATGATTAGGAAGGCCCAAAAATATTTAAAATGTACACCTGATCAAAATTGGTTTACATTATGAACACCTTTTTAATAAGGGAGGGTGAGGTGAAAGAAAAGTTGAGTAGTATGTTAAGATGTATACAACTGAATTCTTTTATTGCTTTGAAAATGTATACGAGTTTCAATTCAGGATATAGATCTAGATCTATCTATATATCCTTTTATTTTAGAAAAGCTGACCTGAGGCTTCTTTCATTTAAAATATATTGTCTACTGAATGCTACTAAGCTACTGTGTGTTGCCTTCAATACAGAGCAAAATAAGATTTTTAACATAGTACTAGGTTCAATATCAAGCACTCATTACTTATCCGAACTTAAGCTCTTTAGGTATCAGAAAGTTCTTGAAAGCCCAAAATTAATAGAGACAAGCATTTTCAAAAGGAGGTTCTCTCGACCTCGTGCACTAGGCATTTTAAATTGGATACTAAACTAACCCAATTCATTTCGGGAGTCAAATATAGTTATGTTTCCTTCAACTATCAGACTAAAGCATTTATCCACATTCAGTGAGGTTAAGCCCCCTTTTACAAGCATCTTGGCTAGTGATGCAACTGCATTTAGAACGTGTACAAATGTTTCATTACTAAAAGGGCAAGGGAAAATTAAATTACTATATGAAGGCATACTTGTGCAATTATTGAGCAGAGTTTTAAGAGTACAGCATGATATACCCCATTTCCCTTCAACATAAAAAAGGGCTCAAAGATAAGCAACCAATGTGCAGCTCACCCACAGCATTGGTCAAGGAAAGTTATTAACACTTTATTAGGAGTGTTCAGAATTCTCATCACTATTTAAAAATACAAAACGAACTGCTGAGTAGAACTGTGGAACAAGGCAGTTATGTTTGCATACCCACAAGCCACCCACCCAAACCCCTATGACTTCAGGCAAAATAACCGACTCCCATTCTTATACACTCATGCGTCAGTTATGACTTGAGTCAATATTTCTCTAGCAAAAAATAGCCCCTCACTGTTTTCCTTCAGGTTTTGTAATAAGCTAGTTTAGCAAGCAAAGCTTTAATGATTTATTCTGGAGAATTTTCAAATGCATTTAACAAAGAATAAATCAATTACTCTTCAGCTTGCTTTTCTTCCTTTTTCTTGCTAATTATTGAAGCTATGCAATTACATCTATACAGAAGAAATGTAAAGTAAAGGTGACCGTAACACAATTAGGCATATCTGTGATAGCTTGCAACAGTAACAATGATGAAATCTAGTAACCCAAGTCTGTAACCAGTCACCAGCTGGCTTGTACAGTCTGTACTTCTTCAGTCTCTAAGCAATTGTATCTTTACTACTGCTGTTATCCATGCTCACTAGTTTAAAAATAGTGTACTTGTCTTACACTTATGTTTCCATCTTGGTTTGTAGACATGGCCTGCATCTGACAAAGGCCTTTTCATTGCCTAACTCATTATTTTTCATTGTAGTATACCGGTTAGTCCCCATGTTCACTTTATTTTTTCATGTTCAACAGCAGTCTATACTATTTCAGTTGCCAGATGATAACTTCACATCAAGATCAAACTTTTTAGCAAAAGTGATCTGAAATTAGAGGATGAATAAAACGAGACAAACTGGCTTGGTTTACAACATAGTTTTTTATTATATCTAAATAAACAGTTAAGCATTCTTTAGGCTCAACAAAAACTGCAAATTTCTGCTGAATCACACGTGCAGATTTTTCTGTACTAAATTACATCACAGAAGATATGCTTTGCTCTATGGGTCTTTATTCAGATTAAAGTCGGAAGATGATGTATAATTTCTCCTCATGGCATCTAAATTTTCCCCTTCTTTAGTCAAGAAAAAGGCCTTCCAAACCCTGAAATCACCTTTCCTTTGGAGATTCAATGATTCTTTTCCCAAATCTGTCAATTGTAAACTTAGTATTAACTGCCAGAAAAACAGGTCTACACTTAAAGCAAAAATCAAATGAAACTCCATTGTCTGGATAATTTAACACTCTATGTTTTGTTATAAAAGTTGATTTTTTCCTCAATTACCTGGTACTTCACCAGTTTTTAAAAATAATGTGCAAATACAGCATCTAAAATATTACTAGGACCTATGACTGTTCAGCCAGAATTCTGTTCCAAGGGTAGTTCAACCACTACTGCTAAATGGGTTACCCCAGAAGCTAGGGACTCTGTGCACAACAACCCTTATTTCATGGGGTCCACACTGCACACACAGCTCACAAAAGACTTGGTTATTAACTATTTCTGATTCACGATCATCTTGCAGGAGCCAGGTAAATGTATAACCACTTAGACCAGGGGGTTTCAACCTTTTTTAACAAGTGTACCCCTTCTGTCTCAAACTTTCAGTTCATGTACCCCTTTATATTTTTTTCTTGTTTTTAATGTCACCAATTATGAGATAAGGCAGGCTACGCTAATTAACATTAAATACATTACTATATCTATATCATCTCATAGTCTGCCTGGTAAGTCTGCTGTGAGGGAAGGGGTGGGGGTGGGGCAGGGAGACTGAAGCCCTGCGGTGAGGGTGGGAAATGGGGCTGCGGCAGGGGCAGGGGCAGGAACTGCCCAGCCAGGGCTGGGCATGGAATGGAGCCACAAGCAGCTCGCTGGGGGACACGGGGGGGGGGGGGACTGGAAAACGTGCGCCCCAGATCTGTATGCAGGGTGAGGGTGGGCTGTTGCTGCTGGCTGGGGCCGGGGTGACTGGGGTGGGCAGTGGTGGTGCTGACAGCGGAACTATGGAGCGGCTGCAGCCACCCCAAAATTCGTGGTAGCCCCCACCCCCAGTGCCACGTACCCCGAGCACAGCCCTGGTCCAACCCCCCACCAGGAAAAGCCCAGCACCACCCCAGCCACAGTCCACAGCTACAGTCTGCCTACTCTTGCCCTCTA
>NW_017728992.1:78861221-78865127 GCF_001723915.1 Gavialis gangeticus | reverse complement strand
TGCCCTCCTGGGGTGTGCGCAGTGGCGGGAGTGGCCTGCCCCCCCCATACCCCATTGGATAAGCTGCTCATGTCTCCATGCCCTGCTCCACCCTGGCTATGCAGTGCCTGCCCCAGCCCCACTCCCTCCCTAACCACAGGGGTCTCAATCTGCCCCCCCCACACACCCCTTCCCTCACAACAGACTTACCAGCCAAAGCCGGCTGCTCTCCATGCTACTGGGCTGCGCTCCTGGCCGCCTGTGCTGCGCTGTGGCTGCGTGCATGCATGGGGCTGTCAGAACCAAATTTAAGAAAGGTGCTGGATAACACTGAGTTAAGCTGAACATGTACAGACAAGTCAATGGAAAAACCCCAAGAGACCAGTATGCATGCCTGAAACATGCCACACGCTTGACCCTTATGAAATTTACAGTGAGGTAATCTAAATTGACACTATGCGCATGCCCAGTCTTGTTCTAGGCATGACGTAACTTGACTAGAATCTTCCATAGGGGAAGCTGTGTGATTGGCCGCCTAAATCATATTTAAGGCCAACGAGTTTCCGCCCACAGCGGAGACCAGACAAAAATCTGAGAAAGACCAGACCTGAAGGAGACTAGACCAGATCTCAGCAGAGACCGCTACAGCGGAGACTGCCTCAGGCCTAGAATCCTGGTTGGTTCATAAGAACCACTGGTCTCCCCACCACCGTCGAGTCCCGAAGTACCCCTCCCTCACAAACGCTTGTCTTCGTTTCATCTCGATCGCTCGTTCACGTTCCGATTTTCGTACACATCTCAGCTACTCGTTCTACGTTCCTGCTAACTCATTCAGGTTTTCACCATTGTCATTATCGATCATTCATTGTTCTCTCGTACCGTTTGTAACCAAGCCTGACCAGACCTTCGCTACTCTACCATCTGGTGGCGTAAGTACAGAGAAAATAAAAGCCTTCTTTTGAAACCGTACACGTCCTGGCCGCTCTGACTCCTCGCCGCTAATCCCACCTGTTCGCTTGTCTCGGCCCACCGTGACAAGGCGCTCTGGGCGCCGACATGGCGTCACAAACAGGATGCATGGGAAGCTTGGAGTCAGAGTTGATCCGTCACTGCCCATGGCGCAGTGGAAGCCGTCCGACCAACGACCTGGATGATTTATGGGCACACATGTACCATCAGGCCGCCAATCCAGCTGCGTCCATGATAAATGGGTATCTATCCCTCCGCGGCAGTAACGGAAAAGAATGGGCCGTCCGGCTCAATCCAAGCGCTTTCGGTTGTGTTATGCAGGACTCCAGGGCTGTCTATCGCCCAAGGGAGGAAACCAGGTCCCTGTCCCTTGCCCGCGTGAAAACTTCGGGTGCAGCGAGTCCCAGCCCAGCCCAAGAATTCACCTGGTGTGTCCGGTACATGAAGGAGGGAGGAGAGGACACCCCTCCAGACAGATTTAACTGCCCAAACCTCAGGCCAGGATCAAGGGGGCACGAGCTGTTAACTCAGCTCCAGGAGAACTTGGAAACTAACGAGCGAAAGGCTGCTAAATGGATCGGCCCGAAGTGGAAGAAGGGCAAGATGATTAATGTACTGTTTAGAGAATATGCTGTATTGCTAAGAGAAAATTCGGACTTAGAATTCCAGTTAGAAACCGCTAGCCGAGCTGCCGCAGAGAATGCAGCCACGCCACCATTCCAAGATGGTGCCGGCAGAAGGGAGAGCTCGAGTGAGGCGGGAGACCCTGTACAGAAAAGCACGCCAACGCCGACTCTGCTCACTTGGAGCCCACCTCCTGCCACAGCACCGCCCACGACGTCACCGTCACCGCTGCCGTACAAGCAAACGCGCCACCTAGAGGAAGTGGAAACAAAAGGAACAAACAAAACCAAAAGTGATGCAAGGACGATCACGGAAGACAGCGCAGGTACACCATCACAAGCAATGCAGCAAATATATCCTGATTTAGCTACAGCACTACCTATCTCGGTGCAAAAGCGAGTAACGGGCCCTCAAGGTCAAGGAACCCAAGTCACCGTTACCACGAGAACACACACTCGTGCAGAGATGAACGATCTGAGAAAGGA
This sequence comes from Gavialis gangeticus, assembly GCF_001723915.1. Taxonomy (NCBI): domain Eukaryota; kingdom Metazoa; phylum Chordata; order Crocodylia; family Gavialidae; genus Gavialis; species Gavialis gangeticus. The sequence goes on along the minus strand of NW_017728992.1, from coordinate 78,863,070 downwards.
AACAGGAATAAAGCCAAAAGAAACACCGATTGTGTGGCTCAGAAGATTAATAGCAGAGGCAGGAAATGAGACCCTTGACCAAGACGAAGCCATGTAATTAGTAAGAAACACCACATGGAGCAAAGGAAAAGTAGTAGACCCTGTACCAGTGCTAGCTAACAACTACTGGCCTATTCCACTACCGGCCCTAGTAGTTGAGGCCCTTCAGAGAAAAGTGCAAACCTGGCATGAAGGAGCATCAAACCACTCCAATGCAAGCGCTTTGGTTTATACGATCCTGGGGTCATCCTATGCTTCGTGGAACCCGGCCCAGCGAGCATTGAACCTTACACCAGCCCAAGCACAAGGGGCCTGGCCACATTGATTTGCCACAAATCCCGGGAACATGCCCTGCTTGCTGGAAGCAGTAGAAGCAGCAACCGAGGTATATGGAGGGAGCCAAAACTTAACAGCTAGATTACTCCTTAATCCCTCGGTGAATGGTCCCGTAGCCCATGTGTTAGGATAACTAGGATGACTTCAAGGAGCCATGAAACCCAGAGCTCAAAAGACCGCGTTCCCCGTCGTCAACGAAGAGTTGAACACCTCGTCAGCTTACTCCGCTGCATACACCCCAACTCGCCCTCGCTGGGCAGACCAGGCAAACCAACGACCTCAAACCCGTGACTCACCACCACTGCGTACCCCGACGGAAAGAGCAATGTTCAGGTTTCTGCTCAACAAGTCCGGTTTAACCACGGCTCAGCTTAGATCACTAGCAGACGAAAGACAGAAAGCCCTTGCACACGCACTAGGGATTCGGCCAATTGCACAGCCAAGAGGACTTTCCCTATCGAGCCGTACCAGTGTTGAGCGGCTTGGATCGTCTGATGAGTGATATAAACTAAATTCTCTTCGGAATTCCTAGCAGTGGTGAACAGGTGTTCGTCAATGTAACCAACTGAAATTGTTAATGTTGTCGATAAGTCAATGGCGTGTAACGGTGTACTCTTCACGGCTACCAGGAGTTCGTGTAGTGCCTTTGTATCCTTCGAAGTCCGTGGGACCTTCTGACGAGTCTTGTCTCGGATTTGTTTCTGAACTCTTGCAAGTACAGGTAAGTACTTTGGTTCGATGTAATATCGGAGCCAGTTCAAGCGCCCAAGAAGAGATTGGAACTCATTCTTTGTTGACGGTGTTCTTTCTTCGCACATGGTGGTGGTGAGTTGATCGTGGGCTATTCCATGGCGAGTAGTCCCTGTAAAGGTCGTTCCAAGAAAGTTGATACTATTGGACGGTTCGATGCAAGATTTCTTCATGTTTACTATCCAGCCGTCGTTGGAGAGGTGTTGTACGAGATCTTCAGTTACTTTTCTCACTGTCGTTTCTTCTCGTCTCATAATAGCAATGTCATCTACTTAACTCCAAACTCTTACTTTCTTATTCTCCGGATTTCTTTCGTAAAACTTTTGGAGGCTATTGTTTATGGCGCTGGAGGCTAACGCAGGTGCACTGCAATATCCCTGCGGGCATACGTTCCACTTAAACATCCGTCCTCCCACGCACATGTTTAGGATTCCATCGGTATCGTTGATCGGAATCGAAAAGAACATATCCTTTAGGTCAAGGGTTGTGCCTACCCACGGATTAGCTTGGTATTGTGCCATTTCTTGTGTGCCTTGGAGTAATGTGCAAGGTGTTGCTTGAGACAAGGTGGTACATCGTTTGTTCACTTCACGATAGTCTACCACTAGGCGTACTTCATTCGGTTTTCCGGGTTTCTGGATCCCCCATCTGGGTTACAGATGTGTGCTCATGTGGATCAGAGTGATACACCGTTGATTGATCAGACAAGCTAATAGGGTGTCAA
>NW_017728992.1:78852173-78856221 GCF_001723915.1 Gavialis gangeticus | reverse complement strand
GCAGTGGACAATAGTTTCATAGTTGATAGGGTTGGAAGGGACTCCCAAAGATGTAATTTCGTAGGGATGGATGTGTACCTCCACGTCGAGGTGGTCTTCAGTGTCGGTTGGTGTCGATCTTCATCCAATACGGTGGTGATCGGTAAAGCTTCCAACACCTGACGTTTTAGGTTCAAGGCTCGGATACCAGGTATGCCGAGGAGGTTGATGCCCCCTATCACTGGAAAGGGAAAACTTCGAGCTATAGGTGCAACCTTATTGCCACGTCTGCTACACGATCGACCGGACCCCAATTTCCAGGGGGAGCCCGCAACATGGAGCATGCTAGTGCTAAATCATTTGTATCACTGGCACAGGTGGAAACAAGAGAACCTTGCCCCGGTTGAGATCACACCAGCTAACCCTATACTGTACAGTACCACAGCCCCTGCCTGGATGGCATCGGACGGAACGACTCATAACGGGGGAGGCTTTGGATATTATTGCAAGCCCTGCCATGACATACAGACGTGAGCAAGATGTGCCTCCGCACGGAAGAACAAACTCCTTGGGTTTAAAAATATGATCCAACATTGTCTCGCAGACCACGACGGAACCCTACCCGTCCCAGTCTTAGTGGTAGACTCCCAATTCATCTATAAAGTAGCAACGGGTACCGCCTCACCCACTGAACACGTAGATATCTGGGAACAAATATGGGAGATGCTGTCCACCTTCACCTTACTACCACTCCTAAAACATACAAGATCTCACGTTGCTTCGACGGATCCGGTCCATGAAGCCATCGATAAATTCCTGGAGAACCCACTCCGCACCGTGTCCTTACTGCTGAAAATGTCAATCCCGGAGTGTGCGTAGACCCTTATTTGTCTTGGCTTCACAAGAATTGGGGCCACCCAGGTCCCCGAACCTGTCAGTTACGATGGCGTCAGAAATCAAAAGATAGACCAAAGTATGGATCCCGTGCAGATTGGGAACGAGTAACACAAGCCTGTGAAGCTTGCGCAAAGGAAAAATGTCATCCTACAAGCAGTCTCCAAGGTGCGCTGGACCCGAAGACCTTTAGCCCTGGGAAGACCTGGCAAGTAGACCTGTTAGGTCCCCTGCCTGGAGCAACACCACTGAACAAAGAGCTCACCGTCATTGACCTCGGCACACACCAATTCACCATAATACCCTTGAGGAAGACGCATGCTGCCACCGTAATAACTGCGTTATCAAGTATATTCGCCGTATGGCAGGTTCCAAACACAATCCAATCCGATGGTGGACCGCCCTTCACCTCTATAGCCGTAGATAAGTTTGCAAAGCTCCATAACATCGAATAGCATCACCATCTTCCATATCATCCACAGTCCAACGGAGTCATGGAGAGGGCAGTTGGATTATATAAGGAAGCCCTCCGTCTTAAAGGGAATAGAAGTTACAAGAATTGGATGAAACTGAATCATGAAGTCTTAACGGCCCTTAACTCAGGAAAGGAACTTTGGATTGAAAGAGACATAAAAACTACAACACCGTGGAAACCGAAATTCCATCCGGCTGAACTCGTCTGGGTCACCCTACCTGATCCAAAAGATCGTCATCCAAAAGTGATGAAGGGAATAATCCAAACAGCCGAACACCATCCTAACACGTATTTAACAACCTTAGAGGATAGTGGACGAAATATCCTAGTCCATCATAACTGGTTGGCTAGGCGATCCACATTAACCACTGCTCAATAGGCCCTTAGAGCAGATGAAGCAATAGTTATGTTGCAGCGCCCGTTCTGTCCTGTTGTTTGTTTATTTTTCAGCCCTGCTCATGCTGCCCCAGACGGAACTAACGAGCTCGTTGGTCCTCATAAACCTGCTTGTCGTCACCACTGCGGGATATGAAAATATGACCAAGAGATTGCGAGCCAGTTGGCGAGGTACCACTCATCAACACGAGACTGAGCCAGGGCACTCGTTAACCGCAGAGCAGAAGAACTATGCCTACACGCACCTGCTACTGTTCGGCCTGATAGCACTATGCTTTATAACCAATATCACCTTTTTGTATTTTGTATTTCAATTTTTAAAATGAAAGTTAATGAATTTATCAGTTTGTGTACATACTCATTTACCTAATCACAATACTGATGTAAGAGACGAAGACAAATGTTAGAATGCTACATGTTAACTCTTGTGTTACCAGCAAGGGGGCATGTCAGAACCAAATTTAAGAAAGGTACTGGATAACACTGAGTTAAGCTGAACATGTACAGACAAGTCAATGGAAAAACCCCAAGAGACCAGTACGCATGCCTGAAACATGCCACATGCTTGACCCTTATGAAATTTAAAGTGAGGTAATCTAAACTGACACTATGCACATGCCCAGTCTTGTTCTAGGCATGATGTAACTTGACTAGAATCTTCCACAGGGGAAGCCATGTGATTGGCCGCCTAAATCATATTTAAGGCCAGCGAGTTTCCGCCCACAGTGGAGACCAGACAAAAATCTGAGAAAGACCAGACCTGAAGGAGACTAGACCAGATCTCAGCAGAGACCGCTACAACGGAGACTGCCTCAGGGCTAGAATCCTGGTTGGTTCATAAGAACCATTGGTCTCCCCACCACTGTCGAGTCCCGGAGTACCCCTCCCTCACAAACGCTCGTCTTCGTTTCGTCTTGATTGCTCGTTCACGTTCTGATTTTCATACAGATCTCAGCTACTCGTTCTACGTTCTTGATTAACTCATTTCACGTTCCGGCTAACTCGTTCACGTTTTCACCGTTGTCGTTATCGATCGTTCATCATTCTCTCGTACTGTTTGTAACCGAGCCTGACCAGACCTTCGCTACTCTACCATCTGGTGGCGTAAGTACAGAGAAAATAAAAGCCTTCTTTTGAAACCGCACGCGCCCCAGCCGCTCTGACTCCTCGCCACTAATCCCACCTGTTCACTCGTCTCGGTCCACCATGACAAGGTGCTCTGGGTGCCGACAGGGGCATTTATCAGCTATATCAGCCGAAAAAAGCCTATTGCCAATGCAGTCAATTTTCCTTATATTGGTGCAGCTCTAGTATTTTTTTTCCTCATGTGTTCTGCATATCCCCTACAACCTTTTTAAGTATCCCTAGGGGGTACACGTACCCCCGGCTGACAGCCACTGACTTAAGCCAATAGATCCATATAAAGAACTTTGGAGAGGTAAGTGGAAAAAAGACTGGAAAACACCCCAGCCTTCCACAAACTATTATAGCAGCTGTTTTAGAGCTTGGTGGGGGGGGAATGAAAAAAATTGTTAAACTTTCACAGTGGTAGACCTAACTGAAGGACTCCTGTAACCGCTGAGAAATGGTCTATTCTAAATGCATCTTTCACATCAGATCACATTAGAATAACATTCCAAACTAGTACTAAAAGCTGGTGTGCAAAATTCTGACCTGTTTGAAGTAATTATCAAAGGCCATTCACTTAATGGGGTCAGGAAGTCACTCAGTAAATCTATGAACCAGAAAACATCTCTTCTATCATATATGAATATATACACGTTTCCCCTCACTTTATGCTATACATGCAATCCTGGAAAATGGCACATAACTCAAATTCACATAAAGGGAATACTTTCCAAAACCTCGACTGTACTGACCTCCAGATCCATTTCTACCACTTTTACAAGACCATTTCATACTTACCAACAGCAAACAGAGGGCAGTGGTGAAAGTGGGGATGGCAACTACAAAAACACGTGTTGCAGACAGTGAGCGAGAAGTACAGATCCACACAGGAGACTGTATTTTGGTGCACGTGACTCCTACCACGTGCCTGAAAAAGCAGCCTACTAGGGGCTTCCATCACACCGATCACAGAGGAGTCAACTTACCTCAGAAAAACTTCAGAGAAAATTAGAAATTATCTACTTCATCTAATCTACTCCAAAAGAGACCAACTCAGGAAGGAAAATCACGACATACTACAACAACTTAAAAGAAAGAAATCCAATCATCTTCCCTAATAGTATACAATGGATACAAAGAGACCATGAAAAGCTTTCTACAACATTCATCCTACAT
>NW_017728992.1:78850167-78851589 GCF_001723915.1 Gavialis gangeticus | reverse complement strand
AGACTACATAAAGGAAGCCAACAGACAACTCTCTGACACCACTTACTACAAAGAACTACAAGAAGATCCTACTCCCCTTTTCACAAAGAAACTCAATGATACCATCGAATCATTTCTATCAGGACGACAAAAAAACTACAGACCTTGATCCCCCCACTACCTGATCCGAGAACTTTTTACATGCTCCCTAAAATCCACAAACAAAGGAACTCTGGCAGACCTAATATCCAACCACAGGACTCTAACTGAGGAAATATCAGGTTTCGTTGAATCAATCCTAAAATGGCTCATCACCCACAGAACAAGTTTTGTCTAAGACACTACAGACTTTCTACAGAAATTTAAAAACATACACCACCTTCCCAGCAACACCCTCCTAGCCACCATAGATGTTACCAGCCACCTATATACCAACATCCCACACCAGGATGGCATCCAAGCTTGCCTTACATATCTACAGGAACAAGATTACAACTCAGAATACAGACCCAAAGTTATTACTGACCTTATACACTTCATCCTCACACACAACAATTTCACTTTTAATAACCAAAACTTCCTCCAGATGATGGGAACAGCTATGGGCACCAAAATGGTCCCACAGTACGCCAACCTTTTTATGAGCCACCTGGGAGAAGACTTCCTCAAGAACTGTACCATCAAACCCTTGCTATACTTAAGATGTATTGATAACATCTTCATCATTTGGACTGAAAACCAGCAATCTCTGATTCCATCAAAAATTCAGCAATCACCATCCCTCCATCTGACTTTCTCTAGAACACTCCAGCACCAACATCTCTTTTTTAGACACAGTGATCAGTATCCAGAATGATAAATTATAGACCACATTATACAAGAAACCCACAGACCGACATACATATCTGCACAGAACCAGCAATCACCCTAAACACACTAAAAAAGCTGTGATATACAGCCAAGTCCTCAGATACCACCGAATTTGCACTGAGGAGAACACCCGGGATTACCACCTCACCAATCTTAAAACGGCTTTCACCCAACAAGCATACTCCTCCAGAGAGATAGATCGCACATTTGAAAGAGCCACCCGGATACCACACGAAGAACTGCTGCAGTACAGAATAAAACCCCCCACAAATGGCACACCGCTGGTTATGACATATCACCCCTCCCTTGAATCTGTACAGAAAATCCTCAAACAATGGCAACCCATACTAGAAAGAGACCCTACTCTTAAAAAGATCTTCCCAGAGCCACCCATCCTAGCCTTCAAACAAGCACCAAACCTCGCTAACCTCATCTCCAGAAGCAAACTTCCTCAAGCCTAGAACACACCAAATGGATCCAGACCATGCCATGACAAAAAAAATGCAAAACCTGCCAACACATCTCCACCACCCCAGCAATTACTACACCCCACAACAGAGCCATCAGCATTCC
>NW_017728992.1:78843357-78845167 GCF_001723915.1 Gavialis gangeticus | reverse complement strand
ACTAAAAATCATTGACTAAATATAAACATTTGATTTATGACACATTATAACCTGCCTGACATCTGACTCCCCAGGTACTTCTCCACTAATCATCCCCCTTCTCTCTTCCCACCCCACCCAGCCTGTCTCTCACCCATTGACTCCTCAATCTACATTTTCACTGACTACCTGTTGTGTATGCATACCAGCCCAGTCTCTGGCTTCTTTACTTTTCATTCCATCCAGGAAGAGCGCACAGCAACTCATGAAGCTTCCTCAGCCTGACAAAGGGTTTTTGAACCCAAAAGCTTGCATAAAAATTGTTTTCCAACTATTTAAGTTGGTCTAATAAAAGATATCAGATTCACTCAAAGAAACTTGTCTGCCTATGTCCTTACACCAACATGGCTACAACCTGCACCCCCCACATACAATGAATTTTTGGTATAAAAAGTGTCATAGCATAAAAGTGAATTCACACATACTGAACCTGCATAGAGCAAGGGAAACTTGAATTACAAATAATTTCGCCAGACAATTTAAGTTTGTGTGTGCATTTATAAAACAAGAAAATAAAAAGTGTCAGAATCATCTGGACTTTTTAGCAAGTTGCCTAATATGACTAGTAGGTTAGGTAGCTTTCTTACAGCAAGAGTAGTTTAGTTCCATTCTATAACCTAGCTGATTGTTGCTTTCTTTAGTAAACTCAAACAAGATTTCCACTGTCCTATTTCCTGTTGTTTTTTTTAAAAAAAAAAACGCAAAGACTTAAACAATTTGTTTTTTTCTAGTAGAATACACAAATACGATCATTCCAACACGGGGCTCAACACGAACAGCCACGAAATGACATATATTGTCTAAGCATACACTTGAAAGCTTCATATAAAATTACAGCTAAGACTCTACCTGGGCTTGGTTATGTTTTTATTTATTTCAATCTTCAAAACGTGTTTTTTACTGTATAAATAAAAAGTTAAATCAAATAAAATTAATTCAAAAGTGAAAATAAAAATATACGTGATGTACTGAAGTCCATCTGAAATACTAAGATTCATGAAAAGACATGCTGGTGTTACAGAAAGCTCTGAGGCTTAACCAGCATATGAATATTTTCTCCACTCATTGAAGTGAAGACTGTCCCACAAAAACTGGCCTCTGGGAAGTTAACATACAGACAACAGATCTCTGTGTGAGTGATTTTATTTTTTCTTCAGATGGATATTATTTTTATAGAAATAGTCTGAATGAACAAGTTGCTTCGATTTAAAATTGATTTGTGCAAGTTTACTGAGGGAGAATTTAAATGCTGAAGGTTACCATAAAAAATTATATTAAAGAGGAGGGAAACATTTAATGATGAAACATACAATAGAACGAGGGTCATTTGCATCTGCATGGTTTAAAAAATAACCCCCCTAAATACCAATGCATACTTCATAAATTCTAAATTCATGAAGTACTGCACACATTTTATTACACTGCTCATAATCATTCTAAAAAGCCTTAACAGAGAGATACAGAAGAATTATCCCTAATTCAATTCACATTTCACAGAAATATTTGTTTCCAATTCTAATGAAAAGGGATTTGAATAAATTACCATTTTTATACCTATGTAATTTGAGTAATCATATTTTAAAAGAGGAATTGGATGCTTTGTTATAGGAAAAGGACTTCCATGTCTGAAAAGAAAGGATCTTTCCTGTAATTAAATCTTTTGTATAAATCAACAAGATTTTAGGTCTACATAAATGAAAAAGAATCAAGGAGCATATTATATATTTCAAAATGAATCTGTTAGCCTTTTTTTTTTTTTTTTTTTTTTAAA
>NW_017728992.1:78837424-78843242 GCF_001723915.1 Gavialis gangeticus | reverse complement strand
TTTTTTTTTTTTTTTTTTTTTAGAATTCAGAACCTTTGAACCAGAAATAGAAAAATTCCCAATGATTTTGAGTTTACCATTATTGAAAAGGTTCTATTGAACCTTGATGTGGTACTTTTCTACTATATTTGTTCACAGAGGTAGACAATTTGAGGATAACAGTAAATTGGAAACACTGTACTCCTTTAGTGGACAAGCTTTTTGTTACCGTACGTACATTTTTCCCTGGTTCTCTCAAAACTTATGCTTAAATATTAAGCATGCTATACTTATGAAACTGTGTATACTATATTAAACACACCTTTTGAGCCTCTTTAAACTAAAGACACTTATGTAACACACATGTTCACAGAATCATACCCCCCAAATAAATCCATATATTAAATCAAATTATTTAATTACATAAAACAAACTTTTGATTTACAAGAAGAATTCCCCAGGCTCATACCAGGAGTAAAAAGAAGCAATATTTTACTGAGGAGTCCTTTAGTTTCCAACTACACATCCATATTCCCCACTATGTCTCATTTAAGCCCATGATTTTCTCTTCTCTTTCATTTGCATTCCATTCTTCTGTTTTCTCTCTCCCTCTTCCTAATTGCATCAGGTTTCTTCCCACTGAATTCTAACTTTCCCCTCAACCCTTCTCCCAGGACCTTTTCCTAGGGCAAAATAGCCAGATTCAGAATCTATAGGGCATGAACAAAATCTTTCACAACAAAACCACCAGGTTACAATTCCTATGTTTTGGTATGCCTCCTCATCCTCGTTATTCATTGTAGATATTACATAATGCTGAAGTTGATATATGTTCTTTACTGAGTGCCCTGTAATTCAAAATAAATGATTGTATTGTATTGTATTAAAAACAGAAAGCATCTTGCCAAAACGTGTTAGATAAGAAAATCAATGAAAAAAAAATTATTTTGTGCCTGCAGAAATCCTTATTTAATGCAGCACTCCACACCCATTCACCTGTTCTTAAAAGAGGTACAGCATATTCCAGGATGGACACACAAAACTGAGGAAGGCTGAGCTGTTGCATCTGTAATTCCAAAGAGTCCTCATTTTCCACCTCTGGCAGGTCATTTTGTCCTATATCCAGTGGTGACTGCAGAGATATTCTGGAATTTGCAGGAGCCGGAGTACTGCTTTCACTGCAAAACAAAAGCAGGACTAAGCACTGCCTTAGAAGACAAACTTAACTATTTTTTAATAATAATAAAAAAACCAAACAACAATAATGACCCAAAGAGGTGAAAAAAGGAATAAAGTCCACTTGCCTACCTTTGTTTTATAAAGAAAGCCTTCCTTTCCCCCTCCCTCCCTCCGAAAATAGAGGGAGTGACTTTTAATCTTGGAAACATCAAGTACGTCAAACATGATGCTCCTCGAATTTTCTTTTTTAAAATGTAAAAACAAGAATCCTTAGAGCCACATAAGCTTTCTATACAATGTGGAAAAATAGGGACCAATTATTTTTCCTCCCTTTTAAAGTCATCTTTAAATACAAATCAAGGATATGCATCAATAGTATGTTTTTTTACTGTTAAGCTTTTTAGAAGATCCTAGATGAGCAACAGTTGAGTTAATTTCTGCATTTAATGCTACCGTTCACCCCACTGCCAGATGTGGGTCCAGATCCAACCCAAGAACAGCACTGTGGTCCAGATGTAAAACTTATTCAGCCCCATGAGACAGACTGGGACTCCCTCCAGTGCTCTTCATGGGCCAGGTCTGCCACAATGACTCCTTCTCCCCATAGCAGCCTTTGCCACAAGGGAGGGGGGAAGAATAGTAAATGAACTGGGTAGCATGGCATTCCCCACCACCTCCCAGAGAATCTTTACAGCCCCATACACAACAGATCATCAAGAGGTGGGAGGGGAGGAGGAGAAAACAGGGCACTAGAATAGAGACTCCTGGGGAGTCTGTACCATGGGCCTGCTGCAGCAGGTGTTCACCAAACCTGTTCCTTAGCTGAAGCGGCCCAAGCCCATGCTGCTGCAGTAGGAGTCACAAAAAATAGCAGCTGCTGCCAGTGTGCAGAGAGCTGGAGCAGGTAAGACTCCACTTCTCCCACCCTGCCACCATACCCCACTAGTTGTCAGAATAATTCCCCTCCCCTGTCTTCCACCTCCAGCTTGCTATGCCTCTGGAGCAGGGGAAGAATCTAATTCTATGTTATGTAACAAATGAGGCTCATTTACAGTATTATATAAATCCTTAATAAAAACTGAATGTAGAGTTAAGATGGATTTAAATAACTTTTTACATAATGGCTCTCTTAAGACACACATTTAAAATTAATAATCTGAGCTTCTCTAATCTATAATGTCAGAGCCTATTATAATACTTAATAGTTAGTGGATCATTAAATCCATATGCAATAAGACTCTAAAAGCCATTTCTACTGGCTAGATAAGAATTCACAAGAATTTTTTTAATTCTCAAATAATGACCTAATAAAGGACAATGACACTTGCAGAGTGGTTACAAAGTCTGTTATATCTAGATGAATATCCCACTCCGCTGACTACCTTTTACTTGTTAAGGCAATCCAAGTGAATCAGTAACAGTTGTATGGCTAGACCCTATGCACCTGACAATTTGTGGTCAGAAAGTTTAGGAAAGTGTTTGCATTGTATAGCCACAACTACCAATTATGACTGACTTATTTTATGCTTTCTCTGTGCCATCAAGTCCTGAAGGGAAACAAAGAATCCTGGTATCTGTATTTGTTGGTTAAATAGTGGAAGAAATAATTATTTCAAAGTAAATCAACATAAATCCTACTGATTATAATCTTTTTGAAAGTATTATTAGTTCATTCCTAATACACAAACTCTGTTTTTTCTTTATGGGCAGAATGCAAGCGATCAAAAGGACTTCATAAAATTGTAATGCCAGTTAAAAGCTGAGTTCCATTCCTTCATTTCTTTTAGTTACTTTTCCCTGTTAGGATCCTAACTCTAAACAAACTAGTTTCACTTGCATGTTCTCCTGACAGATTGAATTTTATCTGGAAAGCAGCACATTGTACATTTAAAAAAGCCTTCCTATTCACTTCCCATTTTGTTCACCTGGAAGATGCTCTATCCCAATCCTGGCCATCACCTCTAGGACGCTGACTTGTACGTCCAATCACAGATGGTCGAGGGCTACTACTTCCAGGGGATGGATTCTGGGAATGAGGAGGTCCTCTTGCTTCGTGGCAATAAGACACAGAGGAATTTTGGGAAGCTGTACCTTACACAACAAAAATAGAAAAATAAGTTTCACGCACCTCTCTATTGTACAAAACTATCAGTGGAATTATGCAAAGTACAATGTCATTAAGATATGGCAAAAGAATTAAACTATGAATTAAACTAAGGTAGTCAAATTAATGACTAAAACACAGGCCAGTTAGCACAAATGTTGTAACCCGTGTGAATCTCAGAAGGTCTGAAAGTTCATTGCACACAAACACTGAAAAGTTAAATGGTTTAACCATATTTCAGGGGTTCTTGAAGTCTCACAAGAACATTTTTTGCTAGATTTTGCCGTCTTTTCAAATTCTAGAAATGCTTGGTTTAGCAACAAGATTTCAAGTTATCCATGGGTCAGACAAGGCACCGATTCAACTTGTAGATGCAATAAGGCATTTAGTCCAGTTAACTTATCCACAGTTTATTCAGAGTAAAATAGTAAAGCATATTAAGTCAATGTGTCTTAATAGCTAATAAGACACAAGCTTAATTATGCTTGGGCAATGCTGAACAAATGCAATCAAGTTAGTATTATTAAAAAGCAGTGGAGATGGTACACAAACACGTGTTTAAGCTACTAAGTATAATGACAAATCTATGAAAATAACCAGTTAAAAGATAACCATACAGTGGATTAAAGTGCAGGAAATAAATAGGGGACACGCAAATCACTGAAACTAAGCTATGCTAACAAGATGTTAGATTTAAGAAATGAAGTAGTATCTGAAAACTTTTGTTCTCTCTGCAATAGCTATTAAACAGTTTAACACCTGTCATAAAAATGGCCAAAACCAAACCTAAACATCAAAAGTTAATACCCTTATGCAGGCTACATTTAAGATCATCTATGCATTCCCATTTTGTTCCAGAAGTTCTGAACACCAAAACATTAGGGTCTTTTTTAAAAGTTTCCCAGTATAAAATTACCTTCTCCTTTCAAATTGGAGGAAACGTAGCTCATCCATTTTTGAAGATTCCCTACTATTATTTCCTAAACAAACTAGATTATACCTATTGTAACATACCTTTCAATTCCCACTCAAACAAGTGAGAAACTGAAAGAGCTTCTCTGAATTTCTCTGAAACTGGCTACCTTCTTTAATTTTCCCAGTGAAACTGAGGTGATAGCAGTTTTCAGAGTGTTCTTGTCCAGAATGACTACTACTTCATATTGTTGCTTGAGTAACTAACAGGCCAAGCTGCACACAAGGCGCTGGCCAACCTTTTTGGCAGGCGTGCCACAAGGTAAGCCCCACACTCTGCCGGAGTGCCACTCTGATCCCCTTCCCCTCCCTCATCCACCATGTGCCATGCACAGGCTGCCTATGCTATGTGCTGATCAATCCCACTTTATTCTCTTTCTTTCAATACAATTTATAAACCATAAATGACGAATAAAAAGTATTAAGGCAGGAACTCTGATAACTCTACAGGGAAGCTATTACACGCCTATTGAAGCCACTGAGTTCTAAAAAAAGAAATAGCTGTTGCTTAATGACAAACTTATTTCATAATGACTTTTACTCTGCATCATTGGATATTTGCAATAAGTGAATAATGTAATTAATATACCTTTAGAGTGTGCATAGCCAATACCAAACATGGAAACTCTGGGATATTAAATAACAAGCCTTTGTGGAATGCAAGATTCCTACCTTTCTTGGGTTTGCATGGTTTCAAAAAAGCTAACTATAAACCAAGAACACAAATAAGCTCCTTTCTTGGGATTGTCCAGTGAACAGGCTGAGCAAGAAACAACCATTTCCAACAACTGCTTCCCCACTCCACATCTCCTTCTCAGCAAATAGGGAGGATGCTCAAAATCCTATGAAAAGACCTTGGCAAATGGCATGAGCTGGGCTTAGAAGCAGCAGCTGCATAGCGAGACAGAAAGAACAGTGAAAGTGGATGCAAAGAAACCTCACACTTCTCCCAGGAGATGCACGAGGAGTAAGTGGCAGGTGGTGCTGGGAAGCTATAGTGGTACAGGATGTGACCATTGGACCTAGCAATCAGGAACTGGTCTATGAAAGATTTGTGGAAAAACTGGACGGGGGGCCAGAAAACTCACTGATCCTGACTGAACAGCTGCAATCTCCTATTTGATTTTAACAGAACAAAGAAGAAAAGGCATGCAAAGCCATAGGCCTCAACAGCCTTACTCTGCACTTGTCTCCCGCCTGGAGCTGGCCTTAGGGATGAGCAAGGTGGGAGACCCCCAGGGCACCATGATCAGGGAAGCGCTCCACACATACACGAGAAGCCCATGCTTAGACCAGTGCTCTCCCTCTGCCACAGCCCACCCCAACTGATCCTCATCTCTGACAGGAGGAGCCATACCCAGCCCAGCCTGCCCCTAGCTCCAGCTACTGCTTAGGAGAAGCTGGGCCAGGCACATGCAGGTGGGATAATACCTGCTCCAGTCTGCCTGCCTTGCTCCTGCACAGCAGCAGCAGTTCCTGCTTGGTGCAACATACAGCTCTCCCTCCCTGCTGGACTGTGTCCTGCCCACCTGCCTCTGCCTGCAGCAGCAATGACTAGCAGGGGGGCGGGGGGGGGGGGGGGGG
>NW_017728992.1:78826877-78837254 GCF_001723915.1 Gavialis gangeticus | reverse complement strand
ATTTTCCCTAAAGCCAGTTCTGCTCCCACCCAACACAAGGATCCAAATAAGCACTACTATCGTTTCACTTTGAGATGTAACCTTTTATACGCTACCATACCTAGGGTCTTTCCTTTTTCTTGACAGCCATAGTAGAACATGCTTGCACTTTAGTTATGCAGCTGCACGATGACAGAACCTGTCTGTTGAAATTCCCAGAGCACTTGCTTCCAAGTTACATACACCCAAGTCAGAAAATAACCCAGCTCTGCATGAGCAAGTCAATGGATCTCAATTTCTTAAAACCTGGATGTCAAATGTAACTTGGAAAATAAAACTTGGTAGATCACACTTTGTTCTTGGAGCCTAGTAGTGGATGGAACACAGCAGCAATACCCCAACGGGGACACAACAAGTTTTAGGCAGAGGGTAGGAAAAAAATGCTTCCTAAAACTTCCTGACACAAAGTGAGCATGCATGCTGTAGCTAAGTATTTGAAAAGCTAAGAATGTAGCTGTGGTTCCTCCCTAGCTAGTCACTGCCCTACTTTTCTTTTTTATCTTTGAAAAGCCAGAGATCAGTTTTAGAATTTCAAAGAGCAGTTTACAGGAGTAGGTGAAAACAGACAGGAAACAGGAAATGCTCTTTGAAATAATAATTATTATATGCCCTTGCAATGAGGACAGATACAGAACACCTAACTTAGCAAACACCACCATGGCTGTTCATCCATTAAATTCCCAATTTTACATGTTTTCTTCTCTAAATTTAATGGAACTTAAGGATGTTCCATCAATTTCAAGGAGTAGAATTCGAATATGGAGCCTACTAAACCTGTCAGTCTTCCATGGGCCATTATCTGTGGAAGGTCACAAGAGAAAGAAAAAAAATTAAATAAAAAGGAAAGAGAGAGAGAGAGACAGAAAGAAAACATTTAATGGGATATTATTCCATAATACTTCTAGAACAGACTTTAAAGTGATGACCATTCCTATATTTAAGAGACAATTAGGCTATTCTTAAAAGATCATTTTACTATTCCTTTTCCTTGAATCCTACACAGTTGGATTCAGGGTAATTACTGCACCTGGTTATAAGTGGGAGGCCACAGGAAATAATCCCAAATATTTTTTTAAACCCTAAATGATTTTATTTAATGTGCAACATATGCAGATTACACACAAGATTCAAGTTTCATCGCTTCTGTTGCGCAATGCAATGATCTATGATTTACGTTCCTACAGGATGAGATCTTCAAACATACCAAAGAATTATCGTCAGGAAGTTCCATCACGGTCTCCAAACAACATTTATAAACACGCACCTTGTTCACTGGAGAAAAAACTTGGATCTCTGTGAAAGTTGAGCCTGTTTCTTAAAAAGATACATAACTGCTGCAGACACGATACAGCCTGCAAGGCTAAATGGTGTTTTCCATCTCTTCCAAAAGCTAACTTTAGCAAAGACAGAAGGCTCTACAAAACAAAAGTGTTAACAGTTCAGTTCAATCTAATTCAACAGTTCAATCCAGTCATCAACCTAGATGTCATTACACCTCCCACAGACTGGCATACTATGGTTAGTTCTGAACTGTACATAAAAAGAAAATGACTTTTGAACAAGTGTTTACAGATCATATTGAATTGTGGTTAAGAACTCTTTGTTCAACGAAGGAACTATTATTAGACCCAAGAGAAGAGCTGCTTTACACCATTTTCAAACAACCCTCTACTGACAACCTATGAGCAGCTATTACGGGAACTGAAATGTAGCACATTTCAGCTAAATGGATGTGCAAAAAAACTCCAAAAACAAAACAAATAAAAAACTCAGCCTTCACTTCATAGCATTGTGTGTTGCCAGTAGTTAAACAGGTAATTACAATAAAATTAAAATGCAAATCTACTCTCAAATGCTCCATATAACAATTTCCTTTTTTAATATGATAGTTTTAGACACCCCTGTATGAAGAAATGCACAGTTGTTAAGCAGGATAATTTACATAAGGTCTAACTTCAGAGAAGTCATTTTACAATCTGATAGGGTTTTAATTGATAGTAGCTCTAACCTGAACAATCTTTGGTCTCTGAAGAAAGATCTCAGCAGGGAAATCTTGCATAATAACATCCTGAAGAAGCTCACATGTACTCCAAATTAAATTGTGGTTACTGCTTCTCAAAGAGCTAAAAGTTAAAGTTGAAATTCAGTAAAAAGGAAGAAAAACACTAGAACATTGCAAGTCTGTATACACAAACCTCCACTCAAATCTGAACTGAAGAATTTCTGCAACTGCACTACTGCCACCCATTCCCAAAGAAGGGTTCTTTCCCACATGAGCTACTTTTGTGGACGAAAAGAGAAACAATGTTACACTAAAATAAATGGCACTGTTGTCACACCAAACCTGAAAATGGGTTTCTGGAGAAGAAATTAATCTGCGACCCCCGGCACACATTGCACTTAAGACATGATTAACCAGCTAATTACCTCTTAAATTGTTACCAAATGACACCTTAATGTAATTAATGAAGGGATAAACAAGGAATAATTCACAAAAGTTATAAGACGCTTTCTGTGTAATAACTTTGTGGCTGGTTCATATCTTGTCATTAAATGAGCATGTAGCCAGGCTGCGACTCCTAGCCACTAAGGGCAAACCAGCAGGGCAGCTAGGAACCCTGTCAGCTGATGGGGCTCTCAGCCACAGGGGCACAAGATACACACCTATAGCTGGGAGACCCATCAGTTAACAGGGCTCCCAGCCACAGGAGCTTGCTACTCGCCAGTACAGGAGCCCAGGACTGTGACTCCAGGCTTCCCCTGCACTGGGAATAAGGTGTGACAGGATCTGATTCTGGATCCCCATCACTCTGCCTGCCATGCATGCAGCTCCAGCCTAGCTCGTTGCCAGCGGCAGGCGCAAACACACCTGGGGTGGACAACAGGGAAGTGGCCAGGGCTGCGCTGCCATAAGAAGGGTTGGGCTCCTCACTTCTTCCCTGCCATCTGCCCTGAGACGTGTGCATCTGCTAGCAGAAAAGAGCTGGACCATGGCTCCGCACACCCCAGTGCAGCTATTTTCAGCCCTGGCCCCCAAGCAGCCATGTGCCACTGACAGCAGCAGACAATGGGCTTTCCCAACAAGGAACTGATAATGAGATGCATTACTTACAATTTACCAGTTCATGTTTAGCCAAGTTACTAACAGGACTTTGATAGACTATGCAAAGTCAGGTAAAAATCTCATTCCCGGCTGTAATAAAGAAATGTTCATACCACAAAACTGACCAACTAACTGTGTTGGCTGACATCACAATTTACACTAAAGACTGAATCACTAGTTTGTCACTCAGACGCAACAGTCTGGGATACAGTTGAGAGAAGACTGGGAAGCTAATACTGTACCTGCTCTGTCAGTCTTTGGCACAGCTTTCATAATTACTAAACTCAAATAAAAAAAATATTCACAGTAGTTGCAGTTGTTGAAGCTCTTTAACTGCTCCGACAGAAACTTTGGATGGCTACAAACCAAAAAACCCCCACGTAACACAAATTAAAATATAAAATCTCCAATCACTGTACCTTTCATTTGACGAAAGAACATGCCTATCTGTTGTGGTCAACATTAGCCAAGGAAACGTGGAAAACTTCAAACACTTTACTGCCTTATTTACTGTTAAAAAAAAATAGTAAAAGCTGAAAGGTG
Organism: Gavialis gangeticus; assembly: GCF_001723915.1. Lineage (NCBI taxonomy): Eukaryota > Metazoa > Chordata > Crocodylia > Gavialidae > Gavialis > Gavialis gangeticus. The sequence continues at coordinate 78,833,569 of NW_017728992.1, read as the reverse complement.
CACAGAACTGCAGTGTATTTTTCTTTATTAGAGTTAATGTTACAGCATCTCCCTCACTGCTGAAAAAAAATCTAATTATAAAATGTGTTTTACACTTATCCATCTGGACAGCTGATAAGACTTTAGCAGAACAAGAGAAATTTAGGGTCCATCCATATTGGAAAACAAGTTTCAGTAGTTCAGGAATAAAAAAAAATATTTTAGTAAAATGGCACAGCATTAGTGAAGCAGTATTTCCTTTGCTTCCAGTCTACACTAATCGAATCACCTACCATCAACCTATAATCTTGCTCTTCTACCAAAGCAAGTACATTCCAATACATTAAAATTCTGAGGAGAAAATACACAAATTATTTTTTTAATTCAGCTGGTGCCATCTTATTAGAATTGTAAAGCTATTTTTAAATTAATTTTTCAGTTAGAGTGTTGCATTCCCAATGAAGGCTAATAACTTGTTAAACAGTGATTTGCTAGTAGAAGTACGAAAAATTCAAGTTTAACTTGTAAAATCTGATTTTTATCTCGACATAATATTGGAGGTAGCATTTAAAAAAAGGTAGACACTGAATTTTTCATTACATTACGGACTTCTTTTCAACATCCTAACCATCCTAGATGGTTAATAGGACAAATGCTCTCAAAGTAAAATTTCTGCCATGCTTCCATATTTAAACCTCTTACCGTCTCGCAGCACTACCAGATGCATAAACAGCATAATGCTCGATCTTATTTCAGTCCCCAAATCCCATTTTCAGAAAAGACTTTGCAATTTTCAATTTAAATTTCTTAATAGAAAATGGCATTTAAGTTGTTTATGAAATGGGATTCAAGGGATTTCCCTCCCCAAGCAAACCATTACAATATTAATTTTTTAATTACTACTGCTCTACATCAAGTGAGGTAATTTAGACTTCCTAGGACACCAGTATTTGTAAACTGTTTGTAGGGAAAAGATGGTCTAATAATGCCATGGGGTAAAAACATATATGAAATTTAAGAATGCCTTGCGGATTACAGACATATTACCTAACATTTCTAAAGCAATGCATACCAGCTGATCTTTTGGCAGGTACTTCCAGCTGTTGCAAACGGCTTCTGTTTTGTTGAAAATACCCAGTGATTTTTTCTTCTTGGGGTAAAACTAAAAAGAGAGAGACCGCATTTTCATTGAGTGCAAATATTGTATTTTTCTGTATTTCCTAAAATACCAAATAATCCAACCCATCTTCACAGTAAAGTTAAAAGCAGTTTGAGAGATCATTGCCTCCGAGTTCTACCAATTTGTATTTTCTAAAAAGTCTATTTCTCTGCTGTTTTGTATTCTGCATATATATTAAAACGGACCACACACGGAGGTAATGGAAGAAAAAAGAAAAACCAAAATTGAAAATAAATATTTCTCCATCTACCCAACTCATATAGCCAAAAATATCTGTTTACTATTGTTGCAAGTACGAGTTTCCACTTAGAATGGTACTTTATGGTTAGTAAATTTAAGTTACCAAATCAGCTCAACAATGGATAAGAAGCATGTAATATTACATTTATGAAATGTACAAAAACTACATAACCATAAAAATCTAGCAAACATGCATTTTATAGACTGAGGACAGGCACAGACATTACACTTTTACTAGTATAAGTGATTGGAAACCAGTCTATACTCATAACAGAAGTTTGGCGCACAAAACTAGTCTGTACCCATAGCAGAATAAATGTTTGGCCCACACAGACTGATTTAAAAATGGTGGAACCCAATTTAAGATTTGCCCTGGCCCCCACCCCGTCCAAAGAGAGAACGTGAGTTCTGTTTGCTACCAATCTAAACTATGCTGCTTACAGAAAACTGTAACTTGGACTGATTCCACCTCAGGCTTTTCGAATGTCTGTATCTAGCCTCAATCAGAGAAGCTTAAGCACATCTACCCTGCTTCTGCCTCACATAATTAACCTCTCTCTCTACCCTAGTAAATGTCATAATTACCGTATTCCTCAAATCCAAGATGACTTCAAATTCAAGACAACAACCCAATAATTATATAAATCACATCTATAAATTTTCCATGAAAAAAATTAAATTACTGGAAAGTCATCTTGAATTCGCTCTCCCCACCATTGTGGTGGGAAAAGCAGCTGGGGAAGAGGAGGCAGCAGGGCGGGTGGGAGGGAGGTCTAGTACCTATAGCTACATTCCAGACTCCAGTGCAGCTGCTTGCAGCTTCCCCACCATTTGTCAAGAGCAGCCAGGCTCTGACTGTTCGCCACAGATCCCAGACTGCTCACAGCAAGCAGCAGAAAGGCTGCACCAGGGTCTGCACACCCTAGCTATTAGGTACTAGTCCCCACTCTTCCCTCCCCTCCACCTCCCACTCTGGGGGTGCCATACCAATTAATTGTTTAACTACTGTAATTACAACAACAGGTTAAATGGATGCTTTTTAAATTGACGTTTACAACCCTAACACATAGCTAGACTCCCAGCCCCTACCTCCGCTAGCTGCCTCCTCTCCTTTTTCCTCCTAGTGCCTGTCTCCCTACCTCTTACTCACCAGTTCCCCTGTCACGTCCCCCTGCTGTCTGCACCCCCAGTGCCAGCCTTCTCCCCCCTTACCCCACCAGGCCAGGGTCTGCCCCCAGTGCATGCCGCCCCTACCTATTCCTGACTCCCATGCCACATGCCCCCTCCATGCCTGTGTCTGACCCCCCACCACCTATCTCCTTTCTAGTACCTACCCAATACTTGCCTTCTGGGGGGCTCTGGCTCCAGCTCCGGGGCAAACACAGCAGCAGCCCTGGCCCCAGCCCAATCAGGTAGAAGTAGCCGCAGCAGCTGCCTGCCCTGTTCCAATACTCAAATCCAAGACAAGGCCTTTTTTCCCCTCCTCTATGTTGATGGGGGGGAAAAAAAAACTTCATTGTGGATTTGAGTAAATACAGTGATATTTTTAGAACCCATTTGGTAGAACTAGACCATTTACTACATTGATGTATCCTTGAAAGAACAGTCACCTACATCATTTACACCAACCGTTTCTATGTTAATAGCTTGATTTTAAACTTTCTCTATAATTAAAAATCTCCTAACTATTTTGAGAAGAGGAAATCATAGCACTAATAACATAAAAAAACCTAGCACAAATCCAACATATACTTTATATTAAAACTAGCACTTATTATAAAACATAGGCATTGTGACATTTAAGGAAAGTTATTTGATTGATTACAGTTTAACAATAAGGAAAAGAAGAAGTTCACTGTATTTTTTAGGACACAATGGGTGCGTCTACACAAGTCACTAACTGCACAGGTGCCTAATAACACTGTGCAGTAGTGTGCCGGGCAAAACCCATGCTAATACGCTACTGCACGAAAAAACACGTGGTGGTGCTACTATGCAGTAGTGTGAGTTACTGCATCTTGATTTAGTACCTCATTATCCAAGTACTGAACTTAATGCATATTTACAATGGCACTTTAATGACTGTGTAGATGTGCCCAGTAGAAATTTTCTAGTTGGGGAAAATAAGAATCTGTCCAAGGTCTAAAAAATTAAATTCTGTAACCTCAGCCTGTGCCCTAATATTGGTTTCTGTATAATTCCAAGAAGCATGCTCTATGCAGAGGGTACTAGGGCCAGAAAGGCTACAAAATGCCAACCATTTTCCTCAATTCCATCAGCAGGAGGGGAGTCCAACTGATTAGAAAGCCTGTTGTCTGAAAGAATTGTGCCCAGAGAATTAACAGCAGGGAGGAGGGAACAAAAAAAAGAGAGAAAGAAGGTAAGTCTACTAAATGAAATTTAAATGGCCAGTGTCTAATGCATGTAACGATAATCACCACAACCAAAGACTGAAGACTTTAGAAGTTTGACAGCAATCAAACTATCACTATCTTTGCTCATGCTTTACATACTTTACTATAGCATAAATTTACCTAAACCTTGACAGAAAATAGGCCAAGCTAAACTAAACAAAAGTATATGATACTCATCCTAGAACAGCATCAGTATTTTACTAAATTAAATGTCACAACAAATCAAAAGCCAATGCTACCACAGTTCAGTAAAAAAGTAACAGACTAGTCAAAATCTACAAGAGGGGCCCAGTCCTTTGACATCCCTCCCCTCACCACACAAGTGCTAGTTTTCTAGCTACATATATTATTCACACTTAAACATCAACAGATGTCAAATGAAAACATGAAATCAAATTGAGATTTTCAACCTAGAAAATCTTTAAAAAAGTAGTGAGTGACTTCACTAAGCTTAGGTTCTCTTTCCATGCACAGCCCCCCTCAGAATGCAACTCACTAAACTTCACTAAAGCATAACTGCCCTTTCTTTCTGATCAAACAGGCTTTCTGCAACCTGGAATCTCTTCCTTTTTTGTTTTAATTGAAGACAAGCAAGTTTCCTGAAGATATAAAATTACCTGGTTGTTCTGCTGAAGGCAAGGGCTGATTTTGATAAGACACCTCTGGATAACTGGAAGGAATTTCTGAAGGAAGTCGAAAGAGTCCATCCAGGATCCCATCAATTACAGCCTGCAGATTTGAATCCACATTAGGACGGAGTTGAGAGAAGAACTCCACTGCACCAATTCCAATCAATTGCTGGATAGCAGATGGATGCTAAATTAGAAACAGGGCTGTCAGTTAACATAAGCCCGAAATGTCTGTACATAAACAAGCTGTCTACTGATCAAAGCACAAGTCTGGGAGAGTCTGAGACCTGTAGTTGCAATTCTGTCATTAATACCTGTGACTGTTCTTCAGAGGCAAGTCTTCTTACCTCCTTTGAGACAAGTATATTAGAAAATGTGTCCCCTTTTCAGCAGCAGTGTAGCCAAAGTGACAAATATCTGCAAGTCAAGAGCAGATATTTTAACCACTGCATTCTCATTGCTCACCATATTTATACCTACTTTCAGCTAAGCAGTAGGAGTCGGTAAACAAGGCACTGGACTTGGAATCAGTTTCCCAGAGTCCTTTTTCCACCTGTCACTAGCTACCAATGTGTTCTCTGGCAAGTCACTTACCTAGCTATGCTTCTACGATCTGGTTAAAAAGCACTGAGTGTCTTGCGTGTGTATGCATGTGCGTGTGTTTCATTTAATTCAAATATTAGAAATGAATATTTAAAAGCAACTAAAATCACTCCAGATTAGAGTACAATTTTGTAATATGATCCAGGTGCCATTTGTTCTTTTTTTGCCAATTTGTACTGTAATAAACATCAATTATTTGCATATTGGCGAAGTGTACAAGCCACAGTATCTTTCAGACCCATTCACAGATTTGAAATATAATTGGATTGTTTCACTGAATGATAATTGTCTCCAACAATAGTGAACGGAAAGCAATAGGTTCCTGCTGGAAGCCCTGAAATAACAGAAGCCCATCAGGTTCAGGGGTGCCACTATCACAGCCCTAACTGCAAATGACCTGGGTTCTCTGCACTTAATGAGAATTGCTTGCATTAACTTTGAGTAAGTGCCTTGCACAATTTCAATCCCCAGACTACAGATTTAAAATACAGTCTAGGACAGGGGTAGGCAACCCCCAGCATGTATGCCAGAGTGGCACGCACACCTCAGGAAAGGGGCCAGCGCTACACCGCCACAACAAAGATCAGACCCCTCGTGGCTCCCCCACCAACCGGCCCAGGCACATCAACATTTTACAAGTTGAGGTTGTGGATGTTTTTGGCATTCTGTCCAAAAACGCTGCTGATCCCTTGTCTAGGATTTTATACCTTCACCAAGTTGCTCAGCAAGTTTAACACCTCCTCTTTCATTGGGACTAGAGGAAAATTGAACCATTCCAGCAGATGGAGGAAGAGCAGTTTTTCTTGAACTAGGTCAGCATACGAAATCAGCTGGTGATCTAATTTGCACAAGATATTCTTCAGGCTTCTCTCTCTGATCTCAGCCAGTGGATGACCTTAAAAACAAACAAAAAACAAGACAAAGGAGCACCCATGGATTAAGCCAGCTGAGAACGGTCCCTCCTACCGTCTCACTCCATTGAATGCTCTTATGGGGCAACTCAGGGCAAAGTTACATGTTGCACTTTGTGAGAGAGACAAATAGATAAAAGACCGTCGGAGACAGAACTATGACATCAGGCTTCAAGACCTGTACCTGCTCTTTTCCCCCAGCAGGAAGTCTGGAGATCAGACCCAGAGGTCCAAGGCACTGTCCAGGCTAGGGCACGTACTGCTTGTTCGTCCTGAGTGGAGACATCTAGTGGTCTCCTTAGTGGGAATCAAGACCATCTGTCAAATTCCACCTGGACGTGCCTCAGTTCCACTGAGCACACCAGACCTTTGACATAGTTTGGTCTAAACAAATAGGCTTACCAGCATTTCTGCTTGGCTTCGGTTCTTTTTGTAACTAAGTGTGTATCAAGTGCCCCCCCACCAAAAGTGGGATATAGTCGTAAGCGCAAATTCCCTCACTAAAGAGTGCTGTCATCCATGAGAAGTGATCAGTGGACCATCTTGGGTCAGGGGTTAGCTGTTCCCATTAAGCCTTTATTGTAACAAGGAGCCTCCCTGCTTCTTCCTAAGCTCCAGAAGAACACAACTTGGGCACGTCACTTAAGACAGGAGCACCCACAGAAGAATGCACCTGACACGGTGCTACCAGCACCTCAAGGCTGGGCCACTTCACGCAAGGTCTAACACTGCCCCC
>NW_017728992.1:78820247-78826634 GCF_001723915.1 Gavialis gangeticus | reverse complement strand
CCCCCCCCCCCCCCCCGCTCCTGTTGGGGCCATTTCATTCTGTCCCCACCAAGCTAACCGAAAACATCAGCACCCCAGTATCCCAGCATGCACCACCCCCAGCACTCCTCCCCTGCCCTGCCCCCTAACCAGCCTCCGTGCTGGAGCCTGGGCCCGGGCCTCACCGAGCTTCCGGATGAGCGGGGACAGCTCCATGCCCCGCGTCACCCGCCACCCGCCCGCGATTCAACCGCCGCGCCGAGCCCGCCCCCAGCGTGCTCCGCCCAGCTGGACCGGGCTGGGAAGCGGCGGGCCTCGCGCGAAGGACGCTGGGAACTGCAGTCCAAGCCACCCCGCCAAGTTGGACACGGAGAGACGGTAATACAAGCTGCACAGCCCCGTGGGAGCTGTAGACGCCGGAAGTACTTTGCAGCTGAGCTTCCCGCAGGGGGAGGGTATGAGAAGGTTTCTGGCCGAGTGGCGTCATAATGGACCTGGGACCTGCCTCTTCCCACCAGGCTGGAGGCGGGCGCTTGAGCAGGGGTTGCCCTTCCTGCGAAAGGGGAAGTCCGTGCCCCCCAAAATAAAGCAATTGCAAAAATGAGGCGAACGGTGTTTTCTCCTAAGGTTTTGGCTCGTGTCCCTTCTTCGGAGGAGTGGGAAGGGGAGTGCAGTGCTGCACCCAAATTTGGCTGCTGTGTTGAGTGTTGCCAGGTGTACAATAATTATTGTACTTGTATGATCATACATCCCAGGGTTGAAATGATTAATCATAGTAAAAGTGTTCAGAAGGTACGATCATTTTTGAGGCAGCGAATCGATGCAACATATGCAACATCTGAGTGTCTGGGGAGTCTTAATTGACTTTAGGGCTTTTTTTGTGTGTGAAAATCTTTACTAAAAAAAAGGCTTGAAAAAATGTTTATAAAAAAAAAAGCCCAAAATGTTCCAGGTCTAATTAGCCAAATTAGTTCCAAATCCTCTCGACTGAACAAAATCACACAAACACCATATGTGGTGCTACAATCAGTAAGTATCCTCCACCCCAGGCTTTTTAGCCTGGAGCTTCAGATGCTCCCAAATCCATTGGCAGGCATCATCCATGCAGACCCAAGCCCAGAGGTCTTGGGGTTCGCGTGCTCCCACGTTTCACTTGCCCTTAGCTGGTGGCCACAGGAGCAAGCTAAGGAGAAATCATCATTTGCATAAAGTAGGCATGTAGCTAAGATCCTCCCACCAGAAGCTGGCTCCTGGGAGGCTGCTGCAGACTCATCGCATGTCCTACAATGTATTGGACAGGGGTGCTCCACTTCACAGTGCCTTTCAAGTCCACTTCAGTCAGATTAACAGACCAGTGCATCAACCCTACTTGATCTTAGCCCACAAGAACTGCCTTTTGACTTCCAGGCTTGCCTCCATACTTTCTTATGATTAATAAGAAATGTTTCAGCTTTGATGACCTAGTTCTCACACACTCCCTGGCGACTTACAATGAACAATATAAAGTAAACAAGAAAAAGACTTGTTTCCATACTTATTTGCATATGTTTTCAGTGCATGATCGTTTTTCAGCAAATAACGATAATTTTGAGCTTCCAATAGGATAATTTCATATTTAAGACCTGGCAACGCTACTCCAGCAGGAATGAGGGAGTTACCCCTGGGAAAGTCTCTCTCCTGCTTCACAGCCCTTCAGGCTGCTTCTAGTTCTAGCTCAAAACCTTAACTTGGGTCTGGTCATATGAAGAAACACCTGGCAGGGAAATCCTGGACGCACCTGTGCAGCACTCAAGAAGGGTTAGGTTTTCTTTTCAGAATCAGAGACTATGATTTGCAACTATGCTGACCCCAGCAGCCTTACCTGAAGGCCTCAGAGAGCTGCAGCCATGACAGCTGTAGCTGGGAGCCTGGCTGGCAGCTGGAGCATGGCTCTGGTAGGTCAGGCCCCAGTTTTGGGTGGCATATACGCCGCCCCATCTTTTTCGGCATGAGTGTTTTTTAACCTGGGATCTCTGGTAGCAGCACAGGGAACACTTGCTTGTGAGGTGTGTGGCACCACATACCACACATCCACGCTCATCTGGACGCAGCCAATGTTGTTTAGCAAATGAGTGTACCTTTCAGGAAATCTCTTTGTTTCTTCTTGGATCCGAAAATCGATGATATAGTGGTAGGCCCCTAGCATATTTAGACAAGCTTTTGGTTCTGTTTAACTGGAGAAAATCATATAATGATGTGCCACACCAGCTGCACATTCGCCCCTGTTCCCCTGCCCTTTTCAACACCCATGCACCTGTGCAAGCTTTTTTTCCCCCACTATGGGAAGAGGTAGAAACCTTGTAACAGCACAGATTCCTGGATGGTAACATGATTCTCAAAGCCCAGTGTTAAAGGAGGAGGGGGTAGGGAGGAAGTAATCTTAATAAAATAGACAATGACAAGTCAACAAGACTGCTTATTACAAAATTAGCATCCACCCATGGATTTGCACTGAAAAAAAAGTAATGCATGTGAATTAAATATAGTTATTTCCGTGAAAACAGGAGAATCACATAACTTCCCAGTTTGCCATTCACTTTTTGAACACAAGCCTCTACCTTACAAGGACACTCCTTAGAGTACTATCCTACAGAGTGAAAATAATCTGCAGTTATAAGTCTGGTCACCCTTTCAACAACCACTCACTGGCAATCCATAGACATGCACAAGCAATTACCAAGCTGCTGCAAACTGTAGCTAGCCTCCTAGTGTTTTGGCATTATTTAGGCCTTTTCTCGATTGCCACAGTAACCCATGTGAGTGACTGCCCTACTTCTGCCCACAAAAATTGGGTTCTACAAAAATGGGACACAGGTTTTACACAAACTGTGAAATGCATCTTACCATGTATATATATATTACCCTTAACCCAAGGCTGGGAAAGTCCTATGGAGAATTTCAAACTGAGGAAAAGACAACATTTTATGTTACCAACATTAATGAGGCGGCTACTATTTGAACAATAAAGCTGCATCCAGATAAGCACAGACTATTGGTTCCCCAGGGACAACTAACAGTGGGACACCTTGTGCTGCTGCAAGTTATCCCATGCCACATACCCTTTGGAACACGGCAGATTACCTCAAGTGGGGTAGGGGTAGGGTTACCATACGTTCGAGTTTTCCTGGACATGTCCTGTTTTTGGCCCCCTGTCCTCATGTCCAGGTGGGTTTTTAAAATGCGAGACAATTTCTGGGGTTTTGTTCTGCCTCTGCTTTTCCCAGGCACAAGCAGCTTGGATGCTTGGGCCTGGGAACAGCGGGCAGGGTGATTGGCTGTCAGGGGCCATGTCCTCTGCACACGGGCTACGGCAAGTGTGTGTGTATGCACAGAGCAGCATGGGCAGCAGGGCTGGGGTGAACAGTTGGCTGTGAGTTGGGAGTGAGGGGCACTGGCAGGGCTCTGGGTCAGGAGTGAGGGGCACCATCAGCACTGGAGGGGGCAGGGCTGCAGGTCAGGAGTGAGGGGCACCAACAGAGCTGGGGGCAGGGGCTGCAGGTCTTTAGTTGGCACTGGCAGGGCTTGGCAACAGCAGCTTAGGCGTGAGGGGCAAAGGCAGGGCACAGGTCTATCACTGCCCACCCATCAACCTGCAGCACCTGGATAGAGATCACCCAGTTACCCTTATATGTGTGTGTGTGTGAGTGTATGAGTGTGTGTTTGTGTGGGGGAATCAACAGTTTCTTGTACCTATTTTTAGTTTTTGTATTTGTTTTATGCTTCTGTGTTTGTGTAGTTGCACCCCTGTCTAATAAACTGATATTGCTGACCCCGAGCATTGGTCTTGCTTGTCAAGTCAACATCTGGATGTGGCCCAAGTGGTTGTCCTTTCTTCTCTCTCATTCCCCATAGCTGACACATCATAGAACAAGGATGCCAGCATCGTCTGAATGTCTGTCTACACTGCATTGGAGAAAAAGAAGCTCAAGAGGTGATTTGATGAATACGATGCCTCTGTCCTGCAGCCCTCTGCTTCTGCTATTTCTGTATTTTCATTACAGCAACCCAGGAAAAGGTCCTTCTCTCAATATTCCATGACATAACACATTAAAGAGAACAATGGACATTGGTATTCTTTACCTCCCTTTTGTGTAAGGGACAGGCTGTTCTATCAAAATCCCACTGCCCAAGATTCAGAGAATGGTTATGACCCCTCTGCCCTCAAGACACAAATTAATGACCTGGAAAATCCAAACTTGTCTACTTAAAACCCCTTGGTTTTAAAGTTTTTAACTATGTACAGTGTTATTTTTGTTCATTATTTTTTATTGCTCAATCCTTACATGAAACAGTGGTTATATCACTGTACACAGAGGAGAATGACCTTGTTAAACTGGAAAAGTGGTCTGAAATCAAATTAAATTCATTAAGGATAAGTGCCAAGTCATGCACTTAGGATGGAACAATCAAATGCAGAACACAAATTGAGGAATGACTGGCTAGGCTGCAGTACTGCAGAAAAGGAAGGATCTTGGGGTTTATAGGGGAACATATGTTGAAAATCAATCAGTGATGTGCTCTTGTTGTAAAAAAAGGCTAATAGCATTCTGGGTTGTATTAACAGGGTTGTTACAAGTCAAGAGAAGCTTTCCTCCACTGAATTCAGCACTATTGCAGCTTCACCTAGAGTAATGTGTCTAGTTCTGGGCATTGCACTTCAAGAAAGATTGAAGGAGGAGAAAGTTATTAATGGACAAATTAGAAAGTTTGCAGGGGTTTATGAAATGTAACATACAAGAAAAGCTTGGAAGAACTAGGATTATTTTGTCTGGAGAAGAGAATAAGGGGAGATTTGATAACAGTCTTCAAATACCCAAAGACTGTTTTTTCAGAGTATGGTGATACACTGTTCTCTGTAGCAGCAAGGAGCAAGACAAGGAGGAAGATTCTGAAAACTACAGCAGGGAAACTTAGGTTGGACATTAGGAAGAACTTTCTTACTATGAGGACAGTGAAGCATTGGTTCAGAATGCCTAGAGGAATGGTTTAGACTGGGATGATCCTGCTCTGAGCAGAGGTTAGACTAGACGGCCTCTTGACATCCCTTTCAGCCTTATATTTCTATGTAGTAATCATATTGCCTGACACAAAACATAAATTGTTCATACTTAGCCCTTAACTCAAAGTAGGAGCTCAGAACATTCCCTATGTCTGTGCCCATGAGTATTTGCAATGTCATACTGGCCTTCTCTCTGGCTGCTCAGCATTAAGCAAGCCGTCCCACCTCCTCCCTCTACCCATCTGCAAGATTGTCTCTTTGCTCCCACAGTGGCTGTCCAAAACACAAGGCTGATATTTCAGCCTCCAAACCCAACATTAAGCTGTTATTATCTGTCTTTCAGTCTCCAAAATGAACATTTTGCTATCATTCTACAATAACACAGGATACAATCAAGCAGTTCTTTAACTACCCACATGCCCAGTAAAAAATGTCATGTCTAGGGACAGAAATTACACATAAACTGATTTAAGTGATCAGAAACTGGAATAAACCTGTAACAGAACATAAATTCAGTGCACATAAACCCTTTTCAAAATGGCCAAAACTGGTTTAAGATAAACCTGATTGAATATAGTATCAGACTTCACTGATTTGAGTCAAAACAGTTTATGGAACTTCTGTCCCAGGCCCCTTCCTTGTTTAAGTTAAACCAGAGTCCTCCAGCATGTCCTGTAGCCCTGGGCTGGGCTGTGCTCTCTGTTCCAGGAAACAGGCCTGTCCTTGCCCCTCTGTTCTCTAGCCTGATCAGGGAGAAGTGTCCTGGCATGGCCACATTGGATGTGTTCACACATGCAAGCACGTGTGCTTGCAGCTGCTCAAATAGAAGCGATGCAAATTTGAGCCGGGGCTTTTTGCTTCAGCGCACGTGCTTCGGCATGCACTTTGGTATGGAGCAAATTGTGCCACTTGGGGCAAAATAACCCTGCCTGGCTCCTCCTGGATCTTCAGCCAGGGGGAGCTAAAGCCTGGGGCCAGCATCTGTGCTGTCCCCAGCCATATAAAAAGCTGTCCTGTCCTGGTCCCATCAGTACAAAAAGCCACCCTGGCAAGTAGCTCAGGCCCTACACAAGGAGTTTGGCCCCTACACAGAGGGTTCAGCCCCCCCATAGGGGGTTCATCCCCCACATAAAGGGTTTGTCCCCCCAAAAATGGGTTCGGCTCCCACACAAGTAGTTCAGCCCCCAACAGGTGGTTCAGAACCCACACAAGGGGTACGGCCCCCCCAACGGGGGCCAAATGCCCACATGCCCCACCCCAGCCCCCCGATTGCTGCCCCATCTGGTCCCATCCCCCACCAGCTGCTGCAGCTCCCCCAATGGCTGCCCCACCCAGCCCCACTCCCCCAGACCCCCCAATGGCTTCCCCAC
>NW_017728992.1:78799280-78820058 GCF_001723915.1 Gavialis gangeticus | reverse complement strand
CCCCCCCAATGGCTGCCCCACCCAGCCCCACCCCCTTGTCCCCAAGTTTGAAGCGCGGGGTACATTTTTTCATTCCCACACGTGCCTGTTGCCCTGCCTCAAAGGGCTTTGAGGTGGGGCAAGAGGCACGTGTGTGCTTGTGTGGACGTGGCCATTAAGGCAAAGTGAGCAGGGATGAGATTAATTCTTCCCTCCTTCCCCCCCACCCCACCCCCCACCGCAGCTGGGGCCTGCCTGTCTGTGGGTGAGTGGAAGCAGAGGTGGCAGCCAGGGCTGACAGACTACATCTGCAGTTTCCAGAAGCAGAAGGGACAGAGGGAGGAATTAACCACTCACTGCCCCCTTTGCTGGCACTAAGCCTCAGCTTCTGGGAAGGCCCTACCCCCATGGCTCAGCCTGGGCTGGCCCTGCCATGTAGCTGATTGAGACAAGTCCAGGCAATGGAGCCCTTCCCAGCATCTGTGGCTTAATGAGAGCCATTCCCTACACCCAGGCTAGGCTGGGCCAGGCAGCATTTCACGTAGCCCCCTTTCCTGTTCCCAGGCTGGGCCAGGCTTGACAGAACCACACAGAGCCTCCCTCCCCACTCTGCGGCAGTGGGGTTGGCGGGGGAAGGAAGAGGAAGAGTCCCCCTCTGGGACCAGGCAGCACCACACAGAACCCTGCTCCCCACCCCGCAGTGGCAGGGGGGGAGGAGGAGAAGAGGGAAGAGTCCCTCTCCAGGGCCGGGCAGTAATGCACAGAGCCCCCGCTTCCCTCCCTCACAGTGATGAGGGAGAGGGAGGAAAAGGAGGAGGAAGAGTCCTCCTCTGAGGCCAAGGAGCAGAGCTGTGTGCCCAGACTGCTCCTGGCTGTCAGGGAGCTGCTGTGGCAGACAAGGCTCTCCCCCTCCTCTTTCCCTCCTGCCATGGGGCTCTGGCCAGGCCAGTTCCCTCTTTCCCCACCCTCTGAACCCTGCAGGCCAAGGTGGGGGTTTAGACCCCTCTTCAGTCATACTCAGGCCTGCCAGAGCCTGGGTACCCTGCCCCCACCAGCTCAGCTTCTCTATGGAGGGAAGAGAGAGTGTGCTGTAGTGTCCCTGGGCTTCTGGCCTGAGCCACTGCAGGCATGTGCCTGCATTTCCGGAATGAAAAGTGAATGTCTATCTACTTGCAAATCAGTTCAACCTCTGCAGGTTACACTAACCTGCAAAGATTGAATCAGTTCAGGCTTGGGCTTTTTGAATGTCTGTCCCTAACCCATAAGCCAAGGGACTAGTAAGTAAATTGGATCTGTCAGAATGACCCAAAACATGGCAACACCATCAGTATCCATAAAGACCACAGAAAGAAAAGAACCCGATGTTATGAACAGTTCACTTTGATATTAGTGATCTCCTCTGATGGTAATTAACCAGACCTTCTAGCACCATGGAGAAATGATCCTTTTTTGTTAATCAACACCATGGCCTGGTATGTATGGGAAAGAATGAGTACATATATCCCATCAATAGCCTTATAGACTTTGGGAACTATAACCATAAACATCCTCCCAAATGTATAACCCAAAAGAAGGGAGGAAGGGAGAAGAGCACGGACTTCCACTGTAGCAACTGATGATCAGGGATCCTCATTTCTTATTTAAAAAAAAAAAATTGCCAATTTTCAATTTAAAAAAAGGAACCCAAAACTGACATTTTTCCATGATTACAATGAAACACCTATATAGTGGTATTTCATTTTAATCACGAAAAAATGTGGATTTTGGGTTACTTCTATTAAACCGAAAATTGGGGATTTTTTCTCAGAGAAAACAGGGATCACTGCTGATGATTAATCTATCAACTGGCCAGTAATAAGGGTGGGGAGTTTCCAGATAGCAATGGCAACAGGCTTCTCTACTCTGAAAGGTGTTCTTTCACTATAACTTCAAGGTGAGCTCTGACATTCTCCCAGATAAGTTATTTTTCTTAATATCCTCCAGTTCTGCCACTAGGCAAAGATGGTTTTCTGAGCCCAAAGCAGTGGTCCGCTAAATGAAATTGCTCTAAGAGACAGTCAAAGAAAGGAATTAAGCAAAGCCCAGGGACTCATATCACCCTGTTTCTGCAGTTATTGCATGAACTTAGCTATGCTTGTAGCAGACTGTATTTATCACTCTGGGGAATAGCACTTGCTAAGGTTTCCTCCATGCTGCCTGACAACTTTTGAAAATGGCAACAGGAAGTTGACAAAAAGAGATAGACAATGAGATGGAATGAGACAAATCACAGAATTTGTTTGAATTCCCCAGCCTCAGAATTTCCTTGCCTTCCGGTAAGCACAAAAATCCCAGCATGCCCAGTAACAGGGCAGTGCAGCATGGAAAGCCTAACCAGAATCATGAGTGCTTATTTCAAGACATCATTTTGATATATGCTTGCAACAGCAGTTGCTCAATGTATCTTCCTCACATAATAACAATGCAGTATTATTACTGTTTAGGCAACAGTTAATATAATTACCTACTATGGATACCTACCTTCAGTTTCAAATGTCAGCATAGCCTTATTCTAATCCCCAGACAGTTTTGCAATGTCATGTTACCTGTCCAGATACACCATATATGAAAGAAAATTACTGGAAGGGCCATTTTATTTCTGAATAATCATGCATGCACTAAAGTCTCCTTCATTTAAGCAATAGTTTTTACTATAGGTATGATATTTTATTCAACAACAAAAAGTGGAATCAAGATACATGGAGATGTGTATAACAATCAAAGTTTAGAAACTTGTCTGATAGACCTTTCTATCAGATGAAGGTTTTCACAGCAAACTTAAATAGAAATCTTCCCTCTCTTACTCTTAAGTCATGCTAAATCCTGTCTTTCTCACCTCACAAGTCAAAACTGTCCATCATTTGCAAAGCAGTATTTGTATAAATGGAGTGATAAAACAAAGTGGGGTTATTAGACTACTGTCTACTATTGTTGCTAAAATTTGTTTTTCCACAAGAGACAAGAACCATGCAGGTCCATCAATAGAAAGAAGCTTTTTCATGAGCAATATCACTGACTAAATGAAATTCCTTTTACCTGTACATTACAGTCTCATAAAATGAAAAGTGAAGGGCTTCCATCAAATCAAACTTTCTGGTTTCTACATTTAGATTGGTAGGGAACTCATAAATTTGCATAGGAGCATTTCACTCAGTTGTGAAGTAAGAGAAAAAAATGCATAGCTATGGCAGTCAGTTCTGAAAATAGAGTGAAATGCAACATTTCTTCAGGGAAAGCAGAAGCCCAAGTGGATTTGTGGGAGACATTGGTAAAAGCCCTTACTAATTTCTTTGCATATGATCAGCCACTCTAAACACTAGGATATTAGGAACACATTCCTGTGCCATAGTAGATGTCTGATTATATGTATGGCAGACAAGTCCTGGAAGCTACTGACACTGAGCGATGTGTCTGATTGATTTAAAGCAAGGCTGTCCAACTTCTAAGCAGCTGGGAGCCACATGCCCCATGGACCACACTTCCAGGGGCTGCATGACCTATGGGATGCGCCAGTGAGGGTCATCTGCTACCTGGATGCTCCCCACTGCACCACACACCTGAAACCCCCCCTCCCCATCCGCTGCAATGATCCTGCATGGACACCCCCTCTTGTTGATGTGGCAGGAACCTACATGTGTCCCCCCCACCCTTGCTTTGTTCTCACTTTGAGCTCCTTGCACTGTAATTTGCCATACTACATCTCCCCATGGGGCAAATGCAGAAGGCAGAAATCAGAGGAGGCAAGGGAACCCAGAGATTCTGACCACTAAAGCAATAGGGGGAGTGACAACTTAACATGTGGTCTACAGGCCACCAGTCTGACAGCCCCAAATTAAAGCTAAGATTACCAGCAATGAGCAAGTTTTGTTCAATGTGTCAAGTGTATAGCCATAGGAA
Source organism: Gavialis gangeticus (assembly GCF_001723915.1). NCBI lineage: Eukaryota > Metazoa > Chordata > Crocodylia > Gavialidae > Gavialis > Gavialis gangeticus. The sequence goes on along the minus strand of NW_017728992.1, from coordinate 78,816,143 downwards.
AAATGAGAGTGTCTTTTTTCCTATGGAGATAGGTGCATTTTGGACAGAAGCTAAATTAAAGACAATTTTCACTAGATATTGGAAGTCTGGTAGTTTGGAGATAGCTTAAACAGTTATTATTGCAGCTATTGTAATTTGGCAGCTAAAAGAAGTATCTGGATGTTCTCTTCTTGGGTGTGCTAACTTTAGATGTATATGTCTCTTTCTGCTCTGGATTCAGCTATCAGCCTTCCTTCATGTCTGCTGTTTCCCAGTAGCCTTCACACAACCATAACCATTCCCCATGCCAACTTCCTCCTTTGGCATTCCCATGCATTTAAGGTTATCTTGGTTTCCAGGTGCATCTCAGCTATCCCCAGTGATGCCTCTCTCTTAAATAGTTTTACGTTGCTGTGTAGTTTCAAAATGCAAGACCAGGATTTGTGGAATCCTTATAGGACAGAACAATTGAATAGAAAGATTTTACACCTTGATCAAAAACAAAGAATGATACCTGCTCTGTTCATTTAAAAAAAGGCAATACCTGTCTTTTTATATTGCACATCCAGCAAAAAGAAAACAGAAGAGAGAAGCAGCTATGTTGCTATAGACAGAGTATAGAACAGAAAATACACAGCCTCATTCCTCTTTCCTTTGTAGTCTGCTGACTTTGGGGAAAACTGTAGCTTAACTTGCCTTTATGTCTTCCTCTTTAGTCAACAAACCCAGCTTCTATTTATGCTCAGGAACACATTACCTAGGGAGACTGTGGAACTGCTGTCACTGAAGGGTTTTAAGAAAAAGGTTATAGAAACATCTGCCCAGAATAGCTTGGGAATAGTTGATCATGCCTTGGGGGAGAAGAATGGACTAGATGACCTCTCAACATCCCTTCCAGTTCTATTTGCTACAATTCTGTATGGAGTTTTAATTTTTTTGTGGAATATTTCTGTGCAGAAGTTTTTATTATAAGTTGAACATAATTCTTCTATGACCAAAGGGAATTGGCTGTGTCAGCAGCTCTCTCCTTGCCTTCAGCTTGCAGACTCGCTTAATACATTATCGGTGCATTCTCAGATAATTAAGGTTCTGCTGAATATACCCCTAAAAATCTGTAGTAGAATTGTGTAGGAGTAGTACCTTCCACTGGGGAAATTATTCATTTAATCTCATTTAAAATGCCCCATATTACTTACTTCCTTGCAATGCTCTACATAATTGCAGGATGTACAGTAGTGCACATATATTGATATGTCATGTTTTGTTTCTGTTCCACCTCTGCCAAGAGCCCTTCTTTCAGATATCCCAAAAAACTAAGATCCTACCCTTCTGCTCTGTCTATTTCCCTCTCTTATTGTCTGTAACTAATATTGAAATATGGAGATTTTTTTGAGTTTTTATAAGGTCTGCTCTTCGGTCTAACTTGACCTTGTAGTTCTCCTTCAGCCCAGTGCTTCAAAGAGAGGAGAGTTTCATTTGTGCAAGAAGAGGGATCTTAAACACTGCTACATCTCTTTTATCTCACAGTGCCTGTAGACATATGGGGAGGCTGATCCAACAAGCTGTAATTACAGCACATTGGAGAAAACTCGATCAGTTGAGTCTGTTGGTATGTACTAATTAGTGAGCTTCAGCATCTTTCATGTCTCATATATCAGCATCCCCGCTCTTCAGAATGGTGGCAGGGGCACTTTAACTAAAGCTTGTTAGACAAGCTTTAGTTAAAGCACCCCACTGCCATTTTGAAACATGGGGGCGCTGATACAAGAGACACTGTGGCTGCTTTAATTAGAGTGGTCTCAGAGCCAGTCTAATTAAAGTGCCTCCCCACCCCACCCTTGGAGCGCATGCAAAAACTCCCTGATATTAACTTAGAGCTTCTACTTGCCGCCATTATGTATTTCACTATCATTCTCTCTTCAAAAATACCTTTTAAGAAGAATCTTCCTGTGACCACTTACAAATTCAGTAGCTGAATATTGTACTATCCTGCTTCAACCTTGGACAGTATTCTCATTCCTTTTCCTAGCTTAACTTTGGAATTCATGCTTCCTATTTCAAAATCCACTTTAGAAGTACCCTTCCCCATTCTTAAAACCCTCCATATTTTTGCCTTCTCTTAAGAGCTCGCTCTCCTCCTTCTCTGCTCTCTCTGTTCACCTTTTGATCTCTTCACAAAAGCTTTTTTGTATTTTATGCGATCAGGAATAGGTTTCCCCTATCTATTCATCCTTAAGTGTTTATGCAAAATTTCCAGATGGGCCTTAACTTGAACTCGAGGCTTTTCTCTAGAACTCTGCTTGCAAATCAGACACCTAATTACCCAGCCTGCTGACAAGTGCAACCCTGAAAGTAGAAATTTGAAAGCTGCTATGTCATCTTACACATATATTAGTTAAAATAGTTATCTTTTCTTCCTCATCCATACTTGGTAAATTCTCTGATTCTCCTTATTTTCATTTGACCTTGTAAAACAATTGAGAACCAGTGTACACTAAACGTTCTGTGTAAAATTGGGTTTTGTTGTAGTGAGTGATAAAGACAAATTGGTTGCGTCTAAATCAGCAATGATTGCTCAATGATGTAATGTGATGCATGTGACACTTTGGTATAATTCACTGACCTATTGTACACTATAAATATCTTGGTGTCAGTATAACCTATGGTGAAAGAGAGACAAGGTAGGGCAGGGCGTTACCTTAAGGTGTCTATAGACATGCAGGTGTCACAGGGCACTAAGGTGTGCCTGCTTCTGTTTAAGAGTAGAAGCAGTCCAGTCAAGAGCTCTGTGGGCTAGGCAGGACACCTAGCTTCAGGTTGCCTGAGCAACAGGCTAATGAGGTAATTAGCCAGCACCAGCAGGTGGTCAGCTGACCAGAGGGAAGCACGGCTCTGACAGCATATAAGCCCAAGGCTAGGCTCGTAGGGAGACTGTCTGGCAACTGTCAGGGGAAGGAGCACAGGAAAGCTACGCAGGGACATTTACTAGCTTGTAAAATTAGTATACCTCCAGAAATTCACAAGGTGCCCAAGGGCAGGAGGCATGCTATCCCAGGGGTAGAGGTTTGCTCTCTTAAAGGGACAGAGTGCAGGCTGTATTGTTATTGCCATGCTATATCCCAAGGGCTGATGTTTATGTTGCTGTTTGATGTGGTGGTTGGGGTGGGACTGAAAGGGGTGGTTTTGGAGGTCCCATTAGTGCCTGTAAGGCATGTGATTGCCTTGAGCCCTTGTCAGGGGCAGGCTCAAGGCCTGAACTATTGTCAGGGGCCCAGTGCCTGAGAGGGGCACAGTAAGATAGGGGCCAAGGGCCTGGCACCAGAGGAGTGCAGCCATAGTGGGTCAGGAGCCTGGCAGACAGAAGCAAAGGGTCCAGAGACTGAATGCAATAGGTGGATGCTAATGCCGCAAAGCCAGGTCTGATACAGTGGGCCTAGGCTAAAAGACCTAGCAACAGTAAAGGGGCAGAGCTCTGGGAAAGCTGAGGCTCCAACAGAAGAAACATTATTGTAACATCTGTGAGGTTTGGGGCCTGGTGTACAGAAGGCAAAGGAGCCATGTGATTTGTCCCTACAGCTACAGGATCCCTAATAGTCCCTTAGGGACCTAATAGTCCCTACAGTTCCCAGGAGGGAACTATTAGGTTTGAGTCTCACTCTGAGGCCTGTTGGTAGCCTCCCTTAATCACTCTTCAATAATAAGACCAAGGCATGGTGGGTGAGCGAACTAGCGGGAGAGGCTATGGAGTTTGAGCCAGACGGGAGCCGCAGTTCCACTGAGAAGTGTCACAGCCACCCCAGTAGATTTGCAACCTGTTACAGCAGGGATGCTGCTCCAGCATGCTGTAATTATAGCATATTGGAGCAGATTTGATTAATCACGTCTGCTGATGCATGCTAATTAGTCAAACAAGCTTTAGTTAAAACACCCCTGCCGATATTTTGAAGCATGGGGACACTGAATACATGAGACACTGTGGGTGCTTTAATTAAATTGGCTCTTAGAGCCACTCTAAAGTGCCCCCCACCCCTGGAGCATGTGTAAAGATGCCTTTAGAGCCTAACTGATTCAGAGGCATGAACTTTCATAGGTTTCAAGCTAAGATGTTGCCTACAAAACCAGTTAAGTGGTGCCGCCCTGCCCTACCTTTTGTCTGTGCTGTGCTGCAGCTGGGCTGTGGGGAGAAGCAGCAGCTGCAGCCAGGTCCTAGAAGCAGCCTACCTGGGACCTGAGCTGGGTCATTCCACCCTGCTGCTTGAAAAGGTTGCCAACCACTACATTAGATGGATGCTTTAGTGCTTTAATAGATGATAATGTTTAAGCTTTGGGAAAATGGTGGGGTAGGAGATTAAAAAAAAATCAGTTATTTTTAGCATTGGTCTATTTGCAAATAAAATAAGTCCTTGGAGCTATAAATGTGGCCCAGATGCTATTTTGTCTTAAATATTTTACCTTCTGCAAGAATGAGTTGTCTTTTTCCCTCAGACATACAGCACCCAGATAAGCTGAGTATTGGTATGTTTTATTGTCAAAAAGAAAAGAATGAAAGAAATCACTGTAATCTGCATCTACCTCATGGAAGTTTTAGCAATGCCTAAAATCCAGCTGCATAACCAGATTTTTTTATTTAAAGCCCAGTCTGCTTACATAAAGATTCCAGCTAATAATGGTTGCACATTGCATAATCACTAATCCCATCTTCCTCTTCATTTTTACAATAAATTAATTCTATCACTTGAAATTAACAAATAGTTCTGAGAAAGACTGGTACACAGTTAAAACAGCTGCATTTCATGTTTATATGTATACAGTGTGCTATATCATCCTGTCACCAGTTTTCAGGGAGACTTAACCTACACATGAGTTTTCTATACCCTGTTACCTAGACACTAGGCTAAGTACAGGTTCTCAAGAAGCCAATGATGGAAGCACTCTAACTTTTTAACTTTACTCTGAGCACCCCCATTTAGGTCAGGAAAAAGAAGAACACACATTAGCCCTTGTGGAGAGGGTGGGGGCTTGGGGCATGCCTGCCCAGCCTGACTGCAGCAGGTAGATGCAGCTCTTGCACACCTCCCAGCATGCCCCGTGAGCTCCCAAGGCTGCTGAAGACTCCCAAGCAGAGCCAAACAGGCCAATCCTCCCTCAGTAGCTGGTGAGGACAGCATAGCTGCCTACTTGGACCTGATGTAGTAACAGCTCTTCATAGCCACCAGTAATCAGCTAACCATCCTGCACATGCCCACCCAGAGCACCCTGCACCTGCCATGTGTGTTTGTGTGTGTCCCAGATACCTGTATTCCCCCTCCCCCTGACCTCCACCGATATTGGTGGTCTCAACCCTACACTATGGCAGGCTGTCCAGAGCTGTGAAGCCCTGGCTGAGCAGCTCGTCACCTACATGGAGTGGGAGCCCTCCCCAGATGAGGAGCATTGTGGCAGGCCTTCGCACTACAATGTGGGTATTGAATTATCCCAAGCCTACTTGCCTGTCACAACTTGTGGGATGATGTCTCCACCACAGAAGGTCCCAGCTTGGCCAGGTTGGGATAAGGTGCCAGTAGGTATCCATCACATCCCCGCCATGGTTTAAGTAGGTTGATGTGGTAGATCTGCTTCTCAAGCTGCCTACCCAGTTGCAATCAGACTTTGTAATCAACTGGGTCCATGCGCCGTGTCACCTTGAATGGCCCTTGCCACTTGGCCAGTAAGTGGCTGTTATGGTCCGGCAGCGAAACCAGTATGCAATCACCTACATTAAAAAGGCAGTCCCTTTCCTTCCTATTGTAGTGGGCTTTTTGCCACACCTGGGTTTGCCTCAGGTTTTCCTTGGCAATCTCATGAGCATGGGTCAGGCACTCTCCTGGCTCCATCATATATTTAGCTATATGTGTTCCCCCCTGGGGCTGCTGCTCCCAGTCATTGCATACCACATCGAGAAGGCCCCATGGCTGGTAACTATAAACTAATTTGAAGGGTGAATACACAGTGGATGCCTGGCGTGTTTTCCATACCACGAATATTCAAAGGTATCAGGAGCTGGTCCCAGCTTTTTGCATCCCCCTGTATACATTTTTGGGGCATGAGTTTTAATATACAGTTGAAGTGCTCCACCAGTCCATCTGTCTGGGTGTGGTAGATAGATGTCTGGAAACGTTTCACCCCAAGAATGTCATAGAAACCCTTCCATACTCTGGTGTGGCAGAGTGCCTTTGGGGGTGCTCGCCACTCAAGGGCTTTCACAGGCTCTGAGGGGAGCCTGCTTTGGTGGAGCAGCAGGGGTGAACCTTCCCCAGGAACTATTCTAAGGGGGGAAGGTGTGTGGTAGAGCCTGAAGAGGCAATCAGCAGGTGTGGCCCACCTCTGATAAGCAGCCATTTTAGGATTTGGACCAGCCGAGTTAGAGGCAGTACTCTGCTGCCTGGCACTGAGGAAACAACATCTCCCGGGGGAGCTGGTTCTCTGGTAACACTAGGAGCTAAGGGTACGAGCACATGGGGATGGTTAGGAGGCTTTTGGTCCTGGGCATAACCTAAAACTACACCCTGCTGGCATAACCTAAAACTACACCCTGCTGGCGATGGGTGGCCTGGTGGGGCTGTTCATGGTCTCCCAGAAATGCCAGGCTAGTTACCACTCCAGGGGAAGGCAAGTAGGGGTGCCTAAACCCCAGCCCCTGCCTTTGGGTGGGTTAGTTAACATCAGAGGCAGTTGGGGGTCAGGTATGGCTGCAGCCAACTGAGCCCATGTGAGATGCAAGACCCTGGCGAGTGGGGCCAGGCGTGGCTGTGGCTACCTGAGCCTATGTGGGGTGCAAGACCCTGGAGACTGAGAATGGTGGGCCAGGCATTCCGGTGAGTGGCACCTGACCCTGCAGGGTGTGTGTGTGACCCCAGGCCCTACCTCCGTAAAGGCAGAGGTGTAGAGCAGGGTGCAATGGGGCACCTAACGGCCTGCACCAGAGTGACAGTTGGGAGGCCTGGAGAGAGGGGCGAGTAGTGAGGCCCTGCAAACAAGGGGCCTGAGGTAAGGCCCTGTGAGGAAAGGGTGGGAAGTGAGCCCCAGTGAGCAGGGGGCTTGAGGGTAGGCCCTGCTAACATGGGGGCTGAGTTAGGTCTAGGTAAGCCTTCAGATGCCTGAGGCCACAGCTGGGCCAGAGGCTGATTGGGTGGGGTGGCTGAGGAACTGCCACGGGGAAACAACTGGGTGAGTCAGGAGCCCCTAATTTAGAGCAGCAGGGTGAGTGACCTGGTGAGTGACCAGAGGCAGAGTCACTCCAATGTTCTACAAACCACCTAGTGTTCGCTCGAATGAGGGTCGCAGGAGAGGCCTGAGAGGCCGCTTGCTTGCTGGCCAAGGAGTGCAGGGAAGCAAGCCCCAGGACCCTTCGGGCAAAGGCATGGTGAGTGTGGCTCCAGGAGAAGGAGGGGCAGTATGAGAGTGGCCCCACAAAGGGGTAGTATGAGAGAGACCGCATGAGAGGTGGTGGAGTGGGAGAGGCCTCAGTGAGAGTGGGGTGGTATGAGTGTGACCTGTGATAGGACAGAGAGTGAGAGGCCTAACACTGGGATGAGTCAAGCCTGGCCTCAGGCCAAAGCCAAACACAGCTGTCAGGAACATCTGCAAGGCTTGGGATGCAGTATAGGGGTGGCTGGAGCTGCATACATAGGCCCAGGAGAACACAGCATCCAAAGGGCAGCCTCCTGCTTAATTAAGACCTTAATTTTTGAACAACAAGGCGTGGCAGATGAGAAAGGTGGGTGGCATGCCCAGAGGCAGGTGGGAGACTAGCACTGTGGCTAGTCAGGGAATTCCCACTTTGCCACACCCGGCCATGAAATTTGTGCCCTGGTCAGTCAGGATCTCTTTAGGGATCTTGACCCATGCTATCCATTTCAGCAACTCAGAAGCAATTTTTGGGGCTGTTAAGGTAAGGATATGGATTTTGGATGTTGGGGTAACAAAATGGAATATGGGGATGCTGAGTGTGCAGCTGAATGAGAACTTTTTCCTGTCTCAGCAAAAAGCTGCTGGTCCCAAGGCTAGCTGATATATTAAAAACAACTAATTTGGCAAATGCTTAAGTAAGCAGTTTCCTAACAAAAGGATAGTGTGTAAAATGTATAATTTGCTATGTAGGAACAAGATGCAGCCCACCAGCTATCATCAGGAGATAAGACGGAAGCCAAACCTTGGAGATAGTGCTGAAATCAGCAAAGAACCAGCAAGTGACTGAGCGTACCCTAGTTCATGGTCTTACGCATGCACTCTTAACAGAGAGGCACATAAATGAAGGAAATGCATAGGCAGTTTAATGTTAATGAAGTAAACAGTAAACAGAAGAGGAGCTTGAAATGGGAAGAGAAATGGGTGGAACAAGGCACGGTAAATGTTAATATGTATGAACCAAGGTGTATAAATATTGGAAAAAACTGTTGTTCAGGGCAGCTGCCCATATTCTATCGATAAGGGAGCTAGTCCAAAGCTGTCTCCATTCTAAATAAAGCTGTTGAGAGCAATATGTACTGGTGTTTTCTCCCTGCTCTGCTCTGGCTAATGAGCAACAGGATCCATGAGTAATTGGACCGTTGTCTTCCTAGTCGTTGGGCGCCACATGGAGTCGGGGTCTAACAGGGGCCATGACTGCCCATAAGGGTATGGCTTTGGGAAAGTGGGTTACATAATCCATCAGCACTAGGATATACTGGTATCCTGTGCTGCTCTTGGGAAAGGGCTTCACGATATCCAGGGTAATCTGCTCAAATGGCTTCTCTATCAGGGGCAAGGGCACTAGAGAGGGCACTGGGGGTTTCTCTGTGGTGGATACCTGGCACACTGGGCATGTCTTGCAGTATAACCTAACTTCCTTATAGAGCCTCGGTCAGTAGAAGTGCAGCAGCATGTGTTCCTCAGTCTTATCCCAGCCTAGGTGCCTTCCCATGGGCTCATTGTGGGCCAACCTTATCAGAGCAGCCCAGTATGGCTGAGGCACCAGCAGCTGTAGCAGCTTGTCCCCTTGTCCCTTCCCGCAGGCGATATTATAGAGGAGATCATCTCTTACCTCAAAGTGGGCTGGCTTGGAGATCTCCATTGCAATGCATTAGTCTTTTCCCAAATGCATGTTGGAACACTAGGTCATGTAGTTGGTCTACCCAGGAGGGCCCCAAACCCAAGACCTCATCTCTATCTAACGGGCCAGCCAATTCTATCCCAAGCATGGCCTCTGCACTCTCTTCAGTGAACCTGTCCTGCTCCACCAGATTGGTGTCAGTGGCACCCTCAGCCATGGTGCACTGCAGAACTTTGGCTAGGTATGGCCAATCATGCCGAATCAGCATGGGAGATTTCAGGAGAGCCCTACCACTATCTCTTGAGTGCACTGAAGGACCATGACCAGCAGCTGTCAGCACTCATGTCTCCCACTGGCTGTGCACACACACCAGCATTTTACCTGTCATGGGTGTGCTGGCTGTGGCTGGCAGTGCTACCACATGCACCAAGGTCTGCACGCATTGCATGTCTATCATGGCTGTCAAGGTGCAGCCACCCACATGGGCATCAACAATATGCTGGGACAATATGCTCGGAGTAGGTCAGACCAAAACTAGAATCCATCTTCTCTATTCCCCCACTGCTGGATTTAACTTCCCCTTCCTGGCACGCAAGCCTGCAGCCATTGATGTGGCTGGGCAGCCCAAGGGGCATCGCCAAAACAGATGCCTCCACATCAGGAACAGTGCTCTTCTCATGGTGCGGGCCCTGACCAAGGCTCTCATCCCGACCAGCCAAGAGGATGGGCTAGCCCTTCTGGTTCCACCCAAGTCACTCTATCACAAGTGGGTTTTTCACTGGCTCCAACAAAGGCCTCTGTGATATTCACCGCTTCTTCCAAGGCCTCTGGCTGATGCTGTTGTACCCATTTCTGTGCTTGTTCTTTCAGATCCCAAATAAACTGCTCGAGGATGATGGCCTTGAACAGTTTCATGGATGGCCTCTCTGTGGGCTTGAGGAGTTAGGAGCCAAGTGGTTTAAGGCACTGGGCCAGCATCCAAGGCCATCACTTCTCTGGGCTGTTATGCACAGGTCATCTTCATAAATGAAATACATTTCAAATTGATCGGTCATTCATGAAGATGTTGTATAATATACAGTGGTACAAGTATGCTTCCTTGAGGGAGACCATTAATCTGTTGCATGCATCGGCTTCACTTCCCATCCAGTTTGACAAAAATACAGTTTTTGAACAGGGTTCACATCAACTCTGTAAGGTGTAAATCTTTTGTTGTTTCCAGGATCTTATGGAGGAGTAAGTGTTTAACTGTATCATAGATGGCTGTTAGGTCTATGAACACAGCTCTGGTGACTGGGTGTCTTTCAAAACTATCTTCATTGAGTTAGATTGAGCAGCTGGCTTGTTGTTGATTTTTCCAGGGTGAAAGCCACCCTGTTTGAGGGTTAGATGTTTATCTACATATGGGGCAAGCCAGTTCAGTATCAGTTGTTCATACAATTTGCGTGTGCAATAGCAGAGGGATAGGTCTGAAGTTCTTTGGGTCAGGTGGATCTTTCCCTGGCTTTAGAAGTGCCAATACTTGAGCATTTCACCATATCTTTGGAATTTTTTGACTGCCTATGTATGAGTTGTATAGGCGGAGGTGCCATTCTCAAGCCTGGGGTCCAAATTGCTTGATTTGTTTGGTAAATATGTCATCAAGGCCAGCTGCTTTCCCAGTCTTCAGTGCATTAATACCAGCATTCAGCTCTGTCATTAAGAAGGGGCTTGTAAAAACCCAGGTCTTTGGGGTATTTGCATCTTGTGAGCAATTTGGTTAGCAGTGACATTACAATGTTGATCTACCTTTCATGTGTCATTGCTTAGTTTACGTATCGTTGCCAATGCCTTTTTACAATTATGCATCATATCCGTTGACACAACCAGGATCTGCCAAGATTTCCTGCATTCTTCTGTGATGACTAACATAAGCTCCTTGCTTGCAGTGATGGTGTTTGCAGACAAGGTCTAGTTCATATGGAGGCCGTAGCAGAAGCATTCATGTCACCACCTCTCTCAGGTATTGCCAGGTATTACCTGTGATTCTGCTAACATTCCAAACCATGATTTTGACTGAGGGCTGCCATAGCTGGATCCCAAGTGGTCTTTGACCTTGCTCCCTATCCTGGCACTGAGACTCTCAACTCTGTAGTGACATGGGTTGCTTCCCTTAGACAGTGGGTGGCCATTCATAGACCTCATTCTTGGACCTTCACAGCACATTCCTGGGCCTGGGCAGCTCATTCAAGTGCCACAGCAGCATGGATGCAACTAGTCGCCATCCTGTGCATTCTGATGCCCCACATCAAGGGTCCTCTTTGGTCCTCATGTTGCCAGTCCCCATGCCTGCAGTGCTTTGCAGGTGTCCAGGTGACCATCCTAGATCCAGCATCTTCGGCTTCATGACCAGCCTCCCACACCCAAATGCAGAGCCTGCAGGCAAGGGAGACACCAAGAGATCTCTGAGTCCTCTGTCCATACCCTTTCCCCCACTCAGGGCTGGAAGCTGTGCAGCTCCTCATGACCCAGCACTGACCATGGCGCAGAATACCTGTGTTCTGCCTCCCAGCTGGGAAAACCTGGACACCTGGTTTCTGTCTACCTGCTGGGGGAGCCAAGAGGGCTCCAAAACCCAAGTATCAGGGCCTGAAGCGATGAGCCTTCTCCAGTTCTCAGGGAAGGAGGGAATTGGGGGTGGGGGACGGCAGTTTGTTAGGGACAATTACTGTTTCCCACTGTATCTTACCTGGAGCTCATTCATAGCTGCTTTTCCAAATGATGCCTTGAGGACTGCCACCAAAAATGTGCAGTTTTACCCCTTGGTTACACCTTGGTTATGGGGCTTGAAAAAACTTTCAGTATATATCAGGGTCTGTTTGGTTTAGTGTTTGAGTTGGGTGGATCTAGGTGAACATGCTGCCCCCTCTCAGGACAGCAACATGACCTGAGGGATAGGACAGTCAGTTGTCAATTGCTCAGATTTATGGCCCTACTCAATGTAACACAAACTGATAAGCCCCCAACAGCAATAGGGCGGACTGAGCCTGGCACCCTACCATTGTTCCAGCCCAGTGGTACAGGGGTTGAGGTGTGGGGTGTTTGGAGGCACAAGGTCAGTGAGAAGCACCAGTAAGTCAGTAGCACCAGTCTTCCACATGGACAATCATTGAGCCAAGAGCATCCTGAATATCAGAGTAGGCAACTCAACTATATCCTTCCCTATGAGCATACCCCAACTAATCAAGGAGTCACATTAGCCTTTTCCCTCACCTCTAAAAATCACATCCAGGTCAGCAGTAAAGTCTCAGCACAGGTATTTGCCTTAAGATCTTAAGCCAGCACAACATGGTTTGCAACTTCAGCATGTTCTCAGAACCACCACACTTGCAATGATATATGCCACAGCACATTACTGTGCTCTGGCATGGTCTAGAAGTCGCACTAGAAAGCTCAACATTATATTTAACAGTGTGTGGAGACATATAACAGGCAACACAACTTGCACACACACACAGATGTATTCCCTGCACTCTAGGGCGTTAGCCAAGTGGCATAAGAAGATACACCCCAACTGCTTCCCTACTACTGAGACCCATGGACTGAGTCCCATTGCTGGACCCATGGACAGCCCAGTAGGCCAAGTACTGTGGCCTTGTGTGTTGTACTAAATTTAGATATGGGGTGGGGTGAATGAAATGGTTATTCAGAGTAATCTGGCCTGAAATCTATTCCTACAGCATTTTATACCAACACCAAATGAGTCCCCCGTTGGGCATGACATTGACACAGAAGTGTGGGTCAAGCTGAACTGACTGAGATCTGGATACAGATGCATCAAAACAATGATGTACAAGACAAACGCCTTGGACAGTTCCCTGTGTGACTGCAGAGTCCAGCAGATAGCACAGGACTTGATTGAAAGCTGCAACCTTTACAAATGCCCAGATGAGGTTGATGGAATCAACACACTGAGTAATAATACCAGAGAATGGCTCATAGCTGGCTGGAGGGAACAAGGTGGGGAGGGAGGTTGGAAACAGCGCCTTTGTTACCTAGAGTCACTGAGAGCCCAGAGCTGGGGCTGGCCCAGCACTTGGGCAGAGGAGACTAGGTCTTGCCTATGTTAGAATACCTCCCTGCAAGCAGGGGATGAGTGGGGTGCCACAATGCTCCATGGGATGTCAGCAGAGTGAGATCTACCATGAGTCACAATGGGATGTGGAACAGACGTCTCTTATGGTGCTGTAACCTACAGCACCGAAGTCTGATACCACATTTAACTAGGGTTATCTTAGAGCAGAATCCACCATTTTTACAGTACTCTATGTACCCTGACCATTTGTTCAGTTATAGCTGTATTGCCTACCACATAATAAGTGTAACTTCTGTACCTGGCCATCATGTCAAACATCCTAGGAGTGTCTACAACTGCAGATGTAAAGAATGACACATATTAAAGAACCGATGATTAAATTGTCATCTAGAGTCTCTGTGGCATCTGATTCTGGTGGTTAAATTGTCATCTAGAGTCTAGATGTCATCTGATTCTACTGCCACAATTCTCAAGGATAAGAGATCAGGTTGAGACTTAAAAGTAGTTTAATATACATGAGTTTTCTTATATGAATTTGGAAAATATTCCCTTAACCAAACTTTGTAATATTATTGGAATTTTTGCGTTTTTTTAACATGGAAAGCCTTAATTGAATCTTCAAGACTAAGTCAAAACAGAATTTTTTTCCCTCTCATAATACTAAAGGATATCTGTATCCCCTGCAATTACAAAATGCAGTCATGCATTGCCAATATGGTGTGCTAATTATTATTATAAGTATTATTGCTAATAACTAACAGTAGCATTTTTCAGTGTTGTAGCAGATATTAGCAGGTTATGTCAAAACCCTTTGTAATAATTAAATCTGTCCATTCTCAGATTATGTTAGTAACATTATCCTACTTTACATACAAGAAGCTAAGACACAAATTTCCCCCTCCCCAGTTAGTACAGTGCCCAGCCAGGGAAAATAAGCTGAAATGGTGAATGCTCAGACTCATGTTTATACCACAAAACCACACACCCACATAACAACTTTTGCAAGTCTGTCTATTAAGCTCTACATTTCTCTCTCAAACTTTAAATCACATAATAAAAAAAGACATTAATGATCTGAGGACTGAGAATCAGTGCTTTTTACTATGTGATATCCCCCCAGGGTTAATAACGAATTAAAACCTGCATTTCATGAAGATAAAGGGAGGTCTTTCTCCTATACAAGACTCTCAAGAGAAAGTTCCTCAAACCTGGGAGTATATCCAACACCACAAAAACTTCTGTGTATGGGCAGTGCCTGAATTAGAGGAAAAAATCCCAAGCTCATCCAGCTGCATCTGGCAGAAGATATCAGGGAGCAACAGAGGAAAGAGGACCAGAGAAAGTGAGCCACAGAGAAAAGCTTTTCATCTTAAACTGAGGCATAATTTTAGGATCGCAAAAAAAAAAAATGGTGAAAGGGAAGACAGGCTCAACAATATCATAAGGAGCAATAATAATAAGCAAACTGCCAGCCTGGATTCAAGGAGGGCTTTGTATATGCGAAGGTTCTGGTTTCAGATTTCATTTTTCAAAATGGTTTACCCCAATTTAGGGCCTGATCCAAAAGAGCTATTGATGTCAGCAGAAAGTCCTCCATTGCCCTTGAATCAAGCCCTTAGAAACTAAACAGCTCTTCATGATATCTCTTTTTGTCCATATAAGTATTTGTATTGCTGCTTGAGAGGCCTAATAATTCTGACTGCTCTAACAATGCACATTTCTCAGTTGCTATTTGTCAAGTATCCCAAATGCCATTTGGCTCATCGTTACCCACAAATCTGACATCATGACATCTGCAAGAATGTAATTGCCTGAATGTCCTTGGACGGTAATCAGTCTCTGAACAGTGCAAGGTTCTGTCAAACTTTGGCAAGCTCTCTGAGCTTGTTAAGACAATTAAGCAGTCTTGGAATAACATTATTTTTCATTTTTGATGACTGTGGGTCCTCAAAGAGCAGATACAAATCAAATGAATAGAAATTCTAAGTCAAGTAGACTTGAACTGGTTTAGAAGTGTTATCATTCAGTTCATTTTAGCTATTTTATTTCTTATTTGTCTTGACAACTTTCCAGTGAATATTTTTTCCTACAGTCTCCTCTTCCCCCAGACATACTGAACTGGAATGGTTGCCAATCATGAATTATTTTTAAAGGGACATACACAACCGTGAATCAGCTAAACTGTTAAAAATATTAAACGAAAATATAATATGCCTATTATCAAACCAAGAGAATATCAGTGTCAACTAAATATCAAGTCAAACTGATTAATTTATTTATCAAATCACTACAAAAACCTTAAATTCTAAAAAGATGTCTTAGTCCTAGATATTAGATAATCCAGTTTTAGCCCACAATTTCAGAAACAATCATAAAAATTGCTTCTTCAAATTGAGTTCTCACATGGTATCTAACACTTCCCTTCCTCTGCTCCCAACAAAGATATCATACTACACACTTCAACAAAATACTCCTTCAGAAGTTGCACAGCTTTAGTCATCTCAAGTCTCTCAGAACTTTTAAACATAGGACACAAAACACACCGTCAGGAATAATTTTATGAGACAATATTTAGGGATGTTTAAATCTGGGGGTTTTAATTTCTGGTGCCTCTGATCTGGAGGGTCTACATGCTGTCATATACATGCATGCACACAGCCATATGTCACACCCTAAAAACATAAAAAGCTATAAAAAAAGTTTAGGATGTTTCTACTAATGTAAAAGAAGGTAGTTAACTTTACAGACTTTGAGAACTTTCAGGCTTTTCAGTCTAAAATAGCATAGGATAGAAGCTGATACAAGGGCTAGTCTGTAATGTTTTACCGCTGCATCTCTTCCACCTACTGGCCAAAAGTTGGCAAGGCCTGCTGTTCAAGATTAGTATTGTTTGCACTTAATACCCAGATACAACAGTATTTCTGAACTTATGTATCAGTGCTTATATATAATATCAAATCAGTATGTTTGGGGGATCTATAAAGCCAGCTGTGTCTGTCTTTTCCTGGGCTCTCTGGACATGTCTGTCCCTTAGTGGCAGTGAGCCTTAGGCAGGATATTCCTAAGCATGGCCTCCCAACCTATTCTTGCTCATGTGCTGTAAGCCTGGAAATATATTGCTGAGGACATTTCAACCCTCCATCTGTGGTTGCTCTGAAGAATTTGTTTCTGGCAATCTTGAAGGTGAAGCCTAAGAGCATCCTCTCTGAACTATTTCCCTTTTTCATGCATGTGAGCAGAAGCAAGTAAGTTATGGTAAGTTAGGACTCACTGCTGCTGAAGTATAAAGATACCGTCTGAGTGCACCCCCTCATTGTTTCTGGCCTTTAATTCTCCCAGTTACAAACATGAGATGATTGTAATCTTGGACTAGGACTTGGTTTTGGAAAGAACAAATCATTTGGAGAAAAAGGATATTAAGAGAGAGTATTTTAAAACATACAGGGTGCATCTACATGAAATATTTCCTGGGTAGTTGACTAATTAACTGTGCAGTAAATGTCTTAATGTCTACATGTCAGCCCCTATTGAGATGCATGAAACTAATAAATTCCGCAGCAGGGCAGTACTTGTTAATACAAGTACTGGCCTGCTGCAGAGATTTTTCATGTGCAGTAGTGCACATGTAGAAGCTGACCAGCTGGCTGGGGCATGAGGGTGCTTCAATGCTGGGGCTGTCTGCTGGCTAGTCCTGCACTGAAGCACCTCATGCCCCAGCCAGCCCCTCCCCAGCACATTG
>NW_017728992.1:78787549-78794280 GCF_001723915.1 Gavialis gangeticus | reverse complement strand
ATGTGCAGTAGTGCACATGTAGAAGCTGACCAGCTGGCTGGGGCATGAGGGTGCTTCAATGCTGGGGCTGTCTGCTGGCTAGTCCTGCACTGAAGCACCTCATGCCCCAGCCAGCCCCTCCGCAGCACATTGAGCCTTGTCAGAGCATCCCTGGACTGGCAGGCTGACCACCAGGGCCCCCTACCAGCTGGGGCTGCTCTGACCAAGCTCCACATGCTGCACATGAATAAGCTCCAGAGTTATTTACTCCTGGATGCACATTTGAATGGCGAGCCCAGGAACAAAAAACTCTGGAGCAATAAGCTCCAGAGTTTATTCACATACACTAATTGCATGTAGTCTACCTACATAGTCTACCTGCCTCTATCTTATCCATAAGTCTACCTAGCCTAGTCTACCTGCCTCTATCTTATCCATAAGTATTATTCTCTGATGGCAGTGTAGGTAGGACTGGCTTCATTAGCCAGCTCCAGTGGATACTTGTCTTGTGTACCCGAACAACTCCCCAAATGCTTCTTCTCTAGCAGGATTTTTTCTCCAGCCAGTTTCTTTGTTCTTGCCAGTTCCTGGGTCTTGACCCTGTCAGGGCATGCATAGGGCAGAAGTGGCTGTTTTTGTGCTTTCCTGCAAAGGCAGCACCTAGGGCTTCTGTCCTGGGCGTGCCCCTCCAGTTACACTACTGGACTTTGCTTCTCAAAATCAGCTCAGTAGGTTCAGTAACAGTTTATCTCAACTCCTTGGAGAATTAATTCATCGTTGTTTAATAAGAATCCTTATGTGTTTGCTGAGGATTCCTTATCTTGAGCTCTTGTCTTACTTCCTGGTTTCTTTCTTCCTCCCTCCCCCTCCAGTTATAATCCACTGTTAAACTCAACAAATATATTAATGCAGTTAACCTTCCAAAGTGCGTACAGTCATTCACCGTACCCAGCCCACATTGCGAGAATGTAGACTGAAAGTGATGCTTACAGATGTTTGCTACTCCTGGGAGCCAAGTGAGAATAATGGTGTAAGTAACTTGGGGTGGGGGCAGGCATGGGAAGGATCAAAGGGGGGCTAGCCGGTGCTCAAGCAATTTGGCAGGTCTGGGAGGGAGTTGGCAAAACCACATTGGGGTTGGTAGGTCTACAGGGCAGGTTGCCCAACTGGGGGGCTAAAATGGCCTAATCGGGTGTAAAACCCAAGTGTATGGGTTTCCACAGCTCTGGGGCTGCGCTGCAAATACATACAGGCATTTGTAAGATTAAGTTAATCTTTTCTTAGATTGGGTTAACACAATATCGATCTAAGTTAACATTCTTACTCAGGTGAAGTAACTTAGATTGACACATCATTTTTAGGCAAGTCAAGCCCTCTTCACACCTGTACAATTGGGCATTTAAAATGGACCTAGTGCCTGTACATACCCCCAATAACCCAGTTAGCAAGCAATATTCAAAATTATTAAGAGCAGCTCTGCACTTACCATAGCTTGGTATCCAACTATATACTTTCTGTTTGCGTAGATTACTAGTAGATGATTTTTTAATAGCCAATGCAAGCTGTTTAGATATCAGGTTTGTGTTAAAGATAAGCCAATGCTTCATGAATGGTGATTATAATGGTATAAGAATATATGAATTGATGAGCAGAGTAAGAAAAAGTATGTTTTTTAAATGGACCTTCTCTCCACCACTAAGATTTTGCAACAGCTCCTGAAGAATTAGAATCGGATGCTATCAAACAGAGATTGCAAGGCTTATTTGGATATTCTGGGACAGCAATCCTTAGATATTTATTCAAACCTAGTGGACCATGCATGTTTAAAAAAGGCCTAATAAAAACATATTTGAGAGTAGATATTCACAAAAGGCATTTGTCTATGCAGCTTCAGATATCTTTCTTAAGACAGATATCTTTCCAAAAAATGTTAGAAATCATTTTAAGATGCCATCTGTGCATCTCTTCCCTAGCTCTATTGTCGTGTTTGCTTAGTTAACTGGTAAAAATAAGTTTTTGTTAATTTAAACTTCTTGAGTCAGAAAAGCTGCCAAAGAATGTGCTAGAGGTATTGTATTCTTCCTTAAAACATTAAAAACGGAACTGCTAAACAGCCAAAGTGTGACTCTGGTCTTCTTAGCTGGTGGTGGGTACTGAGTAATGCATGAAGGAAAAGAATATTCTTTTACTTTCAGATATTTGTTGGGGATCAACGAGAGCCACTTCCATGTAGTGCTGATCCCTGGTAATGTCTCTGAGAGCCAAGAGCTCCCGAATTGACAAAAATGCCAAAGCACACAAAGATAAAGATATGGACACTGTTTTTGTTATATGAAAGAAGAAGATATTTGTTTTAGTCTCTTTGTAAACATTCATATATAAATCGGGAAATTGGATGGAAAGTCAAAGAGACACTAAACCTGACTGTCAAAATCTCAGTTTTACCAAACTGGTTTCCACCCATAATCTTTTCCAATTAACATGGGCAACTGGTGCCTCCTGAGTCTGTAGAGGCACCAGATCACCAACCTGGGGGGGGGTGGTCCCCGAGCGGCTAATCGCCAACTGAGGGGCACTTCTGCCAGCACTTCCAGTTTCACCATCAGGGCTTGTCTCAGCCCAGGGAGGGCACGCCAATGCTTCTCCCGGCACCCCCACTTCCAGTGGCCAATCTCAGGTGGTGCATGTGCACCCCCATGCATCACCAATGCCAGTTAATGTTTCATTTAATCTTTTTCAGATAAAATATAGAAGAGGTAGTCATGCTAAGGATAGAGCTTGTGAGTTTATACATGCAATTTAGGTTAAGGCTGAAAACTCTCACTCTTTGACCAGGGGTATCAGAATTATGGCCTGCAGACTGGATCTGGCCCATGAGAAGCCCCATGGTCAATTTGTCCTGCAGGGCCAAATGAGTTGACACCCCTGCTTTACAGTGTAGTTTTCCAAGTGTAGGCAGTGAGATTCTAGAATCCTGCGGCCTTACAAATATTTTCATAGTTTCATCCAGCAGTGAGGAATCCCCTGCACCCCTGTTATGCACTGAGAATCTTTCATTTTCTCTGACTTAACCACCACTTAAGTGTATCATAGGACTAGAATATATCATTCACTATTTAGATGCAAAAGGGGTTTTTTTTCTGCCACTGATACAAAATTATACTTGCCATTATGATCAGCAGGAATTAAACATCTGACAAGGGCAAAATAAGAAATTTACGTGTTTTATGGAAAGAAATTTGCAGACTTGTCTGTCAGAAACTTAAACAGCATCATTCATTATTACCCACCTGTAGTTATCCTAAAGCACACACTTAAGTTTTGAGATAAGAATCTTACAGCAAAGCAATGTCAGTGAAATGCCTCTTATAATTTCACTTCAGTGTCCAAATAATTTGATCAGAAGCCTACAGAGGACATCAGTACCGTATCTCATATGGAACAACAATATAGCAAAACCTTTTATTTTATTATTACAAATAAAAATAAATGTGCTACTTCCCTCGTGCTGGTGGTTTGAGAAACTTCTGCTTCTATTTTTGTCTTTACAGGAGAGGGATCCTGTTTCTCATCACAGTGATACATTTTTAAACTGAGCAGATAATAATCTAAATTCTGTACCTAAAATGTAGGTCACTGGCTAAGAAGGCCAACTAACTGCCCAGTGTAACTCCCAACTCTTAATTCCAAGGACAAAGGACAGAGTCAGCTAGTGTCTGTTACTGCTTCTGTGTTCACTGCCTGAAGGAAACAGATTTATAGTTATTTGCAAGAAAGTAATTTATTATAGAAACGTATTATTATCCATAAAACTTGTCTCCCATGGGCACTGAGAAAATTTACTGAACTGATATTGTGGGAGGGCTGAGTTAGATATAATACAGTTCCTGCTGGACCAAAGTAGTGAAATGACTCTTTTAAGTAATGAGAGATCACTTACTAAAGAATGTGGAGACTGGTTCTGCTGCCAGCAGATCTCTTCCCCACAATTTAATTAGCTGTACAATTATAAGGCAACTAATTATGTTAACAGTCCATTTCAGATGTGTGACCCTCTCAGAAAATAGAACCTGGGTTCTTTTTGGCTAATGCTACATAACTGTTTGTCTGATCCACAGCATGAAGCACTTTGTTAGATCTTTCCACCCCCCAACATCTTAAGTTTAAACACAAGAGGCCAGTCACTGGCTCACTGTTTAATAAAAGCATAACTAGAGGCTTCACATTATTTCACTCCGTACAGATTAAACAATACTTAGATGGTGAGGTTTCAAGCATAAAGACAACTGGTCCAAGACATTTTGCCCCTGTGGATTTATGTTTTAGCTTCAAGCCGCCTGTTTAGCAATGGGGAGGATATACAGCTGCTCAGATCTCTCACAATGAAATGCTTATAACAAATCACTATACACTGCTTTGCCACAAATGCTTGTGCAGGTATAGGGATAAATCTGAAAGAGATTTGTTCCTCATATTGCTCTTCTGTGCACTCCAGTGGCAAAAATGAGGCAAGTTTATATGGAGGCAAAGACACTGTTCACATACAAATGCCAGCACAGCTGGACTGGCACAGGAGGATGTACAAACTTATCCCTGCAAAGAGGAGTACCAGCAGCTGCTGCTATGTGTGCCTCCCAAGCACAACAGGGAGCATCTCTGGGAGCTGTTATTAGTGCACAGCTCATCCTCCTCCCAACACCAGTGTGGGTTTAAAACTACATTCCAGCCCAAAATTATGTGTACGTGTTTTGCACCAGAAAATGACATGATCCCACTCTGCTTAAATTGCAACAGATTAGTATCTGAACAAGACCAGCTGCAACTTCAGAGCTGTACTACTCTGTGTTTATAGACACCCACCACCTGACATACTGTTTACACTGCATGAGAATGATGAAAGGAGAAGAGGAATTATGTCCTTTTAATTCTTCTGTAAAAAAACACCAAGCAAAAAAACAAAACAAACTTCACTTAAAAGTGCTAAAAAATTGGGCCACCCCTAAGAGCAATTCATGCCACTAAGGAGGGATATAAGCGGTCAGAACAGAGTCTGTTATTTACTTGCAAGTATATGTAAAAGAAGCAGTCCCCTGGAGGAGTGGGAGAACTCTGTACTATACATAGAACCCAGGAATAGGGCTGACTCAAGGGTGGCATTATACAGCAGAGGAAACCACATACTATTTGGTTACTTGGCACATGACCATCATCTCCCTGTAAAAGGCCCTATGCTAAGAACAGAAGGGAATGCTGGATTTTATCAGTTAAAGAAAAATGATGTTAAGTTAGGATTGCCTTCATTTGGTTTGCCCTGATAGGATAATCAGATGCTTCGTGATCTCCAATCTTGAACGATCTTTCTTCAACCTGGTCTTGAAAACCGAAACCTCCAGTTGATTAAAAGCTACTCCATAGCAGTGGACTGTTAAATATTGCTCCTAAATAGAATGAAAGAAAGGAAGTCAAGGTAGATATTTGGGGTGTTCCTTCTCTGGTTACCTACACATAACTGATAGCTGTGTTCCTTCACATCTGACACAGCAATACAGCCCTATGGGTGCGTCCACACAAGACGTTTACTGTGGAGCTAACTAATTAGCTTTGCAGTAAACGTCTCAGTGGGCACATCTACATGAGCCTCCCACTGCACAGTAGCAGTCATTTAGCATTTACATAACCAAGTACTAAAAGAATGCACAGTAACTGGAGGTAGAGTCCTAGCACCATTGCCTAGTGACACTGTGCAGTAGCTTGTTACTACTGCACAGTAGCTTGGCATCACAGTTCATGCCTGGAGTCACTGCTGTGCAGTAGGGCTGTGCAAAGATCAGTTCTTGATCCAATTTGGCAGAGATTTGGCCTGGTTCAGTGGCCGAATCTCTGAATCTGAATCGAATCAGAGGACCTTTTAATCTCTCCTAATCGAATCAGAGCCCTCCAAATCAATTCAGAAAGATTTAGAAAGATTTGGCGATTCAGACATAGACACAGCTTTAAATGTTTTTTCTACATACCTCTAGGTAGCAGGGGCTCGTGAGTGCTGCAATACTGGGGTGCATGGAGTGTCCCACAGAAGCATGGGGGGCTCTCCAGCACACTTGGCAGCAGACCTGGAAGTGGACCAGAAGCACTTTTCAAGAAAGGGAGGAAGGAGGACCCAAGTAACTATAGGCTTGTAAGCCTCACCTCGGTGCTCGGGAAGATCTTGGAGAGAATCATCAAGGAGCACATCTGTGGGGGTCTGCGGGGGAGATCATGCTCAGGGGCATCAAAGGCAGGTCCTGCCTGACCAACCTGATTGCCTTTTATGACCAAGTAACTAAATCCTTGGATGATAGTGTCGCCTTGGACGTAGTCTTTCTAGACTTTAAGAAGGCCTTTGATACTGTCTCTCGCCCCATCCTCATCAATAAATTAAGTGACTGTGGCATTGATGCCTGCACAGTTGGATGGGTAAAAAATTGGCTGATGGGGCACACCCAGAGAGTAGTGGTGGACAGGTTGTACTCAACCTGGCGAGATGTAAGCAGTGAAGTACCCCAGGGCTCGGTCCTTGGGCCCGCACTGTTTAAAATCTTCACCAGCGACTTGGACGAGGGGATGAAAAGCACGCTATCCAAGTTTGCTGATGACACTAAGATGTGGGGCGAGGTGGACACACTTGAAGGGAGAGAGAGGCTGCAACTAGATTTAGACAGACTACCGAAGTGGGCAGACGAGAATAGGATGGGGTTCAACATAGACAAATGCAG
>NW_017728992.1:78785596-78787531 GCF_001723915.1 Gavialis gangeticus | reverse complement strand
TTCTCCCCAGCACCACCTGGGGTGACAAGGAACAATGGTAGTAAGCTGATGGAAAAAAGGTTTAGGTTAGAGATCAGAAGGCAATTTTTTACAGTTAGGGTGGCCAAATTCTGGAACCAATTTCCCAGGGAAGTGGTCCTTGCCCCTACCTTGGGCAAATTCAAGAGGAGGTTGGATGATCACCTGTCTGGGGTCTTGTGAACCCAGCATTGATTCCTGCCTGTGGCAGGGGGTCAGGCTAGATGATCTGTTCAGGTCCTTCCTGACCGTAGCTACTATGAAACTATGAAACTTCCAGTCCACTTCCAGGTCTGCTGGTGACCACGCTGGGGGGCTCCCGCTCCCCCTGGCTCAGTGACTGGTGCCTCCTGGGTCTTGGGGGGGCACCTGGGGTCCTCCTGTGGCTAATTGCTTAGCCAGGGGGGTACGTGCCCTCCCTCAGCACACTCCCCAGCAGACCCAGAAGTGGACCAGAAGTACTTTTGGTCCACGTCTGGGTTCTCAGTCAAGCATGTGGAGGCCCCCCCCCAACACTCCTGTGGGATTCTCCAGGTGCCCCAGCATTGCAGCAATCATGAGCCATGCCTGCTACTTCAAGGTATGTAGAAAAAACATTTAAAGCTGTGTCTATGTCTGAATCACTGATTCTCCGAATCAGCATTGACTCTTCAGATTCAGTTGAATTGAATCAGGGAGAGTGATCCAAAACAACTAATCGAATCAGTGTCCCTGATTTGGGCTGAATCCAAATTTGAATCAAATATGGCCCACTTTGCACACCCCTACTACACAGTAGTAACAAGATACTGTGCAGTAAGAGTCTCATGTAGATGCAGCCAGTGTCTACATGTTCACCCCTGTTAGGGCACAGCCAACTAATAAACTCTGCAGCAGGGTAGTACTTGTGACTACTACCCTGCTGCAGCATTTTTTCATGCACAACAGCTCATGTTTAGACACTGGCCCAGCTGGCTGGGGCATGAAGGTGCTTCAGTGTGGGGGTTGCCTGCCAGCTAGCCCCACACTGAAGGACCCTTGTGCTCCAGCCATTCCCTCTGCGGTACATAGCCTGGTCAGAGAGTCCCGGGCTGGCAGGCTGACCTTCCAGGCCCTTGCCAGCTGGGGTTGCTTTGACCTGGCTCAATGTGCTGTCCCTGAGTAAACTGTGGAGCTTATTGCTCCCAGATGCACATTCAAATGGTGCGCGTGGGAGCAATTAACTCGGGAGCAATAAGCTCCACAGTTTATTCAGGCACAATAATTGCATGTGTAAAAATACCTGTTAAGTAGTACAAATATATTATAATATTTCATACCCCACTCCTCAAACCCCTTTCTAAAAATTGCATCTACAATTATTTAATGAATCCTCTGTAGCATGGCTGGTTCATTCTCTCCTCATTGTGTCAAGCTGTCATTCTTAAAGCAGCAAAATCAAGCATACTTGGCAAAACTAAGGGTGGATTTCATTCACACAATTCTGGAGGCAGTCAGATGTAAAACTAATATTGATTTCCTGCCTGTACCCTATGGGAGCATAAAACAGAGAATTTAATGGAGTACCTGATTGCACTGCTACATTAGACACCTTAGAAAAAAATTGGAGGAAACAATACTGGAACTGTATGACTAACAAAAAGGAGTTAAAAAATATCCTTTCAATCCTTAAAGACTATTGACTTATTTCAAGAGATATACTGTACATAGAATCATGGATTAAGGCTGAGATTTTATCTTAGTGACCTGGATGCCTGGATCCCATTAATAGCAGGCATATTTGCCAAATCTCAAAGGTAAAAAAATAACGTTAAAAAAAAGACATAAAAACTCTTATAGTTCATCCCTGTACCAGGGATAGTCATATCTCTACTGATATTTTGATGTAGATTTAATTTAGTTTACTTTAACTTGTTTCTGATGGCTGTTTACTTCTGG
>NW_017728992.1:78783455-78785585 GCF_001723915.1 Gavialis gangeticus | reverse complement strand
GGGCATGAAGGTGCTTCAGTGTGGGGGTTGCCTGCCAGCTAGCCCCACACTGAAGGACCCTTGTGCTCCAGCCATTCCCTCTGCGGTACATAGCCTGGTCAGAGAGTCCCGGGCTGGCAGGCTGACCTTCCAGGCCCTTGCCAGCTGGGGTTGCTTTGACCTGGCTCAATGTGCTGTCCCTGAGTAAACTGTGGAGCTTATTGCTCCCAGATGCACATTCAAATGGTGCGCGTGGGAGCAATTAACTCGGGAGCAATAAGCTCCACAGTTTATTCAGGCACAATAATTGCATGTGTAAAAATACCTGTTAAGTAGTACAAATATATTATAATATTTCATACCCCACTCCTCAAACCCCTTTCTAAAAATTGCATCTACAATTATTTAATGAATCCTCTGTAGCATGGCTGGTTCATTCTCTCCTCATTGTGTCAAGCTGTCATTCTTAAAGCAGCAAAATCAAGCATACTTGGCAAAACTAAGGGTGGATTTCATTCACACAATTCTGGAGGCAGTCAGATGTAAAACTAATATTGATTTCCTGCCTGTACCCTATGGGAGCATAAAACAGAGAATTTAATGGAGTACCTGATTGCACTGCTACATTAGACACCTTAGAAAAAAATTGGAGGAAACAATACTGGAACTGTATGACTAACAAAAAGGAGTTAAAAAATATCCTTTCAATCCTTAAAGACTATTGACTTATTTCAAGAGATATACTGTACATAGAATCATGGATTAAGGCTGAGATTTTATCTTAGTGACCTGGATGCCTGGATCCCATTAATAGCAGGCATATTTGCCAAATCTCAAAGGTAAAAAAATAACGTTAAAAAAAAGACATAAAAACTCTTATAGTTCATCCCTGTACCAGGGATAGTCATATCTCTACTGATATTTTGATGTAGATTTAATTTAGTTTACTTTAACTTGTTTCTGATGGCTGTTTACTTCTGGCTTCATGCAGGTATTCTATCACCTATATTCTTACTTTACACATGTTTTCCAATGATGAATTCCTTTATTATTATGCTTATTATTCTTATTCCTATTATATTTACTTACATTTTATTAGTTCCTTTTTTAGTATTTACCATTTACCTTTTATTATTCACTATTTTATTTATTATGCCATTTAACAGGCCTTAGTTTTTGCTTCCTGACACAAATATAAACTTTTCCTCCCCTTGCTTGATGCTTTCTATATTTATAGACTGATGCCATCCATCTCAACCTTTTCTTCCTCATGCAAACCCCACACATACTCATTTATATTAATCTTTCCTAATATATAAGTGTTTTCATGCTGTTTATTTTCCCAATAGCCTGCCTGTGAACTGACAACATTTTAGCAGTATTTTTTTTAAATGCAGCACATAAAACTTACATGCAATTGCCCAATTACATTAAGAATAAAATTTTGACTTCATTAGGGACAGGATTTCATGCAAAAGGTTAGTTTGCTCCTGGGCATAAAGCCAGCTTAATAAACGTATGTGTGTGTTGCTGAAATCTCACTTCTACTCTCTCTTGATAACGCAGGTCACATCTACATACCATATTAGACCATCTCTTCATTTGTATCACACAAAAATAAAATAATTCTTCAAATATTTGAAAACTGAAAATATAGTGAAAATTATTAAACAACACCTTAGTATAATCTAATAATTTATTTCTGTTATATATTTTACTAAGTCTAAGTCAGAAATCACCTACGCAATATTTTACTATTTTTTAATATGGTCTTGAATATGGTTTCAGGAAAAGAAGCTTGGTATGGGAACATGGAGACAACTTTAGCTAAATTTCCATTTCTGGGAAACAATGATATATTATAGTAAAATATACAGTAGTACATAAAATTCTTCTGAATACCAGCGATTCACAACTAGAGGAATTCCACTGACATCATGAGGCATAAAAGTATAGCTTGAGTAGTTTGTGAAAGAACGCCAATAGAACTCCAAGAATGTACCGCCACTTTAATATTTCTTCTGAAAATATTCAATATTCATGCAATATTTTTCTGTGAGCTAACCCATTCCAACAGCAATAACCATTCCTTTCCTAGAAAAAGAGTTTCTTCCTTCCCTTTGCTTCCAAGTTTGAAGGAGATTAAGTAAA
>NW_017728992.1:78769905-78783444 GCF_001723915.1 Gavialis gangeticus | reverse complement strand
ATATATTATAGTAAAATATACAGTAGTACATAAAATTCTTCTGAATACCAGCGATTCACAACTAGAGGAATTCCACTGACATCATGAGGCATAAAAGTATAGCTTGAGTAGTTTGTGAAAGAACGCCAATAGAACTCCAAGAATGTACCGCCACTTTAATATTTCTTCTGAAAATATTCAATATTCATGCAATATTTTTCTGTGAGCTAACCCATTCCAACAGCAATAACCATTCCTTTCCTAGAAAAAGAGTTTCTTCCTTCCCTTTGCTTCCAAGTTTGAAGGAGATTAAGTAAAAATGGGAATAAAAAGTCCTTTTAAATGAACCAAAAATACAAGAAACAGCTTAGGTCATGTCTTGAGCTTCTGCTTTTTCAAATGTTTTATCTAGTGTTAAGTTCTTAGAAATTACTTTAACAGGGCTTCTTGTTTTAACTGGTCTCAGAAGAATCAGTCGCTAGTCTTATCTGATTACTCTTTTTGACCTAGGGGAGGTGAACAAGGGCGTGAAGAAGCCCATTACAGCTCCCTTATTTTGCTCACATGCAGCCTCATAAATTACAGCTGGATTATGTGCTAGTTGATTACTTGCAAAGGTTAGGATGCAAGCTTGTCTTTCAAACCCTCAACTCTATGGACAGCATTGCATGTGGTGTCCTGAGGGTAGAGGAGGCTCATCTTTGTATTAAGCATCACATATTGACCACAACTTGAGGTGGATTCCTGCATTTGGATGGGACACTGGTCCAATGGTTTGATCTGCTTTAATATACCCCATCATGGAAGCTTGTCAGCATTTTACCTTCCGATGTAATGGGGAGTGTGGCCCTCTACCTGGGATGTCTTGAGTGTATAGAACCATTTATAGAAGCAGGACATTGGCTGTTGTGGTCCCTCTGCTTTACCAATGGCAGGTTAGGGTGTTATGCCTTGTATTGTGTCAGGGTTGAATGTAGTTTTACTAAGAGGTTAGATTATGGATTTGAATAGGCTGGTTTAGATAGGGATGATCCTGCCTCAGGCCAGGTGTTGGACTAGATGACCTATGGAGGTCCCTTCCAGCCTGACTTCTTTACAATTCTGTAATAGTATTTTACATATGACAGAGAAGGCTAAAATAGCTCTATATTTTCTTCCATTATCATGCTTAACCTGAGCTGTTAGGAATGCAAAAATGTTGGCTCTGTAAAAGTCCAAATAGGTTTGAAGCTTTAGTAGGCTCTAGATGCAAAACACAGCATTCTAAGAAAGCCTTCTCTGTTCTTTTTTTCTAACGTTTTTCTTTGATTCTAGATGAATCAGAGAAAAAAGTAGGCACAGCATCTTGCCTGTACATTTATATTAACAGACTTCCTTGTTCAAGAGTTTTACATAACTTCAGAAAGAGAAAACTGCCCCAGTTCAAATAAACAGCAATAAGTGCCTGGAAAAAACAAATACTGGAAATGACGGTAACAACAGGTATTGCTACTCCAGCTAATCCAGCTCAACAATTTATCAGAGGAACTGTAGTGATGGATGCAGCATCTCAAAAGGTTGAAGTGTTCTTTGTTGCTTTAGTGCTGGCAGATGGCATGGAAAGAATTCCTGGTGACATTTTACAACATAAAAATGCTGAAAAGATACAATAAATTATTGGATTGCCAGATATCTATGCCTTTATAGCCTCCATAATTTTTACTTTGATTCAAGCATTACAAGAGTAAAATACAAAATATGCACAAGATTCCATAAAACATACAAAATCTTTCAAATTTAAGTTGCTGCTGTATTTACATACCACAGAACAATACACTTTAAAAAAGGAACAGATTCTTGGCTATGGTAAATTAATAAGACTTCCCTTATACTTAATTATAAGTCCAGTAGTTTTGGGGAATTTATATTTTACTACGTCAGTAAAGTATATGCATAACTAAGTGCAAGTGTCAATCCTTCCCTATTCATCACTGAAGTCAAAAGAGCTATGCTGATTTACATCAGGGTTATAAGCCAGGGGTGGGCAATTATTTAGACATGGGGGTTCATAGGGAGTTTTGATGAGTTGTTGTTGAGCCAGGTCAGCACATCCCCTCCCCAACCCCCGTAGCAATAACTCACCAAAACTTGCCATGTGAGATGGGGCTGCAGGCAGGTGGGGAGTGGTGTTCAGAAGCAAGATGGGAGGGTGAGGCCAGGATCATGGGGCAGGGTCACAGGGCAGTCCCTTTGTGCAAGCGCGTGTATGTGGGGGGTGGTGCTACCTGGACATTAGGTCCTTGGATCTGGCCAGGGATGAGGGGAGGGAAAACCGGGCAGAGGGTGCATGCAGCAGAGCTCACCTGAGTAGTGCAGTCTGCAGTTTTGGTGAGCTTCTGCTGGGGCTGCTCCCAATACAACCGCTGCTTGGCTCCCCTTGCCTTCAGCAGCAGCTCCTCCTCCTGCTGCTCCACTCCAGGGCAGGAAGAAGCTTCAGCTGGGTGGTTTCTGCCCCAGTGCATGGGGCTCTGGCTCCAGCTCCTGGCTGCCTTCCATCCACTCAGCCACTGGCACCAGGTGGGCAGAGTGGCTGGAAGGCAGATGGGAGTTTCAGCCAGGTGGCTCTGCCTAGTGTGCAGGGCTCAGGCTCCAGCTCCTGGCTTCCTTCCACCGACTCAGTGGCTCATGCCAGGTGCATGGAGTAGGTGGAAGGCAGCTGGGAGATTGATCCAGAGCCCCACACACTAGGGTAGGAGCCACCCAGCTGAAGCTTCCACCTGGCATGGAGCAGTGCAGCAGCAGGAGGAGCCGCTGCCAGAGGTGAAGAGAGCTGAGCAGCAGCCGCACTGGGAGTAGCCCCACCAGAACCTGTACACACTGGCCAGGGCTAGGCCGGTGGGCATGAGCAGGGGTGTCATGCAGGCTACCCAGGGTGGGGCTTGGCCCCATGAAGAGCTTTGCAGGGGCAGCCACAGGCCACATCTAATCAACTGGTAGGTGCCCCCCATGGGCTGGATCCAATCAGTTGGTAGGCTGGATCCAGCCTGCAGGCCATATTTTTCCCACCTATGTTATAATTAAACTTAGTAATTGTATCAATACCAAATGATGATATAAAATATTACAACGTAACTGTTAGATCTGCATGCTCCTGTACAGCAAAACCAAGTAGCAACTTGAACCCCTCATTCAAGGTTAAAGTTACAGGACTTAAGTAATTTACATTGCTACAAGAGTATACAAATGTAACTGTAATATCACAACAGATGATGAATATTCCCCTTTTAAACAGCTAGAAGTTGTCCACTGTTGTTCACAGCTCAAGTTATGTTCTAGACAAAAGTAGGCTTTAAAGGAAAAGAAAACTGTTGCTTAAACAGTTAAAGTATTACATTACATATCCTAAAACCTCTGTCTTCATATAATTTTATAGCCAGTGCACCATTTTGTGGAACACCATGGAAATACAGAGATCTTAGGCTCTGCAGGGTTTCTGATGGCCCTAGCTCACAGTGAAAAATGTAAGAGATACCAACTTCAGAGATATTAACAAACTGTTGTGAGGATAGATGAATACGAAGTCAAAGTCTTAATGACTAAGTTTCACTGTAATTTTCCTTTTTAAAAACTGTATAGGAGAACATTCTTTTCCCTCTAGGACAACTCAGCCATAGTCAGTCCAAATAATTTTCCAGGGCAAAGTCACAAAAGAATCTCATTCCATCCTTAAAAATGGAGAATTTATTATCTCTCCCCATATATGCTGCATACAGTGATTCCCACATGCTTTCCCCAGGGCAAATAAACTGAGAGAGAGAGGGAGAGAGGGGGAGAGGGAAAAAAAACACTGAGAGAGAGAAGTATGTTCTCATTATGCTATGGTCTAAAACATCCATTCGTGACTCTTTATCCATCTTCTTATTTTTAAATTCAATTTATAGATAGTTAATACAGTTTATGTCTCAGTATAAAAAATAAGGTGAATAATTTTGAAGCTTGAGGAGTTGAGATGAACCTACATTTATGGACAGCAGAACTCATTATCATTAAGACAAATGACAAGCGATCATTCCTATCTAAGTGTTTTGTCATAGGTATGTCAAAATACTACATTCTCCACATACATAATAATCATTAATTATTGAAGGGTTTTTTAATCATGACATATGACATTAGCCCTTTATAGAATGCAAAAGCTCTTAGAAGGCAAATTCCAGAGGGCTGGCTCAGAACAAACCTGGCTCAGAAAAGACTACAAAAATTATGTCCTTTACCATCAGGTTTATACAAGGTAAATTTATTTCATAAACAAGTCCTCAGTCAAATATAATCATGTACATTTCAACCAGAACAAACTTATTAGAGCACACAGTCTATCTCTTAGCTATCAGAGAATCATTTCTCCAGTGCAGTCCACTTTACTATCATCAAGGACAGGTTAATGAATCCAAAATCTCAGTATTCCTGGCTTTGCATTTAAATGCAAAGTGACATGTTTAAATTTTATATTTTAGGCCAAAATTTTCAAAAGTAACCATTTATTTGAGATGAATTCCTAATATGGGGGAATCCAGCTTGTTCAATTTTAAAAGGATCAGTATTTGGGGACTAGCTGCATATTCGTTTGAAGAATTCTTCAGCAGCAGACTCAACTGCATCATGCCATGGTTCAGAGCCTTATTGTGGGAAGTGGACTACATCAACATAAATCAGTACTGTGTGCATACAGGTGTTCACCACACCTGATCTACATTCATTCAGCTTATTTTAAACTGCATGAACATAGATCAGGAGTGGTGTGTGCAGCTATTTGCCAGTCCTGGGGGCTGTTCGGGGAAACTGGGGTAAGTTACTTGGGGTTGAGGAAAGGATGATCGGAGGGGAGGGGCTATCCATGATGGGGGTTTGGTTGGTCTCAGGGTGCAGAGGGGAGGGGAGGGAAGTTGGTGGGATCAAGGAGGGCTGGCAGGGAGGGCTTGTCTGTCCAGGGATGGGGGAATAAAAAATACTTCAGTCAGGGTTGGAGGTGGGGAGAGAGGAAGAAGGCTAAAAAGAGCACAGTGCCAGAGTTGGAGTGAGTGGCAGGACCCCTTTCCCAACCCTGGGGCTGCACTCTGGAGCCAGATCCAGATATCAGGAATATGCAGTTTGGAGAGTGGATGGGATGTCCAATCCCAGCATGCAGGGCTGGGTGGTGACAGCACCAGGCTCTACAGCCCAGTCCTGGTGTTGGGGGTTGGAAAAAGCCAGTGCCAGATCCCTGGGACCCAATCCTGGCACTCAAGAGATGGGAGGGGGCAGTGCCAGGCCCCTAAGTGCACAGGCCCAGTCATAATGCACAGGGTGGTGCTGGCCCACAGACTTGCCCAACACCACTTACCTCACCTGAAGGGTCAAAAGGTTGAACACCGCTGCCTTAATGGAATCTACTTTGTTTAATTATCAAGACTTTGAAAATATCCATGAACACATAAAAATCTACCAGTGAGCTATGATACCTTATAACAGAACTGACATAGTATCATTTTTAGAGATATTTATTACATTTCACTTTAATAAATTGTTTTCACTAACAAGCATCCATTTTTTTTAAGGCAATGCAGTAGTTTTTCAGAACACACTGCTTTGAAAGTCATTTTCTCATCCTGGGTAGCACATAAATAAATCATTATCTCACTTCATTGGCTTTTGATGCTAGTTTCCTGCAGCCTATTCTTCACTACTGAAAGCTATATATCTTTAATAGCAAGAATGGTAATGTCAAGCTGATGGCAGCTAGTGGTTTTGAAACTTTCAGAGACAAGGTAGCAAATTGATGTTCAGCAAGTCATTTCCTATGCTATTGCTTTTGTCCAAGTTGTCACTCCTCTGTTGTCAGATGTTCTTTCTGGAATAAAATTTAGTAGAAAGACTATTTTTCCTGCTGGAAAATCTCTATGAATTATCCCTTTCCTTCAGAAAAAGGATTCACTATAAACAGTATCTATCAAAACAAAAATTAAAGCAAGGAAAGACTTATTTTCACTAGGAAAACTAGTGCTTTGGGGAAAACAACGTACAGGAAATGGATTAGAGGGAACCCCCCACACCCAAACATAAACAGATCATATATGGCAATGCATTAGGCTAAGGCACCTTGTAGCACTACAAATAAATGTGTGTCCAAGGCCAGAGGTGCTGAATAGGTGGAATAGAAGTTGGGCCCAAACCTGTAATTGTAGTTTGTTTATAAAGAAATTAGAGCTGTTCTTTGTAGGACCAACTGGGAGGGCATGAATCCCCCACCAATATACCACTTCCTATGTACTGAGGGAAACAGGTTCCAGACAGCAGCTATGTCTCTCACTCTACAGAAAGATGAGATATGGCAGAGCTTTGACTCGTCCTCTCAGCGTGCCTAGTGAAACCTGTAATTTGACTGGCCACAGTTTTCTCACCAATTCGCATATAGCAGCATATTCTAGCATGCCTGGGGAGGTAGCTCACAGATTGTAACTTAATAGCCCACTGCATATGAGTAAATAGTTGCTCTATGGCCATGTTCATATGGTGTTCATTAGGAAAACAAAAGAAGTGCCTCTAGCAGATTTTCCTTAGAATCAGACAATGCAGCCTTTGTGTCTTAAATCTGTGTAGGAGAGTCACAGATTGGAGTGGAACATCTAAATTTCCTCTGTGAATTAATGCTATCTAAAGATGACATGGGTGAAATTTGTTTTATCTAAAGAATGTTAAATAGTATGTTATGGTCTATTAAATTACTTTCTTAGAGAAAAACAACCCATTTCAAATGTATTGCCTGTCTGCTTAGGTCTATCACAGTACGAAATGTAACGGTAAATTATCATATACAAATTAAGCTTTGATAGGGAAGGGATCCTTAAAGAGCCAGTAGCAATCACTTGCAGATAAATAGTCACAGTATGCTACTGATGAGTCTATTGACTTAATTTTTGTGTAGCAGTTTAGGCTACTGTAATTTGGATGTTACTATAAGTTTTCAATACAAGACCCACATTAACTTACTACTGTGTGACTGACTACAGGGAGCTTGACTAAAATCCAGATCCCCAACTGGTATAAATTAATGCAGCTTCACTGAAGGAAATCAGTTTCCATAAGCTGATGATCAGTTGTTTATCCTGGGTCCACACAGTACACTGTTAATTGTTAGTGAATCTCAATCATACAACTTCCCTAATAGAGACCTCATCTGGTGCACAGCAATTAGGCAAAGTTATATTGTTTGAAAAGGCATCCCTTGCTTTGTTACTATAACTAGTAAAATTTAATTCTCTTCTGCAAATATCCTACAATGCTTTACTGCAGGTACTGAAGGTACAGCAGGCATCTGTGTGCCTGGAGAGGGGGATGATATACGAGAAAATGCAGGTACTGTGTGCATGGCAGGGTAAAGTGCTAAGTGTGAATGTAAAAAATAAAAAGTGATTGTTAGAGCAGATGTGAAAAAAAGGTCCCTGATGAAGGATGCCTTGCATTCAAAAGCTTTTCAACTCCATCCCAATTATGCAATTGGTCCAATAAAATAGTAAGATGAAAAACATTTTAAATGTTATTTTTTCCATTTTAAATTTTGAAATCATTGACTAAAATGAACAATTTCTGAAAAATTGTTGTTGAAATTTCCATATGTAAGACAGTCTTGACAGCCTCTAATTAAAGTCTACATGGATGTGTCCTGAGGTATAACAACTTGCAATCATTTAAAATCACTGGGCACTTTTACATGTGCTCTAGGGGTGGGGTGTGGCGGTGTTTTAATTAGAGTGACTCCGAGAGCAGCTCTCGGAGTCACTCTAATTAAAGCACCACAGCATCTTGTGTATCAGCGTCCCTGCACCTAAAAATGGCAGCAAGGGCACTTGAACTAAAGCTTGTTTGACAAGCTTTAGTTCTAATGTCTGCCCCCCCCCCGGACTGGAATGCTGATACACGAGACATGGGAGGCTGCTGGAGTGTGGTAATTGCAGCACATCAGGGCAGCCTCTGCACTCATGTACAGGCACACACTGTGTCCCAACTGACTTTAAAATGCTGACTCTGACTGTAATATTGGCTATGTACTTCAAAGGGTTTTGTCAGGAAGTTAAATTTGCTCCTTATCTTGTAAGACACTATCTAATATCACATTCCTATTTATTTTCTCTGACTCTTATGTATCCAGACTGAAGAACCAGTTGCACAAAGAGAGAGAGAGAGAGAGAGAGAGAGAGAGAGAGAGAGAGAGAATGCCAGGTTCAATTAAAGTAGCATCTGTACTGTCCTCAATTTATAGTTATTTCTTGGTTTTAGTTCTATAGAAATATTCCTAAAACCATGCCTCATTGTTGAAATACTTAAAATGAGGTCTCACAGTGTTGTTAATGGTCAATTATGATGAAGATCATTTTCAGTTAAGTCTCGAAACACTAGGAACATTCCAGGGGACAGAAGAAAGCTACTGTGATGCCAGTTTTTAAAACTGGAAAACCCAGGTAATTATAAGGCTGTCAGACTGACATTGATCATTGGCAAAATAATGGAATGCTCGATAGGGGATTCCATTCAGCAAAAATTGACAGAGAGAAAGGTAGTTAATTCATATCAACATGAGTCTATAGAAAATAGATCCTGTCAAATTTACTTTATTTTATTTGTTTTAAGAAACCACATATTTGGTTTATAAAGAGGTAATAAAGTTGATGTAACAGACTATATCAGACATTGCATCACTTTGATTAGGAAATTAGAATGTTTCAAAAATCAACAAGGCACACGTTAAATGAGTTAAAAACTTGCTAACTGATTTCTCTCTGATATAATAATACAGGGGGAATCACTAAGTGTGTCTTAAAGGATTATTTACTAGCCCTCTGCAATTTAGCATTTTTATTAATAAACTGGAAGAAAACAATCATAATGAATGTTGCAAATGGTACAACAATTGGGCGAGTGGTAGTAACAAAAATAGCTCACTAATAAAGATCAGTCTGCATTGCTAGATAAACAGGGCACAACAGTATGAGTTTTCAAGCAAACAAGTGAAACATTTGTGTTACAGATTGGATGAAACTGCATAGAATAGGTAGATTTAATCACTGCTCTTCATTTAAGATACCTGCAAGCTTTAATTAAGTACCTTGTTTCCATGCAGCACATAGGCTAACTGAACATTTTAGTGCAGTGCCTGACAATTTTTTTGGCAGATATGCCATAAGTTAAACCGTACCCTCTCTGCAAGTGTCTCTATGATACCTCTCTATTGGAATGAAGGCAGGGGTACTTGAGCCTCCAGCCATATGGGGCAGAGTAGGGGCAGAGACAAGTGTCCTCACCAAGAGTCAAGTTAACCTTTCCCTGGCCTTTCAACCAGCACTGTTTTATATGGTAAACACATCTAATCCCCTTAATTTGGCCAGGTTAACCTAGCCAAAGGTTAACATGGTTCTTGGTGGTAACACCTGACATCTCGCACAGCAGTGTCCTGCCTCCACTCCTTTCCATGTCAGAGGCTGGAGCCCCCCTACCTCCATTCTGGCACCTTGTTTTACTAAACACCTGAGGTTGTGTGTTAAACACAGCAGCTGCCACGCCACTAGAGGCACACATGTTGAGGATTCATCACCCCATCCTAAAAAGAGGGGCTGTGGTTGGGTATTGTCAGTGAAAGGGTGGATGGGCAAAAGATTTCACAGGTGAAGAAGGAATGAAAAAACAGACAGAAAAGGAAGCTTCAACAAGTACAAATGCATGGTTCTGGGACAAGTCTAGGAAACAGGTTGGAGTGCTAAAAAAATTTGGAGCCACAAACAGCAAAATTATTTCTAGCTGTTTTGTTCATTTTCTGCTCAAGAAAGCGACCTTGTACTTTCATGCTGAATGCACTTTCATGACTCTATGTTCTGTTTTAGTGCATGGAATTCAAGAAGAGTGGTATACATTGGAAAGTGTTCAGAGAATAGTCATAAGGATGATTAAAGCATTGGAAACCTAATCAGAAAGCACAACAGGAGCTCAGCCTCTTTATTGGTCACCACTGAGTCTTCTTTTTTGTTACAGTAAAAGATCCTTGAGTACCAACATGGGGAAGCAACCTTTAATAATGGGCTTTTCAATCTAGAATATAATTTTTTAACAATTCAATGGAGAGAAGCTGAAATTAGACAAATTCAGAATAGAAATAAGGCACTTTTTTTGAAAGCAGTAAGGGAGTTTAACCATTGGACGACTATCAAAAGTTGTGCAGATTGTCCATCACTGACCATTTTCTTTATTTGATAGGATATTTTTCTAGAAGAAAAGAAGAAAGAGCTCTAATTAAAAAGAAAAAAAAAGGAAAATGCTATGTCTTATGTTATGTAGCTGATGAGACTAGATCAACAGTGCTCAACCTTGGCCCATAGGCCACATTTGGCCCATGAACCATGGCTTCCCACAGATACAGAAGATTCACAGCAGAAGAGCAGTGGCAGTGTGAATTGCTGTGGCAGAGTCCAGAGCTGTGGCTATTAACATAGCCACCTCTCCTTCACTGCTTTGTTTCCAGACTAACTGGGAACCCCATAGGCTGGATGATGTGGGGTGAACTGCACTGGCATGTGGGGTTGTTTCTTGAATAGAGTCAGCATGTGGGACTAAATAGGTTGAGCAGCACTGAACTAGATCACTACGAGGGTACCTTCTGCTCTTTTAATCTAGGAAGTGTTTTCTTTGTGGTGAATTTTATGTTAATTCCATTGACAGTCTGAGATTGTCTTCTTTGGATTGGCAGAATCATACAGTATGTTCCATTTCCTAATTAATGGTGCAGTGAGCAACTGTCACTGTAATAAAATGACATCCATTAGGACAAAATATTAAAATGTCCAAATTAGTTCTTTGGTATGGATCAGTTAAACAGAGCGTTATTATAGGATGAACGCCTCCTGGTTTAAAAACAAAAATCTTTCTAGTCAATAATAATAGGAATATTTGTTTCATTTAGTTCTAATTTTTAAAAGGAAAAAGTTGATTTGCTTCATCTGATTATAAAGCGGCAGACCATTATGATGTGCTCTATTGGTATTGTCTCTAAAACAGTTAGGCCGAAAGGCCTAATTTTCAAATGAGGGCAGCTAAAAGCAGGGTCTAAATCGACATTTAAGTACTTTGAGTAAAATCCCAGCCCTAGCATAATCTGTTGGAATTTTTCAGTGGATTTTAAAGGATCTAGCATCCTACTTTTGAATATCCAGTTTAAGAACGTTAATGCTGATTCGTGCATTTAAGGTGATAACAATGAGTACCAAGATACCTATCTTTAGGCATCTAAGGATAAAAATTGGTTTCCTCATATAATGATGGTATAATGATGTAATCCCTTACCATGAGCCAATGCACTTATTCATAATGAAGAAAAAAGTAAATAGCTTAGTATGGCTATACCATTGTGACAGGGGGCCATCTTCAGCTGCATTTTTTTTAAATATGCCGGTAAGTGTGCCCCCGTCAAGTCTTTCTAGATTTTTGTTTTCTGGGGATCAGCTTCCCCCCACCCTCTTACTTACCTGCCATGACTTGCTGTTACTTGGATCTAAAGAAAGAGGGAGACTGACCTACAGGTTCCCAGACAGGTTCCAGGCTCACCACCCATAGGATAATGAGGTGTTGCCTTAAGGGCAAAAAATGCATGCTCCTACCTCCCCTTGACGTGCCTCACAGATGGTTTTATAAATTTCTCTTTATGTTGGGGGTTTCAGCCACTGGGGCTTACCCTCTCTCTCTCTAGCTAGGCCTGTCAGTCAAAACCCACTAATCAGGGCTTGACTCTGAGGCTTCAGCTGTCTAACTCACTTGTGCTCAAGGCCCTCCATTCCATGCTGTCTGCGACACCAGGCCTACTGGCCCTTCTACACTGTGTGCCCCTGTGGCGCCAGACTGTTGGGGCCTCAGCCCCCTTCAGCTTTGCCCCTCTTTCTGTAGTTAGAGCCTTTTGCCTAAGTCTACCTGCTAGGACCTGGCTTCAAGGCTCCTATCTTGCCTTCAAGTGACTTTGGGCTCATGGCCCTAGTGAGACAACCCTAGTCCAGCAGGCCTTCTCGAGCCCTCTATCATGGTGCCCCTTGGCACTAATGAGGCCTCCTACAGCCTCAGCCACAAACCACCGGCCTTTTTAACATCAAATATACACCATAGGCTCCTATGGCCATATAATGAAAATAATAATAAAGAAATAAGAGAGGCAATGTGCCCGCTTTGTTTATGTGATTTTGCTTCTGTCTCACAGCGTGGTGTATTCTTTCCAAAAAGGCTGCTGCAGCTGCACCATAGTCATCAGGAATCCCCCTCTCTTCTCCCTCTCTGGCCTTCTCCACCTGTAGTTTATATAGTTCTGGCCTTCCCCTTCCTGTCACCTGACCAGCAGGAAGGGCTCAATCCTTAACCCCTATTTGACTGGCCAGCCATGCCCGGAAGATTCTGGATTTAAAGGGACTTCCCTGTTTCTTGGTAACAGGGCTAGGGTTCCCTGTTACAACCGTATCTACCTGAATCCAAGATAACTTTGAATTTAAGATGACACCCCAATAATTAGATTTTAGACTTGGAAAATTTAAAAATGTGTTATAATTTTCCATGTATAGAATCTAAGCTTTTGAGGGTCATCTTAAGTTTGCCCTTTCCCTCCGCCACTGCAGCAGCAGGGGAGCAGGTGGCAAGGTAGTCAAGTGGCCTCACCTCTGCTCCTTGTCACCTGTCCCCCTCCCCATGACTTGCCCCCCTGCTTCCAGTTCCCTCACTTCCTGCATGTTCCACACGTGCTCCCCACACTTTGCCTGTACCCCCTGCTGCCTACCCCCTCAGTTGCCTGCACCCCTTGGCACCTGATCTCCCTACCACTTGCCCCTCCTTCCATCCCCCATTTGATTCCCCCTTCTGGTGCCCCCCACTCTCACCACTACTGCTTACCTTCCTATCGCAATTCTGGCTCTGGGTGGGGCCCTGCTCCAGTCCGCAGTGGCTGCAGTTCCCTCCCTCTGCCACTTCTATTTGAATCTAAGATGAGGGGCTTTTTTCTCCCTATGTTGAATGGTGGGGTGCGGAAACATTGCCTTGGATTTGGGTAAATAAGTTCTTTAATAATTATTTTGAGGACCAATTAAATTAAAGTATGAAATATATTTCTGTACAACTTTGTTTCATTCCCTTATTGTTCCATACTAGGAAAATAAAGATACTCTTTTTCAATCATGATAAAACACTCTCTCTCTTCTGCTCAATGTATAAACAGATTTTTTGTAGCTGGTCATTCAAAAATCTTCATTCGCTGCACTTTTGCTAAGTACCCCTCAATTTTACCCTGAGGAATGTGTGACGAATTGCTTTATATCAGTACAATTATAAAACAAAGTGTTCTGTTTGTAGCAAAGATAATAATATAAATAAGAGAGAAAACAAAGGCCATGGATGCAGGTGTCGCGGTGGATGTAGTCTTTCTGGACTTCAGCAAGGCCTTTGACACCGTCTCTCACCCCATCCTAGTTAAAAAACTAGGCGACTGTGGCATCGATGCCTACACAGTCAGATGGATTGCAGATTGGCTGA
>NW_017728992.1:78767707-78769310 GCF_001723915.1 Gavialis gangeticus | reverse complement strand
GTTAGGGCGGCTAGGAGCTGGAACCAACTTCCAAGGGAAGTGGTGCTGGCCCCTACCCTGGGGGTCTTTAAGAAGAGGCTGGATGCCTACCTGGCTGGAC
Organism: Gavialis gangeticus; assembly: GCF_001723915.1. Lineage (NCBI taxonomy): Eukaryota > Metazoa > Chordata > Crocodylia > Gavialidae > Gavialis > Gavialis gangeticus. The sequence continues at coordinate 78,769,210 of NW_017728992.1, read as the reverse complement.
TCATTTGAGTCCCGTTTCTCTTTTTGGGGTTTTTTGTTGCTCTCCCGCCCTGGCGGGGGGTCGGGCTAGAAGATCTACTAGGTCCCTTCCGACCCTTAATCTATGAATCTATGAATCTATTTGAGTCTAGGAGGCCCTAAGACATTTAAAGGCTCTGGGGGAGAAGACTTTTCAAAAGCATAAATGGCTATGAGGCATGATTCCTAGGTATTTGACACCCAACTGCTGCTTGTGCCATTAGAAATCTGCCCCCTCAATTCTAGTTATTTAGCAGCTTGCCATTGCTGCACATTTTAGCTGCCAGCCAAGGAAAGATTTTTCTCCTTTGTACAAGTATTTTAAAAAAATAGAGAATAATTTGTACCAAAGGTATAGCTACATCTACATTTGTAGATGCAAAGAAATTGTGTAGATGGGCACATGTGGGGTTTTTCAGTCTCCTAAAGATTGATCTTTTTTGTCAGGCTTAGCTTAAAGCATTCAGAGCTCTGAATCTAGGGCAGTGATTCTCAACCAGGATGCCATGACATCCTGGGTTGTCTTTTACCTTTCATGGGTGCCACAAGCTGCCACTCAATGTTAGCACTGTAGGGTGGGCAGAACATGATTCACAAGATACATCCAGAAATTTTAAACTGGAATTCAGAGTGTTAAAATATTCTGACCTGTTGTGATCTTTCTAGTTTTTTTGCAAGAGAATCGTTCTACTATTTTTCTGTAGTAAAAAATAATTGAAAAGAGCTGGCATTTTTGTAGGGGTGTCTCAAGCCAAACAAGGGGGGCCTTGAGTCTAAAAAAGTTAAGAACCCCTAATCTAGGGGTATATATCATTTAAAATTTTCAACTTAGAAATTCAGATTTAGGTTGCATTTTAAGGCCCAATGCATTCAGATCCAATGCATTTACTGCTGTGCCGGGCATACAGTTTCTACTTAGTATGATTATGGAATATGGCTGAGGATTGGGCCCTTATTTGCTTGGGCCTTCCAACAGGAACAGCAGCTTTGCCAGAAAGCACTGATAACACTAATGAATGTATATGCAAGATTAATGAAAAACACAGTTATTATACCTTAGCGTCAGATGGACCAGTATAACAACAGTGAAGGAACCAATAGCTTAATTAATTCGAAATAATGGAGATTGTTAAAAAGCTCACTGAAGGGCTAGAGACAGAAGTTACACATACATGGGTTCAAGTGATTAGAAACTGGTTTAAACCTGTACCAGAACAGAAGTTCAGTGCACTTAAACCACTTGTGAAATAGCCAAAATTAGTTTAAGATAAACCTGGTTGAATGTAGTACCAGACTGAACTGATTCAGGTGAAACCAATTTATAGAACTTCTGTCCCAGACCCCTTTCCAGTTCAAGTTAACTCACAGTCCCACAGCATCCCAGGATGCTTTGAAGCCCTAGGCTGTGGTGTCTGCTCCAGTGGAGCAGGATCAGCCCCAGCCCTCTGCTTCTCGGCTGAAGCACTATCACTGCTCCAGCTGCCTG
>NW_017728992.1:78760296-78762707 GCF_001723915.1 Gavialis gangeticus | reverse complement strand
GAAGCCCTAGGCTGTGGTGTCTGCTCCAGTGGAGCAGGATCAGCCCCAGCCCTCTGCTTCTCGGCTGAAGCACTATCACTGCTCCAGCTGCCTGAGATTGGGGTGGGGATGGGAAACCTGGCTCTGAACCCCAGCAGGGGTCTGCCTGGTGGAGGTGGAGCAGCCCCTCACAGTCTTTTCTTCTGCTCCCCACTAAAGCAGAGGGGTGAGGGTCATGTCCAGATGGCTGCCCAGCTGGCAGACTGAGGTGGAGTGGAGGAAGGGGAGTATAAACCCCTTCCCCTGCCTGCAAGGGACCCCAGTGGGGCTCTGCCTGGCAGGGGAGAAGCAGTGTGGTCAGATGCCACTCAGGCAGGCATACTGAGGCAGAGGAAAGGGAGCACGGCTTAAACCACTCTATTGCATCCCATGGGTTGTACCAGGTACTCTGCTGACCAATGTTCCCTCTAAGGAGTAGTGGTCCATGACCATGCCACCTTGGTCCGTGAGCATGCCACCTTGGTCTATAAGCGCGCTGCCTTAGTCTGGCGTGGGACACTTATTGAAGAGGGTTGGGGGCTGGAAGCCAGAGGCTAGAGCTGGAGGCTGGGGCCAGGGGCTGGATGCTGGAGCCGAGAGGCTGGGGCAGGGGGCCAGAGGCTTGGGGCTGGAGGCTGGGGCCAGGGGCTGGAGCCAAGAGGCTGGGGGCTGGGGCCGGGGGCTGGAGCCAAGAGACTGGGGCTGGGGGTCAGAGGCTGGAGTTGGAGGCTGGGGGGCCAGGGGCTGGAGCCAGGGGCAAGGGGCTGGAGCCAGGGGCTGGCGTGGGCTCTGCCAGTTCTGGGAAAGTGCTCCACTACCCAGCATCAGGGCTGGGGAGTGAAGCACTTCCCTGGAGCCGGTGGAGCCCGCTCCAGCCTCCATCGCTGCCTTGCCTCACCCTGAAGAGGAGCAACTACCTGCCCCAAGTGAGGCTCCACCGGCTCCAGGACTGTGTGGGACACGCCCGTTGAGGCGATGTGGGGGAGTGAAGCAGCGTCCCAGAACCGGTGAAGCCTCACTCAGGGCAGGCAGCAGCTCCTCCCCAGGGTGAGGCAAGGCAGGGATGGAGGTTGGGGCAGGTGGCTGGCGTGGGCTCCGCCAGCTCTGGGGAAGTGATCCACACCCTGGCCCTGATGCAGGGGAGCAGAGCACTTCCCTGCAGCCAGCGGAGCCCGCACCAGGCTCCTGCCCCAACCTCTCCTGGTGCATGGCCTTGAACAGGCTGTGCACAGCCACACTTTTAGTTGTGCGCGGCTGTGCACGCGCGCACCTTAGAGGGAACCTTGCTGCTGATATGTCATGTGTCACAAACCCCACTATGTTTGGAGGTGTTCATGAGATATCATGTGTTTTCTTGAGTTTGTTTTACTGATATGGCATGTATAGTATCTATGTACAGGCAGTGTCAAGCTATGTTCAGCTTGATCATTCTTATGCTGATATGAATTGTTGTATTTTACAAATTTATTTCTTGTAAGTTATAATATGGTCAGGATTGCATAATGAATTTCACACCTGGGAGAAGCTCAAAACCAAAATGACTGAAAAGAAGCTATCATTGAAAATTAGCATCCAATTTGAGTATGCTACATAATGAGACCCTTCAGACAATTCCAAAATTATATTTTACAGTGAGAAACCTTAGCATGAGTACACCTGTGGACATTTCTCACAGTGGGGACTATGGCTGTGTCCCAATGAGCAGGGGTACGTGGTTCGTGGCTTGGAGAAAAAGGAACTTGCATTCTTAGAGTGTAGAGCTAAGATACAAGGATTTTTTTTATCTTTATTGTTATCGTCATCATCTCTGTCTGTATCTTCTGTGTCCTCTCTGCAGGCATTTCAACAGGCCCCAGGCACTCAGCCCCCCTTATCAGGGCTCTGGACCCCCACACTGGGTTCCCCAGGAACCTCCTCCATCCCCTCAGTTCCTACCCAAACCTTCCAAATCAAAATGTGAAGAAATTATATTATAGATTGCTCTAGGCAAATCTGTTGTTTTTTTTTACTGTTAACCATTAACTGTTATTTATTAACTACCAGTATTTCATATATAGCAGTAAACAGTTATTATAAAGAATAAATTGCTCAAGATTTGACCCAAAGATCATTTTTGTTCAGAGAAGAATTTTGAGGTCAGGTTTGTACATTGGCTGAACAATAAAGTGCAGTGCCCTGACTAAATTATAATCTCACTTATGTAAACCCTTCAAAAAATCACAGTCTCAGTTTCAAATTGAGCACTGCCTTTTAGACATATTCATAATAAGAAAAGACATGAGATGTCATAACATAATTAGAGAGTGAAGGATAAAAAGAGCATTTCTATAATTATGAAATGGTATCTCACATTAGAATCATCGAATCAATGAGTGGGAAGGGACCTAGACAGA
>NW_017728992.1:78757204-78757989 GCF_001723915.1 Gavialis gangeticus | reverse complement strand
CTAGACCTGGCCGACTGCTCCTCCCAGTTGATGTCAGGGTGTCTTATTGACAGTTTATCCTGAATGGATGGGGTGATATCTTAGCCCCATGTAGGTCTATGGTAAATCTCCGTTGACTTAGTGGGGATAGGATTTCACCCACAATTGAAACTGCATTTTTAAGTCCAACATCATCTGAAAAATGAGATGAAAAGTATCAAATATTTCACTTTTGTTTCTTTTCACAGTGAGATGAAGTAATGGGGTCTCTCCAAGGAAAGAACTAACAATATTCTGACGTGCTTACATCAATTATTTGATATATTCTATTCAAATGGAAAGTATTTATGGAATATATGAAATACAAAGAAAATAAAGTGAGTCTGACCAGCTATGTCAATAAGTTATTTAGAAAGATATTAGGCCAGTAGAAATCTTGGCAATTGAAAAAGAAGTATAAAAAAGTGTTGGAAAAAGAGGAAACTAGTAGGGTTGTCTGAAGCTTCAGTTGCCAGTTTGATTTGGAGGAGATTTGGTCCGATTCTGTGGCTGAATCTCTGAATCCAAATCAAATTGGGAGCCCCATTAAAAAGTCTGAATCGAATCAATTTGGAAAAGATTTGGAGAGATTCAGAAATTTGGATTGGCCAAGGAGAGGCAGGCACAGCCAGGTGGCTGTAGGTTCTCCTGCAGCTCCTGTAGCTGTGCTTGCCTCTCCTGAGGGTGGGGAAGCTGCGGGAGAAACCCCCATGGCTGCCCTTCCCAAACCCATCTCCCACCCAGCCCCAGCCTCTCAGCACTTAAAA
>NW_017728992.1:78739064-78757055 GCF_001723915.1 Gavialis gangeticus | reverse complement strand
AAAAAAAAAAAAAAAAAAAAAAAAAAACAGCCCTGAACTCTCTGGCTGTAGCAGCGGTGATCAGGGCCTCTAGGGGCTCGTGGCAGAGCCCCGCCTGTGCAGCGGGGGGCAGTGGGGGGCAGCAGAGATCGCCTCCCCACCTGGCACCCATGAGGCAGCTGCAACATTGAGCAGATGCAGCCCAGCTTGGCAGGGCGCAGTCATGTGGCAGCTGCTGCCCAAGAACCGGGTGGGGGGGCAATCCCCACTGCCCCTCATTGTATGGGGGGCTCTGCCACGAGCCCTCAGAAGCCCTGATCACCAATGTTACAGCCAGTGAGTGCAGGGCTTTTTTTTTTTTAAGTGCTGGGAAGCTGGGGCCGGGCAGGGGATGGGTTTGGGAAGGGCAGTCATGGGGGTTTCTTTTAAGGCAAGCACAGCCAGAGGCAAGCACAGCCAGCAGGAGAACCTAGAGCCACCTGGCTGTGCCTGCCTCTCCTTGGCTGATCCAGATCTCTAAATCAGTGCCAAATCTCCAATTCTGATTCGACTGAATCGAATGGGGACAGTGATTCGAATCACCAAATTGAACCACTGTCCTCCGAACTGGCTGAATCTGAATCAAATACTTCCCTGTTCACACAAGCCTAGAAACTAGGGCCATATTATTTTCAGAAATGAAAAAAAATTCATTTGTGTTTGAAGATTTTACTTGATTTACACTAAAGAGCCCTGATTTTCAGAAAGCACTGACCACCATGAAACTCTTGTCCCTTTATAAAAGTATTTCAGTTTGGGTGCCAAAAAACTGCAGCCTCCAAAAATTATCTGTCACTTTGGAAACTCTAGGTTTTACCTGTCCTACCTGTTATGTAGTTTCTGTATGGAATCATTTAAGTTTAGTACTTGTCTCATTTGTAACAATTATGGGTGCCTATAAATGTGCAGTGAGGCTGCTCTGACACACTGTGATTACACCACATCAGAGCAGACTCGATTAATTGTGTCTGCTGGAGTGTGGTAATTACCACACTCCAGCAGACTTAAGTTTCACGTATATCAGCATTCCAGTGCTAAAAAATGGTGGTGGGGGTGCTTTAACTAAAGTTCATTCAACTGCAATGATATATTATTACCTCAAGTACCTTTCATTTGTGGTGCTGGCCAGTTTGGTGCCTCCAAGCCTGTAGGTGTTTAGGTGGTTGTTCATCCCCAGGTGGAGCAGTTAACATTTCTCAATGTTGAACTTCATCTGGGTCCAACTTGCCCAACTTGCCAGCCTGTCTAGATCTGTCTGTATTTGTAGCCTATCTTCAAGCATGACCATGCTTCCTTATAACTTGGTGTTGTCTGTGAATTTGGCCAGTGAGCTCTTCACCCCCACATAAAGATGATGGATAAAGATGATGAAAAGTACTGGACAAAGCACCGACCCCTGTAGGACACTACTGCCCACTTCTCACCAGGATGACACAGATCTGTTCATTAGGACTCTCTGGGTCCCACCCCACAGCCAGCTTCCTACCTACCTAACTGTCTCACAGTTAAGCCCACAATCTTCCAATTTTCCTGTGAGAACATCATGGGATACCAGATTAAAGGATTTTTGGAAGTCAGGGTATATAACATCAACCTCCTCTCTCTTATCCAGGTGGCAAGTTTATCTGAACGTAAATTTTGATGAGGTTGGTAAGACAAGACCTGCTCACAACAAAGCTATGTTGACTGTTGTTCAGAATCCTACCTTCTGCAAGCCTATTGCAGATAGACTCCTTAATTATTTTTTCCAGGATATTCCCTGGGATAGAAGTTAGGTTTATTGGCCTATAGTTATCTGGGTCCTCCCTCTTCCCATTCTTGAAGATGGGCACAACATTGGCTTTGTTATGGCCTCATCCAGGGCTGTGTGGCGGGGGGCGGCATGGCTCCTTGCTGCTGCATGCACCCCTGGGGGAGGCATGGGGTACATGCCCCCAGATTTGTGTGCGGGGCAGAGGCAGGCTGCCCATTGCAGGCTGGTGCTCTGCACCCTGCTGACTTTGCCCCAGGAGCCGTGTGACACTATGTTGTGCCTCCCACTGCTGGGTGGGCAAGGGGTGCACAGCGCAGCCAGTGCATGACTCCCAGGGCAAAGGTAGTAGGGCGCAGAGCCCCATCCTGCAGCGAGCAGCCTGCCTCCACCCCGCAAACAAACCTGTGCATGTGCCCCTCATGATTCTGCCGGGGAATTCACTGTATGAATATGAGTTGGCAGTGCAATGTTGTTGCCAGCAGGGCAAATAATACTTTGGCATGCATCAATTGGTGCATTTCCATCAAAACCAAGGAAGTGATTCTTTTGCTCTACTCAGTATTGGTGAAACTCCAACTGGAGTACTGCATCCAGTTCTGGGTGCTGCACTTTAACAAGGAAGTGGTAAAGCTTGAGAGAGTCCAGAGAAGGGCTACCCATATAATCAGAGACTTGCATGGAAAGCCATACAAGGAAAGGCTGAAGGATCTAGGACTCTTCAGCCTGAAAAAGAGAAGGCTGAGAGGGGACTTGGTAGCAGCTTACCGCTACATCAGAGGCATACATCAAGGGCTCGGTGAACAACTGTTCACTAGGGCACCCTTGGGGAAAACTAGAAGTAATGGCCACAAACTCCTGGAAAACCTTTTTACGCTCAACATTAGCAAAAACTTCTTCACAGTTAGAGGGTCCAGACTGTGGAATAAGCTCTCCAGAAATGGTGCAATCGCCTACCCTGGAAATCTTCAAGAGGAGACTAGACAGTCACCTTGCTGGGATCACCTGACCCCAGCTGTTTTTCCTGCCTGGTGCAGGAGGTTGGACCTGATGATCTTCTGGGGTCCCTTCCAGCCTTACAATCTATGAATCTATGAGCTGCCTATGGCTCCATCACACAACCCACCTCAGCCCTGGGCCCCATTCATCCTAGCACCTGCTCCTGCCTCACTCACTCCCTCCCTCCCTCAACATGGGGGCCTCAATCTGCCTCCCCATTCTTCCCCCTCCACAGACTTACCTGCTGGGTGCTGCTCAACACACCACCACGCTGTATTCCTGGCTGCGTGCAGGCCATGGCTGCTTGTGTGTGTCTGTGTCTGTACCTGTACATGTGCATCCCCTTTTCCTGCTGCAGTTGTCCAGAGCCTGTGCCTGGGCTGTCCTGCAATCCTCTGTGCTGCCCCACTGGGCGGCCCAGAGACAGCAGTGATGGTGGCAGAGTGGAGCCTGGGTGCAGGCTCCAAAACCATGTGCACAATTAACATGTTAAAAAAATTAACACAAGAACCCTTTAATGCATTCATTGCGCACGTTAACTGTGATTAATTGACAGCCTGGGCCATTATACATTTTTAAGCAATTGCTTTATAGATGGTTGGACCTTTTAAACTAGGTAATTTGCACATTTAGCCAGTCTAAATGCACTGGGCAATTAACAAGGTAATTTTGTAATAGATATAATGTGTAGAGGTGGCCCACTTATCCATCTGAAATTGATTTTAACTTTTTCCTTCTGTTTTATGAGTGTACGAAATAAAGTTATTACTGCTGTTGAAGAGGACACTAATATACACAGTTGAGCTTGAAATTTCTTAAAATGCTAAGACTCCACATATTGGAGTCCCCCCAGTGTTCAGTCATATAAATTATTTGAATATTTTACATATCTCCTTCAGACACAGTCAGTTACACAACTCCTAATCTATTGGTCAGGTTGCGTCTATAGTGCATCACAATGCTGAAGGGACAGCAGTTTCCGTAGGACTATTACAGCTCATCTTTTGAATTTTGGGAGCAAGTGACCAAACAAGATGGGTTGCAGGCAAAGCATGAGTTTTGCTTATCATATGGAATAGCACATCTGAGCTATGAGTGATGACTCATAGTCTGGTCTCTGATCTGCCACTGTGGCAGCACAACTACATGCTGTCTTTCCTCAGAGCTTATGGTAAAACTGCAGTTTAATACATCCTGTCTATGTTTCTGGCCAGAAAGACATCAAAGATGATATCAATCATCTTTGATTCTAAGTAGATATTTATATATTGGAACAGTTCAATTTTTTAAAGACAGTATGGTTTCAAAGATTTGAATGCTTGGGAATCGCCTACAGATTAGTCCTCATGAGTGTTTTTCTTGGCTTATTCTTTGTAGTTTAATATGGTATCTGAAACCACTCTCACAGATCAGGACTGATGACTAGGGACTAAGGAATTATCCAGAGCCAAACAATAAGACTACACAACAAATACTTCATTATCTTTATAGAAGCTGTCTAACTAGGATAGGAAATATGCTTTGAAGATGCACACTGTCTTACAACTAAGAGACATGCTGTATACCTTCTCTGAAACTACAATGTATTTTATATATGTGTGTGCATGCATGTGTTCACTTTTGCTGTTTCAGGAAATGGGATGCAGCATATCTCTCATAATCTGTGAGAAATATTTCATATATGACAGAGACAGTCTCTACTTCACACCAGTGTAAAATCTGTGCAAAAGGCTACCAATTTGATTGCTGAAGTTTTTTTTCACATACATAGCACAAGTGTAAAAGAAAATTAAAGACTAGAAGCCATGTTGTTTTGATGGATAAGAAAAATTCCATTCTTAGAGCATGCATAACATCTCCACAACAGAAATGTTTTTTTCACCAAATTCTCAGGCAAGAAACGCCTCCTGCTTCATGTTCCCTGTATGAAATATGGAAACTAGAACACCAGGCAAATCACCTAGTCATTTTGTTAAAAACCCCCCACTGGTTACAGAGATGGAACTAGGTTACCTTTCCAGTAGAGAGAGAAGATTCTTCCCTGGGTACCGTTGTTGGTGCAAAAAGGATGAGAGAAAAGGAACAAGGTCTCAGGCACTGTGTTTTTGAGTAAACAAAACAAAATGAACAATCAGACAAAAATGTATCTCGTAAAATTCTTTACAGATATTTGGCTAGGAGGATATCTGATCATACCTTTCCAACTTCCTTCATTTGGCATCAGTAGAACAATTAGCATTCACTTCAATCAAATTATGGACATAAATGGCTGAAAGGGACCCGAGCAGATTATCTGGCCCACCCCCTGCAGTAAGGCAGGATCAAATGTACTTAGCTATCCCAAACACCTGTTTCACAAAATCCCCAGTAAAGGGGATTTTACAATATCTCTAGGTAACCTATTTCACCAGAGTCCCTATATTATCATTTATACACTTTAGTCCCAGTATGTATCCCCAAAATGTATTTACATCAGACTAAAGAATATTGAAAAATGAGGTTCTAGAAAAAGATGTTTTTATGAAAAGATGGTTTCCCTCTTATGTAAAGTTCCTGAATAAATAATTTTATGTTGTCCTCATTTTGAATCTTTGTCACACTTTGCATCCACCTTCAGGCTTCAGGAAAATTGACACCTATATCTTTGACTTCTCTCTGGGATCTACCTATCCCCTTCCCAAGGAGGGGAAGAAAACTACATACTTCCAAACCAATTAGCCTCTTCTTGGTAGGAGTAAGAACCATTTCCCAAGGAAAATCCATTCTTAAAAATTACTGTAAAAACATGCTTTTGAGTTCTATGCAACTGTCAATCAATTATTTATAATTTCTGCTCAGTTTACAGTTTTCTCCCAACTGCCAGCCCTCTAAACACAACCTGAGATCTGAAAGTCAAATCAGGTCTTTTCTTTGTTTATGGATGCATCTATATGTTCATTAATGTGCTTTGGCTAATGCGCATTAAATTTAATACCTCTATTGTGAGGTACTAGAAAAAGGTGCAATAGCTTATTTTAATGTCCATTAGTAAAAGTGCTTATTTTTTGTGCTCCTTTATTGCTCATTAAAGTAGGCTAATGTGCAATAAAGCGCATGTGTAGACATGCCCTACCTGATCCCCAGCAACAAAGTGAATACACAGAGAAATCTATTATCATCTTCAAGTTTTGTATTCAGTGATATTTATGTTATGCTATTAATTACCAGGGTTATATGGGGTAACCACTGGAATTAGGATATGGGTTTGCTGATGTGCAAGAAGAAAGAAAATGAACCCTAACTCCCCTTAACTATACATGGTCTGGATGACTAACAAGTTGTAAAGACTTATTGTAGTCCCTCAGGTAGACAGGAATGAATGCAGGAAGGAGTAGATCTACTGAGTAATAAAGGTGTTATTTTATAGGGCTGTGCGAAGATTTGGTCACTTATTCAATTTGGAGGAGATTCGGCCCAATTTGGCAGCCAAATCTCCGAATCTGAATTGAATCAAGAGACCCATTAATCTCTCTGAATTCAGTCAGAAGTCTCTGATTCAATTCGGAGAGATTCAACGATTCAGCCATAGACACAGCTCTAAATGTTTTTTCCACATACCTCAAGGTACCAGGCGATTCATGAATGCTGAGATGGTGGGGCAGATGGAGTGTCCCACAGAAGCATGGGGTGGGAGGGCCCAGTGTGCTTGGTGGCAGACCTAGAAGGGGACCTCCCCTGCCCCCCTGTTTGGTGACTGCTGCCTCTTGGGCCTGGGGTGAGGGTTCTTGGGGTCCCCCCATGGCCAGTTGCCAAGCCAGGGGTGTGTGGGGGGATCTGCTGCCGAGCATGTGGGGGGCCCCCCTGTCCTCCTGTGGGATGCTCCATCCACCCCACCATCTCAGTTTTCACACCTGGTACCTTGAGGTATGTAGAAAAAACATATAAAACTGTGTCTATGGCCAAATCACTGATTCTCTGAATCAGCATCGAATGTTCAGATTCAGCTGAATCGAATCGGGAGTGATCCAAATCAGCAAATTGAATCATTGTCCCCCAAATCAAGCCAAATCTGAATCCAATACAGCCCATTTTGCACACCCTTCCTATTTTCCATAATTGGCTTTCAGAGCAATACTTTAGCCTTTCTTGTTCTGGATACAGCTCTGTAAAAAGTGTAATTTCCCCCCCACCTCTGCTTCCCCTGGGGTAAACGTTTGGTGCAAGATCCTTTTAGATTAGATGGGTTCTTTCAACAATTCTAAAGGGCCAGCATGTCCTTTCACTCAGGGAATATATAGTGTCCTTGAAATATATTTAGAGAGTCTTTCTACCCGTTGGTGAGATCCAGTTTTACATAAAAGGACAAATCTTAAAAGGAATCTTGCTTTATACAATATTCTCAATAACAGAAATGTAGGAAAGAAATTTTTCATCTTGAATAATTAACTATGCTAGCATATTAATGACAAACAAAGGAAAAATTAGATATGTTAATTACCAGTGAGTAGTAAGTAAAGCGTAATAGTTCATCTTAAAACATTAAAAAATAGTGAAGCCGCCTTGCAGTGTACATAAAGCCAACAGGGAGTATTAATGTAAAATCAAACAGGTGTTTAAAACCTACAACCTACTGTCTAAGGTCCTCCTGAATAAAATATCAGAGCAGAATTAATCAGGATGGCTAAGTCTCAAATCATTAAGCAATGATGGAAAAGGTCGCAACATAAATAACGGATATGACATAGATGAAGGAAGGAAAAAGGATATTTTTTCCTTTGTCTCTTTTGATCTATATGGTTACAATGTTTGGACGTTTCAGTGTTTGGTTCAAACTGTTTTGTCTCATGTTTAGCTATATACCACTTAGTTTCTATAGTTTCAAAACTTTTTTGATTTATCTCAAACTCTTTGACGATTAATTTAGTCTGTTCAAAACAACAAGATATAATCTCTTTCAAGGAGATAAATATTGTGCTGATGAATATGGAGTCAAAGATTCCAGGTTCTAAATCCAACAATCTGTTCCTGCCTGATGAAAGTGTTTTTAAGCATAGGTATATTAACCAATAATTCACAGTATACAAGAATGGATTTGGTATATGGTGGACTGGAATACCAATAAGGGAAAAGTAATTTCAAACTACATCTGTACCTACTTGCTTTTCCTGAACTTCTGGTGGTTTAATGCAGCTACTAACACTAAGCTGACATGAACTTTTGGTGCAGCTCTACTCAGAAGCTGTACCCTGAAAGCTGGGGTGGGAAAAATACAGCCTGTTGGCTGGATGTGGCATTCCAATGGATTCTATCCAGCCTGCTGGGAGTCCCTTGGCTCTGCCTAGCCCAGACATGAAGAAAGCCTGGGCTAGGGACAGAGTCAAGGTTGGGATCATGGGGCGGTGACAGAGTGAGGCCAGGGCCAGGGCAGAGCTACAATTTGCTCCCCGATGTGGGTGGATGTGGGGCAGGCAGCCCGGGATGGATAGGATCAATTGCCTTCCCCACTGCCCCTTCCATGCTGGGCTGGGTCAGCACTCCACACCAGGCCAGGTCAGCACCCCACACTGCACCAAGCCAGGTCCCCACTTTTCTGCAACTTCAGCAAGCTGGTCAGCATCCCTGCCAGGCCATAGCAGCTCACCAAACTCCAGCCAATATAACTGACAACCCCTTCCATAAAACTTAAAATGTACTCCGGGAAGGCACAACCTACTGCATAAAATCAGCAGCTGGCTGAAGTTGCACATCTGGCTGTGTGCCTTCTGCTGACTTGCAGAAGAAGAAGCCATATTCCACTTAGCAGAGATGGAGTAACTTTGAAGGATAGGAGGGTTCTGCCACTGCAGAAGGGCTCTAAGTGTGATCTGGAGTTGTGACTGCAAAACTTTATAGCCTTAGGCCCCTCCCACACATTACATGTAAAGTGATTAACCAACTAATCGTCTTAAATTGTAATCCAGCCACATGTTCAATCAATGGCATGATAAAATGAGGAACGAGGTACACAAAATAAGTCATAACCAGGGATCCTGGTTTTCCCTGATAAAAAAATCACAAATTCTCTGATTAAAAACTCAGAATCTGTAATTAAAATGAAAGGTACATAGGTATCAGTTAAACACAATATCTTATTGATATATTTACAGTTTTAAGGCAATTTGAAAGCCTATCAGTGGCTCAATCACTATTCTAATACGATCAAAGCCTAAATCTGTCTGCCTGCCTGGCTGTAATGCTTTATTCACACTCTGATTGGCTGACAGAAACAGCCAATCAGAGTGCTCCAAGCGTGGGGGAGCACTGCCATGATTCCAAAGCTGCGCTGAAGACCAGACAGAGGGTGGGGGAGCTGAGGCGAGTGGCTCCCTGATCCCAGTCTCTGCAAGAGGCAGAAGAGTGGCAGCATGGGGCGTTAGGTGGCAACACTCTATCTCAGACCCCTCCCATCATTCTTGATGCACAACTGGCTAGTAATAAAATAAATTCTAAATACCTATACATTTTGGTTTTTTATCATGGAAAAATCTGAGCTCTCCCTGCCCCCTTAGCTCACAGAATGGAGGTCCAGGCCCCTCATTCCCAAGCCACAGCCCCCTGGCCCTGCTGGTGCCCCCTTTGCTGTTCCCCCCCCCCCCCACAGTCCCTCCAGCCATGATGGTGGCCCTTGCCTTCCAACCACAGCCCCCTGCCCCCCAAACCCTGCTAGAGGGACCCCCAGCTGCCAGAACTATAGGGCTACAGGTCAGGGATCCAAATCTGTAGCCCCCTACCCTCCACAGCAGCACCCGAGCCCTGACTGCTGCCCATAGGAGGTGGCTGCTGCAGTGGAGCAGAGCATGAAGCCCAGTTCCTCCTCCCCCATGGGCAGCATAACTGAAGCAGAGCCCATGGGGGGGGTGGGTACAGGCTGCCTGGTGCGGGCTTGGGCAGGGGATGGGGCAGGCTCCCCCCACTGAGTACAGTCCCAGAGGAACAGTGGGGACCTGTGCCCCTCAGATCTGTGCAAAGAGCAGGTGCAGGCTGCCTGCTGCAGGCTCAAGCTGACTGTCTTGCCCTCCCCCAGGGCCTCTGCAACCCAGCGGGTGGGACCTGGTGCAGCAGGGCAGAGTGGGACCAGGTGGGGAAGCTCAGTGCCAACACTGTGAACTCTGCAATGCCTCAGTGACTTGTCCCCTGCTCGCCCAGCAGCAGCAGCAGCAACAATGGCACAGGGCCGTGCCCCTCGCTGCTCCAGGGCGTGCAGGGGATGCGTCGCCAGGGCAGTGTGGAGTGCCCAACAGGGCAGTGAGCTTCTCTGCCCGGCCCCACTCTTGCCTGCTGTGCCGTGTCCCACCCTCTGGGCCATGCAGGCCCTGGGGCAGGGCAGCAGGGTGGGAGCCTGAGCCCTCAGCGGGCAGCCTGCACCTGCTCCTGTCCCCACTCCAATCCCCTATGCCCCCCCAGGGAGTGTGTGCAGTGGTGGGGAGCAGGCCGCACCCCCTCACTCCCCTGGATGAACTGCCTGTGGCCCCATCCCACTCCCTGCCAGGGCCCAGCAGCTGCATATTCAAGCCCTGGGCCTCAAGCCTCATAGCCCCAGCCCTGCCCAAATCCCTCCCTCCCTATAGGGGTCTCAATCCCCACTCCAACTTACCTGCGGAAGCTGCTCTCCAGGCTGCCTGGAGGCTATGTTCATGTACATACACGAGGCACCTCCTGCCTGATCGCCCTCCTCCTGCTCTCCCCAACCCCCCCCACAGGCTGGAACTCTGCCAGCCTGCAGAGAGCTCTTTGCAAAATCTGCGTGTTTCTCTGTTAAAATGAGAAATCCACATTTTTCTCAGGTAAAAGGGGAAATCTGTGCTTTTCTCCATTTTCCCATTGGAGATGGAAAACCTGGATCCCTGATCATAATTTTGTGCTTGGTTCCTTTCATGCCATTAATTGAACATGTGGCTAGGTGTGCAGCTGTGACTGGGAGCCTGTCAGCTGATGGGAAGCACTATGCACCCCCATGGCTGGGAACCTTATCAGCTGATCAACGCTTCCAGCTGTGGGGGTGCTTGGTGCATGGTGCCCCCCTGCAGCTGGGCTTCCAGCCACAGGAGCGCATAGTGTGCTCCCCCAGCCTGGTGTGCTGTCAGCTGATGGGGCTCTCAGCCATGGGAGCTTGCTACTTTTTGGTGCAGAGGAAGATTAGGGTCACAATCCCAGTGCAACCCTGGGCTTTCCTCCACTGGCAGTAAAGTATGATGGGATCTGATGTGTTGTCCAACAAACACACCACCTGCCAGCATGTGTAGTATGCTGGAAAGCACAACTGTGTGGATTGCACATCAGATCCTATCGTACCTTTACCTGCACATCTGGTCTTAAACTGAAAAAAAATGGTCAAAGAATGTTCTAATAGGGAGCCTTAAAAAGTAGATCTCTATTTCACAGGGTTCATTACCTGATATACTACGTGTATATAAATTAGGGGCTTGGAAGTAAAGTAGAATGAATCAATGAATCATTGATTCATACCTTTCATTAAAAATATTCGAGTGATAGCAATTTAGGGTACACAAACCAAGAACAAGTGACTGCATCCATCCGTGTATCAAAATGACTAAAGGTGCTTATGGTCCCCTGCTTCTAGGAATTAGATGATTATATTAGGGTATAGGCAGACCATTCTTTGGGTGAATCTGATATCTTTTATTAGACCAGCTTAAATAGTTGGAAAATAATTTTTAAGCAAGCTTTTGGGTTCAAAAACCCTTCGTCAGGCTAAGGAAGTTTCAGTAGTTGATGCGTGCTCTTCCTGGATGGAATGAAAAGGGTATAAGCTTTTATTGCTGAAAGTAGTAAGTTTCTAGCTCTCAAAGATATATGTATATTAAAAAAAAGGATTGGAAAGCTTGTTGGCCAAGTGTAACCAATAGAGTTATGTCTGTCTGAGCCCAGTTCTTCTCAATGCTTTTTTTTTTTAAACTGCAAAAACCAGTTTCTAAGGGCAGACCTGCCAAAGTAACCATTTCAGTGGGCTTTATGAGTTCCCTTCTGGGAGAGTATGGCTCTATGCCATGAGGCCACATTTTTGATGAGAAAGGTGGCTCCCGGCTATGATTGCTCCAAGTAGAGTGAGGATCACGGTATGGGAACAGAACTCTGAGGAAAAAGCCATGGTGCGACTAGGACACTGAGTGACCTTCTTTCAAGGCCAGCATGATAAAGTCATTTTTTTGTGAAAGCTGAGAGCCTCATCATTGTTAAATCACAAAAGAATTACACTGGAGTTTTGCTATGACATTTTAAGATCTTGAGTTGGGACGCAGGCTCAAAAATGTAACAATCTCCTTCCCTGTGCATGTTTATACCTGAATCAGCAAGCATTTTAACAAAATTACTACAGCTGCACTTTTGAGTTCAGTGGGCAGGAATTTTATTCCAGGGAATTATAAGTTCCAATTTAACTTGTCCTCCTGTGAGTGCCTCTACCTCAGTGATTTTCAAACAGGGTGCCACAGGGTTCAAATGCCTACCTACATGTGATACACAAAATAAACCCAGAGATTTCAAACAGGAATCCGTAGTATCAAAAACATTCAGACCTGATGTGGTATTTGGTCTTTCTGAGCTCTTTACAACAGGAGAACTGAACAGTTATTTTCTATAGTCAAAAAAAGAAAAGAGAGAGCTAAGAGCTGGCATTTTCTGAGGGGTGTCTTGAGTCTAATGTGTGGTACCTTGAGTCTTAAAAGGTTGAAAACCACTGCTGTACTTTACCTGGATATTTTCAAAGAGTTTGGCTCCTAAATTTATGACAGGTCTTACAAAATGTAATGGGAAGAGAAATGGTTTATTAAAGATTAAAATAGTTTAAATGTGAAAAAGTATTTTTTTTAATTTTAATAATTTCCAGTACTGTTGAATACACATTAATGCTATGGTGTTAGAACAGAAAGATTAAACTACCTAAAACAGAATTAAGCCATTTAAACTTTAGAGGGCTGAAGAAACATAAAAGCATAAAAAGGTGAAAAACAAATTCAGTGATGGTGGTAGAGAGCAGCTGCTTTAGATAAAATTGTAAAAAAAAACCAAACAGGATATTTCAAAGCCTTTGAAATTTCCACCTGGACACTTAAATACTCATGTATTCCTGCTAATGGACCAGAATTTTAAAACATAGCATCTATTCTGCACCTGCAATTATTTCTAAATAAAATTAAATCTCCTTGATTTCACCTACTGTTATTTTCTTACACAAAATTGGAAGGCAGAGAGACAAAACAAAAACTTGGCAAAGGCTGAACTGAAAATCTTGCCCTATATCATGACTATTTAGAAGCATCCATTGTTTACTTTTGATTAAACTACTGGTACACTTAGCTCTTTAATAATGAGCCCAATCCTACTTCCATTAAATACAGCATCAAAATTTCTACTGATTTCAGTGGCATAATGTCTAGTCCTAGCAGTAGATGTGACTGAGGAAAAAAAACCCTGTAAGGAATAAATATAGGTTTTAGTTGGTTGTGTTAAATGAACCACTTGGAGGGACTTTGCCCATCAAGTAGTGTAGAATACCGTTTTTTTTTAAGTAAGGTAAGAGTTAGAAAATAAGAACCTAACCCTAAAAATTCTTATTCACTCTAATGTTGTTCCCTAAACAGAAAGAAGAAGTGGGGAGAATGTACAAGTAGAAAAGTCTCAGCTGAAAAATTGAGCATCACATTTTGCAGTATGACTGAACTTGTAATTTACTGTAACTTCTAGAGCCCCCTGAGCTTCCCCTTCTGGTCTCCTTCCTGTTTACATTTCTTCAAAACCTTGCCCTCTCCTTGGGCTAGGTTCCTTATTGCCTAATAGTTCACTCAAAAGTGGAGGGGAAATGCCAGCTAATTGAAAGGATTCAGTCCCTTCTTCACAACCTCCATATTCTTTGCATCTCACTTCTTTCTTTTTACTGTCTACTTTCACATCCTTCCCCCTTAAGGCACAATCATACTTCTCAAAGTGCTGCTGGTGTAGCAAACAGGAACCACACTGATGGCCCAGCTTGGAACTATTCTTCCCATTTAAATTTTCCTTTTGGACAAAATTCTAATTTTAATATTCTTTCAGAGTGCTTCTATAATTTAATCATCAACATATTCTACACAAGCAAAGAATGTAGCCCTAGACAAATATTCCTACTGTAAACAGTAGTATTGACTACAATAGGACCAGACACATCAATAAGGACTTCAGGTGAGAGTTCTATATCCGAATATTGTTGCAAACTGTAAATGTGGAAAGAAGGTAGAAGCAAGTCAAAAGTCTGGACCAAGACAGTTTTTACTATTGCCAACAGGTTCTTTAAAAATGTAGAACCGACTTAGTAAACCACTTTTGTTATGGTGGTATAATGCCACACTTATGTGTTATTTGCTATGATATTATTTGTATGCATGTATAACTATTTCAAGTTTAAGTAGACAAATGCTTATTCTGATGGTAGTTGTAACAAGACCATCCTCATGTTACATTTTTAAAGCATTATCGCTTTCATAACCCTATCGAAGTCATGGCCTCCTGGGATGAACTTGGTCTTTTAGCTGTTGAAATTCACCAGCTACATCAACAAACAGAAGAAAAAGAAACTCAAGTGGGAAAACCCAAAAGAAAGATCAAATGTATATTGCCTGTACATTTAAGTAATTCTTGTGAGGTACTGAGAGCCCTAATTTCTCACTGGACCTCACATCACTGGCATACAAGTGTTTAAAGCATATCACACAATATCATCATCTCAATGTTGTGCTTACCTGACTGGGGCCCAAATGAATTTATGTAATTTAGGTGCTCATCCAGGGTCTAAATTCCCAATTTCATGAATTCCCCTGGAAGCAAACCCAACCTAGTTTATGGGACTTACAGTAAACTCTAAGTTATGAGCCCACAGTGTACTCTTGTTGCAAAGAAAGCCAAGAGCATACTAGGTTGTAAATCAAGGGAAGTGATTCTTCCCCTTTATTCAGCACCCGTAAAGCCTCAGCTGGAGTAGCGTGGCCAGTTTTTGGCCCCACACTTCAAGAAGGATCTAGATCACAGAATCATAGAAAGTTAGAAGGGACCTCTGGAGGTCATCTAGTCCACCCCCCTGCTCAAAGAAGGGCCATCCCTAACAAGATCATCCCAGTCAAACCTTTGTCTAACTGGGTTTTGAAAACCTCCAAGGATGGAGCTTCCATCACTCTCTGAGTAACCTGTTCCAATGTTTTACTACCCTCCTAGTGAGAAAATTCTTCCTAATATCTAACCTAAACTTCCTTTGCTACAATTTGAGATGGTTGCTCCTTGTTCTGTCATCTGCCACCACTGAGAATGGTTTAGCTCCATCCTTTTTTCAAACCCTGCTTCAGGTAGTTGAAGGCTGCTATTAAGTCCCCTTTCAGTTTTCTCTTCTGCAGACTAAATAAGACCAGTTCCCTCAGTCTTTCCTCATAAGTCAGGATGGTTTGGATATTCAAGTGCAGAATGACAAAAAACAAAGAAGTGGAGAACAACAAAAATGATCAGGGGCTTGGGGGAGAACATTTCTGAGGAAATATTGAAAGAACTAGTGCTAGTCCGGAGAAGTTAAGACTTGGCATGGGGGCAGATTTGATAACAGTCTTCAAATACAGAGAGGTCAATGACAGAGAGGATGGGGATAGGTTTTTCTCCCTGACCGCAAGGAACAGGACCAGAAGCAATGGCCTCAAGCTTCAGCAGGGGAAATTTAGATTAGAGATTAGGAGTAACTTTCCGACTCTGAGGTGGTCCAACAACAGAACAGACTACCTAGAGAAACTGTAGAAGCTTTATCATCCTTGGAAGTTTTCAAGAGTAGGTTAGACAGACACTTGACTACAATGATTTAATCAGGGAAGTTCCTGCCTTGAGCAGGGGGCTGGATCTTGTGACATCCATTCCAGCCCTACTTTTCTATGATCCTGCAAACGGTTAAGAAAATGCAGAACTTTTTGTGAATAATATCATTGACTCTTAAGAGACTACCCATGTGATTAATATTACTTAAGGCTTTGTAAAAGTGGGTAGTTGACTTGCATCAGTTATAAATTGTACGTTTCATAGCTGGCAAGCGAAGAAACCTTGTATTGTGCCATACTCGCATCATTCGCTGTCATATTTTATGACATCACTCAAATGACTTTTGAAAAGTTTTAAATGTAAGGAAAAACTTTTTTACATCCGAGTCTCCAAAGTCTGGAATAGACACCCCTTGGAAGTTGTGCAAGCACCTACTCTGGATTCCTTTAAGAAACATTTGGATGCTTATCTTGATGGGGTGATCTGACACCCGCTGACTTCCTGCCCCTTGAGCAGGGGATTGGACCCGATGATCTTGTAAGGTCCCTTCTAGCCTTAATGTCTATGAAATCTATCAAAATCAGTGGCTGGCCAAGAGTTTCATACTTTTCTTTTTTGTCACTTCCCACAACAGGCTGAAAAGCGGGAGCTAAATCAGGGGTTGTTATGGCTTTTGATTTAGCATTTCCTTTATGTATTTTTTTTAAAAAAGCTTATAGCTGTTGCAGCCACTGGCCACATCTACATGTTCATTAATGTGCCTTAGATACTGTGCATTTAGTTAAGTAGTTCCTTAATAAGGTACTAACTGAATGAGCAGTATCTAGAGATACTGCGCAGTAGCACTGGTGCACAGTTATTTAGTGATGCTTACTGCGCATTAGCCCAAGAACACTGAGCAGTAGGCTATTAGCATGGTTTTTGCCATGATACACTACTGCACGGTGTTCTTAGGCTAATGCACTGCAAGAGTCTTGTGAGACACATCCCCTATGTAGCAACACTCCAACAGGGACTCAAAAATTAAAAAAAACAGTCACATCCAAGCCAGAGGAGTAGAAGTCAAGCTGCGAGCACTGGGGGAAGATAGTATAAAAAGCTAAAAAACATTGGCCAAAGTGATGCTGAGTTGTGTTGAACGCTCTCTTGCAGGTTGTCACAAGCAGAGGGACTGCTGTGGGGCCTGCAGCTTCCTTCCATTTCAGTGTGACCTGAGGACGTCTTCCAAACAGGGGGGTTTTCCCAGTGCCCAAAGAAGAGTGTTTGTGGCCAAAAACTTGTAAGAGAAACACTAAACTCTAGATTCAGAGGTGATACCTTTTATTAGAGCTACTAACAAATAGCAAAACAAATTCTCTTTTCAAGCTTTTGCCCCCCCCCCCTTCCCAAGAGTTCTGTTTCTCTTTTTTCCCCAGACCAACACGGCTACAAAACAGATCCCCAAAAGTGTGCAAAGAACTTTTTCCCAACAATTTAGTCAGTCTGATAAAAAGTCTCATGTCTACCCAAAGATCCTTGCCTGCGAGGGAATTTTGAGGAATTCTCCTGAAAAGCAACCTAACTAAGCAGCCCATGTATAGGGCACAGTGTTGCCAACTCTCATGATTGCTGGCCTTGTTCTTAAAGTCTACGCTTCGGGAATGTGAAAAAGTTTGCTCTTTTCTTTTATATGTGCCCAAATAGTTGGAAAAGAAGTTCTTTGCAAGCTTCTGGGGATCTGTTTTGTAGTCGTGTTGGTCTGGGAAAACATACACGCACTCACACACATATACATATATCTATACACACACACACGTGTATAGATATATATGTGTATATACACGCGTACACACACAGACACACATATCTATATACACACACACATATATATCTATACACACATATACATCTATATACACATACATACACACACGTATCTATATGTCCACAGATGCACGCATATTTACATACACACACACATATACATCTATATACACACATTAATATAGATATTAAAAAGATCTAAGGTTTTCACATTCCCGAAGCAGAGACTTTAAGAACAACACCAAGAATCATGAGAGTCAGCAGTACTGAGGGCACTGGCGGTATCAGAAATGGGTCCAGCCCAGGGACAGAAACCTTACTGATTAAACCTTTTCAAGAAAGGAAAGGCTTCAAAGCAAAAAATAAAAATAAAACAGTGGAATATTTGGGGAACCCCCGGGGTTTGATTTTAACCCTTCAGTGGGCACTAGGCAAACAAACTCGTGGGCCCCTACTTAATACTGTATATTGACATTCCTTTTTTTCACTCAAAAATCATATGTAAACCGAGCACAAATGGGCCTCTGCTTCCCTTCGGGCCCTAGGCATGTGCCTAGCTTGCCTCTGTGTTAGCTCAGCCCGGAGCATTTGGGGAGGCCGCGGGATGCGGCAGAGAGCAA
>NW_017728992.1:78737984-78738351 GCF_001723915.1 Gavialis gangeticus | reverse complement strand
CCGGGCCCTGCAGCGGCAGCGCCTCCTCCTCGGTGAGTCCCGCACGGGGCCCAGGCCTAGGCCTGGCCGTCGCGGCCTTTGTTGGCGCCGCGGCCTGCAGCGGGCGGGCTCGGGCTGGGCCTGGGCAGAGCCGGGGGGCGCAGGGCTGGACAGGCCTGCAGAGGGTCGGGTCGCCCTCAGCCCTGCTCCGCGTCAGACTGCCCTGCAGCCGGGCACGGCGGGGGTGCTGGGGAGCCCTGTCCTGTCCCGTTCCGTCCCGGGGGCACCTCCCTGCCGTGTCAGGGACAGCACTGACGCTGGGGCAGCGGTGGCGGGCCGGACGTGCAGGTGGAGGGAAACCTGCCAGAGAACATGAGCACGAGGGGGC
>NW_017728992.1:78737576-78737947 GCF_001723915.1 Gavialis gangeticus | reverse complement strand
GCAGGGGGGCGCTGGACGTGTGTTGCCCCGCTCCCCACCCACAGACAAGGCAAGACCCCCAGTGTTTCTTAACCCGTGGGTCGCCACCCAAAAGTGGGTGGAAAGGGTATAGGAAAGGGGTGCAAACAAACTTTAAAAATGGATCAACAAACTTTAAATATGGGCTCTGCTTTAAAGTAGGGAAACTGCGGCTTTTCCCTTGCAGGCTGGCAGAGCTCCAGCCTGCCCGGGGCTGCTTGGGGGACCCCCATGCCTCACATACACCCACCCGCTGTGGCATATACATGGGAGCAGGGGTGAGGGGCACTGGGTTGGGACTGGCCATGGTTGTCTACAAATGGGTCCTGGTACAAAAAAGGTTGAGAACCACT
>NW_017728992.1:78732177-78732576 GCF_001723915.1 Gavialis gangeticus | reverse complement strand
ATTGACATTCCTTTTTTTCACTCAAAAATCATATGTAAACCGAGCACAAATGGGCCTCTGCTTCCCTTCGGGCCCTAGGCATGTGCCTAGCTTGCCTCTGTGTTAGCTCAGCCCGGAGCATTTGGGGAGGCCGCGGGATGCGGCAGAGAGCAAGCCTTCTCCCCCGGAGACGCAAACACGGGGCGTGGGGGAGGGGGCGGACAGTGTCGGGAGCGGGGGAGGCCTCAGCAGCGCTTGGGGCTGGGTCTCATCCCAGCCATGTGCACCGAGCGCGGCGCCGAGGGCCGGCTCCCCTCCCCGGGAGGACGGAGGAGGAGGAGGATGAAGAGAAGCAGAGGGCAGAGCAGCTGCGGAGGTGCCTGAAAGGAGGGGCCCTGCGCGGCGGCGGCGCGGGCACGG
>NW_017728992.1:78701921-78731294 GCF_001723915.1 Gavialis gangeticus | reverse complement strand
GCAGGGGGGCGCTGGACGTGTGTTGCCCCGCTCCCCACCCACAGACAAGGCAAGACCCCCAGTGTTTCTTAACCCGTGGGTCGCCACCCAAAAGTGGGTGGAAAGGGTATAGGAAAGGGGTGCAAACAAACTTTAAAAATGGATCAACAAACTTTAAATATGGGCTCTGCTTTAAAGTAGGGAAACTGCGGCTTTTCCCTTGCAGGCTGGCAGAGCTCCAGCCTGCCCGGGGCTGCTTGGGGGACCCCCATGCCTCACATACACCCACCCGCTGTGGCATATACATGGGAGCAGGGGTGAGGGGCACTGGGTTGGGACTGGCCATGGTTGTCTACAAATGGGTCCTGGTACAAAAAAGGTTGAGAACCACTGCTTTAAACCTTTTCTGGCAGCAGCAGGCTTTGACCCCTCTCTCTGCTCCAGCACTCAGATGCAGCCACATGAACTCCATCCCAGCTCACTCCCTCCTTGGTTAAGAAAAACAAAATGGAAATACCCACTGCCAAGTCTACCTCCTCCTCGGAGAGTTATTCCCCATAGCAGGACTGATACAGGGTATCTTGCTGGAGGGCCAACTGGTAGTGCTACTCTTTAGTTCAGTGGGTGTCAACCTTTTTTGTACCAGGACCCATTTGTAAACATCAGTGGCTGCTGCCTCCTGACCTAGTGAATAGTTCAAATAGAAAAAAGCCCCCTGACCCTGCTGCTGCTGCCCCTCACTCCTAACCTGTTGCCCCCTGCCCCCACCAATGGGGCAGGGGGTGGGTGTGTGGAGAATGGGGGCCCCAAGCAGCACCTTGCAAGGGAAAAGCCATGGTTTCCCACATTTTTCACCTTTAAAGGAGAGTCCATTTTTAAAGTTTGTTCATGATCCTTTCATATATTCTTGTGATCCACTTTTGGGTCGCAACCCATGGGTTGAGAAACGCTGCTTTAGTTCACACTGATAAACACATCCTGAAGTTGCATAGATGGTATGGTAGTGACACCAGAGCTGTGAAATACAGTGTTTGACTTGGCTGGGAGCCTTTGGTTTTCTGAAATATGGTTGGCAAGTCTGTGAAAGCAGTCACTTTTGATAATCTTTTATCTTAAAGCAGTTGGTCACAAGTTGCAGCAGGGGGAGTTGAGGTTAGATAGGAGGGTAGTATGAGAACAGGCTACCCAGAAAGGTGGTGGAATCTCCTTCCCTGGAGGTTTTTAAGACTGGGAGACAAAGGCTTGGCTGGGGTGATCTAGAAGAGGCTGGTCGTGCTTTCACCAGGGGATTGGACTAGATGACCTCCATAGGTCCCTGCCAACCCTAATTTTCTTTGATTCCATAATTGCTCTAAAAAAAGAAAGTTTTCATTTTTTTTGATACAACACACCAAAGATAGGTTGTGCATTAAACCCATTGCCTTTTGTTTTGTAAATCTTTCAACATATGTGCTTTTGTAAAATGATTATACTTATTTTGCTTTCCTTTTTTTTAACTCACTGATGGGGTTTCTCATGTCTTATTACATCTTTCATCAGCTAATTCAGAAAGGGAGGGTAGGTAGCTGAGCTGAAGTGAGCATTCACTTAAAACACAGTTCAACCTCTGTGATTTTCCTGAGGCTCAGACTAACAGATTGATAGGTAAAGCTAAATTTTAAATGATACACTGATACATTGATGCAGTGGATACATTGATGCAACACAGTGCAGAACCATGTAGACACAGCTGAGCTAGCTTGTTTTCTGAGAACTGGGATATATTAGCAGAGGTGGGGTGTTGCATGAGTGTAGTCATAGACAGGTCAGGTATCTATAGAGCTCTGCATCTCCTGTGAAGACATTCTTAAGTGCCTCCTTTTTATTTTTTATTTTAAATGATCTCAGTGGAATTATAGAGAAAGTTTGAAGGGTCTATAACTCAGTGAAATCTTAAACACAGGCTATATATGAGGAAGTTAACTTGTAAGCAAATTAGGCTTTTTCTAATCAGTAATAACAGATTACAGATGGGCCAGTGGAATAGTTTGGGTCACTTAACCAGATGCCATGACTCAATACTACAATACTCAAAACTCAAGCATTCGCCTATTGTGTAATTTATGTGCCACAATACTGCTTGCTGCCATAAGACAGTGGTATGAGAGACATATGCATTAGGAAGAGTCCTCACTGCCAGATAATTTGGTTGTTGTTGTCACTGCTTCTTAATAGTTCTGTGGTCTCACTCTGGTGTACAACTTGAAAGAAGTCTCATAGCTGCCTTGACTGTATCACATATTTTGACAGCACTACTGGGGAAGCCATCCCTACGCATACCCTTATGTCTCCTTGGCTCCCACAGTGTTGGGTTGCAGAAAGAGGTATGCTGAAGAGGAAGGTTAAGCCCTAATTCACTGTTATCTGTATCATTTCTGCCATTGATACTTTCTTGGTATGTAGTGGGCCTGAGGCAGTGCCCTAGGAATTAAAGCATGTGTAATGCCATAAGGAGGGGACATTTGTGGCAGAGGTAAACTAAAAATTAGTTAAGTGGGATTTAGGGCTGTAAACATCAAAGTGCATTGATCAGAATTGTATGGCAGTTGCAGGGCAGATTTCAAATTCTTTGGGTACTTTCCCTAGCAGAATATGCCTGGGTTTCTTTTAGGTTTAATCTGAACTCTGAATATTCTGGATTTGCATTGCTTGGAGTAATTGCAGCATCCCTGTACTGTTTCTTTCCATTAAATTACTGACATTTAATCTCAGGCTTCACTCCATTTAATGTACCTGTATTTATGTCTGAGAATATATAACTTTAGAGGGTGGCATATTTGTCTTATTCATCAAGGGCACTGTTTGTACTAAGAAAACTCAGTAAATTTACTGACAAATTTACCATAGCATCAAGTAACAAAGGTTCCTAAAATGAAGTTTGGTTTGTCATGTAAGTAACTTCCAAGTGACAGGTTACATATGGTCACTTTTTAGAGAGCACCATAAAACTGCAAATGGGACAAGTCTGGTATAGTGCTTATAATGGAATATTACATTTACCCATATTTAAATAAGGCAGTTTTAAGTCGCTCAAAAACATATGCCTCTGATCTATAGCAGATAAAGACTGATACAGAGCATGTTCTGCTTATCACTGGTTACATATTCTCTAGAAATACTTTGAATGTCTGAACCAAAGCACTTAACTAAGTAAATTGGAGAAGTTTAACTTTCCTCTTGTTTAAAGTACCTTTAATAGGTTAATTTTGATAAATCCCAGAAACTCATAGTAACCTACAGCATTAAGGAAACTTAAAAGGATACTGATAAATGAATCCTCTACATTGAATATAAGTAGTACTGTATCACCCACTTCAGAGTCTTTTGAAATTTTGTGATTTTTTTTTTTTTGTAGATTATTAATGAAAAAACGTAGTAGTAGTAGTAGTCTATCTTTTTGTTGTGGTTGAAGATCCAGGTGGAAAACTGACTACAATCGAAATTTTGCCTAATCTATGAAGCGGGGGAAGGAAGGTGGGAGGGGAATGCTAAGTCTGGCTTGTAAGATAATAGACAAAAATATGCAAACAGATGATTTTTACTTCTTAAATTAGTACCTATAAGTTTTAAGTATCTTAAGTCTTTGGATCTATGAAAATCTATACCTTTTTAGAGAATTTGCCTAGAGTTGGTAAGTGCCCAGTGACTGCAAGGATACACCCTTGCAAACTCTGGTGTGAGGCAGTACTCTTGAAACAACAGGTTGGATACTACATGCATAGTGTTTTTAAGATTTAAGTTTCTGCATAGATGACAGGTGAGAGAGAACAAACTCATGGTTCTCAACTGTGCTTCACAGAACTCTTGGTGATTGTTAATGAAATGAACCATATTGAAAATGAAGCATTGGAATATTAGAAAGGACATTGATTTGATTTTGCCTTTCTGAAGTGTTTTACAAAATGAACAAGTTAAGATATAATTTTGATGTTGAAATAACTATAGAGCTGAAGTTAAAGAAATGCAGTCCTAGTATATCTTCTTAATATCCTGGAACTTTTTTTCTTCCTATGTGTTCTCTAGCACTTTGGTCACTTTTAAGTTATTGGAATAATTTCATTATTTTCTTGGATCAATTGTTTCAAATGTATAATGGACTTTATTGCTAAGAGCTTTTTTCTGTTATTCAGACTAAATGCTACTTTGCCTCATTTTAGTGCATTACTTCCTAGTTTTCTTTCTTGCAAAAGACAAGCATTTCCTAAGAAATTATTTCCATCTACTTAGAATTTGTGTTAGCTATCTGCTCCTGTGCTTGCAATCTTTACTCAAATATCAGGCCTTCATTTGACCTCTCTTTCAGTTGCTTGTCTTGGTACATCCTCCCATCATTCAACATTTTTCTAGTTTTGAGGTGGCTAGAGATGGTATCTCAAGTGCAGTCTCACGAAAGCTGTGTAAAAAGGGCCATCGTTCCTCTGGAATAGAAGATGTCCCTCAACCTGGTGCCAGGTGCCCTTGAGAATTCTTTCAGTAAAGACACAGTATGTGTTAACACTTTGGCAAGACCTTTGTTGGAGAGCTCACTGAATAAGAATAACTATTCTTTTTTTCCTCCCCCTCTGCCCTTCCCTCCCACTAATTTGGATTAGAGGTTGCCTCATCCTGTTCCTAGGGCTGGACCTACTGTGCTCTATCTCTAGGAGGTATAAAGTCAACAAAAACACTGATTTAATTTTAGTCATGGAATCCTGTCTTTTCTATGGCAGACATACTGAAGATATTTGACAGAACTTCTGCTTACATTTCCATATACCCCAAATTCACTGATTGCTGCAGAATTCTAGGTGCTCTTTAGCAGATGAAAGAGAATTGAGCTCTGCAACATTCAGAAAAATTACAACCGTATACAATTTAGACTCAGGGTTTTGGCTTTTCTGTGTACCAGTTTAGAAATCTGTCCTGGTTACTGCTGTTTTTATCTGACTGTATCACATTTATTTATTAGATGTATTGTCATTCATACTGCAATTAAAACAAAAGGAATATTATAGCAGAGCAAAGGGCTGGAAGGTTTATTTTGCATTACTTTGAGCTAGTCAACGTGATTTAGAATAGCTATGCACAGGTATTTGCTGCTGATCTACTTTGTCATAGGTACTGAAGTGGATGTTATACAGTAATGTTCAGGAAGGAAAATGGCCAACAGATCTGGTTACTCCAGTCACTCATTTCTTTATGAACAATGTCCTACATTGTTGCCCTTATTTTTAATGCTTTTTGCTAATTTAGTCTAGCTATTTAAGTGCATACATGTTGTATGGGGGTATAGGTTGTAGCCATGTTGGTCTGAGGGCACTGGCAGACAAGGTTGTTTTGGTAAATCTGATAACTTATTAGATCAACTCAAATAGTTGGAAAAATAATTTAATAATAATGTAATATAATAATAATAAGTATAATGTCCAGCTGTTTGAGTTGGTCTAATAAAATGTATCAGATTTACCAAAAGAACCTCGTCTGCCTATATGATGCATTGCCTTCCTGATCTTTGGCTCATCTCTTCTTTCAACATCTCTTCTTTCAACCTTTTACTGTCATAGTTGTGATGACCACTTTTTCTATAATTGACATATTAAAGTAGCAAGTGCAAAAAAATCCACAACCATAATATGGTATTTATAATATAGTATTCGTATAAAGTTAACTTCTTGTACTTTCTGATGTTTTGTGATCTTTTTAAAGACTAAAGCAGCAGCGTTAACTCAACTATGCTGTATATAGAGTACAACTGTTGTATTTTCATGTTTTATACCTTGGTTTGCTAAAAAGGTGGAATAAATGATTCTTCAAGGCTGATGCTGAGCAGTCCACTTGCTGGCTTCTGTCTCTGAGAAGAAGGGAAATCCTCTAGTAGCTCTGGGTGAAGGCAACACATGTCTAGTTAGACTGCTTGGCTGCTCGTTTTGCCCATCACACTGGCTGCTTGCATACGTTTAAAAAAAACCCACAAACAAAAAAACATGCTTTACCAGAAGCAGCAGTGTGTTACTTCAACCCAGCTCTGTAGCATCTGTAAAGATCAGGAGCTTCAGCAGGGCTTTGGTACTTTTAGCTCAAGCTGATTCAATCAGATATTAGATCAAAGTGCCACTAAAGTGCCCAATCTTTACAGATGTTGGGCAAGCCAGCTTGAAGTAATGTGCTGCTGCTTCTGGTCTTGTGCAGGGCTTAGTGTGGGAACACGCCAAGTTTAAAGTGCTGTTCTTTGAGGGGAGGGGGAAGGAGGGGTTGTGTTTGCAAGCACCGAGTGTCTTTAGTTATTAGTTAATAGAGTTACATTAGTGTGGAACAGACTATCAGCTAAATTTTGCCAGTGTCTTCAAACCTAGGTTAGGCTCTGAAACTTGTTCTTAGGCACTTAGGATAAAAGAATATACCACTTCTTTTTATCAGTTGCTATCTTTCTCTCTTCCTTCCCATATTAGGTGCTGAGCACTTGCAGCTCCTGAGAAGGTCAATAAAAATTGTGAGTGCTTAGTACCTGTGTAGATCTGGCCATATTTATTCAGGAGCCAAAGTAAGGCTTTAGGAGTCTCTCTTTGGGTATATGCATTTGAAACATGTTTGCCTCATTTGTCTTTAGTGTAAGCATATGCTGAAAAATATTAATATATAATATTGTAGCACTTGTGGTTTTCTTCCCATGTGTTCTTAACCCTTCACCAGCATGTTCTAGACTAGAGGCGTTAGACTCACCTGGGTGTATGGGCCCTGGGCCAGATCCAGACATCCAGGAGCTTCTGGACCCAGCCTGGGATGTGAAGGCTGCTGATGTGGCCACAGCAGTGAGGGGAGGGGTTTAGCATTGGGAAGGGGTCTGGTAGCGGCAGTAGGAAGGAGAGCGAGTCTGGGGGAGCAGCAGTGAGTGAAACTTGACACTGATATCCATACTTAGTGGGTTCAAATGGCCACAAATTCTGCAGCAAGCCATACCGCCCAATTTATGATGCCTGCCAGTAACCCAGCAGGCCAGATGGAGGGTTTTGGCTGGATCTGGTTCCTGTTTGATACTCCTGCTCTAGATGCTTGATTAAAGCTTAATGATTTGTTGGGGCAAGGTGGCAAGTCACAGCTTACCTTAGAAATTTCCCTTAGTAGTGTTTCACTTTGCTTTAAAACAAAGTCAGTCAAGCAGGTAACATCATGTTCTTAATTATTTGTTTTATGAAGGTTCTGAGCTATTTTAATAGAATGATATGGTACCTAGTTCAGTCTGAAGCAATATAAAGCAGTCTTAAAATGTTCAAGTAACATCCACTTTGGAATACACAGGGAAGTAATTTATTGGCTGCAACATTCCCCTTTTTAATATTGCTTATCTAATAACATAAACACAATAGATAAGGTCTCCCATCTTTGCTTTAACTTTTTTTGTTTCTGTAACGTCAAATGTAATAATTGTGCAGTTTTAGAAAATTTCAGGTTAAAAAAACTGTTTATGTTCTTATAATTATATTTAAGCTATTTACTCTTACTTGCAGTAAAGCAGTATAGGAAGAGATCCATTTTGCCTGTGACAGTGAATATTTGAATAATAGATGTTGCAGTACGTTTTCTTAGAGAACCTTAAGTGTTCTCCAGTTCCAAAATAAAAACTTTGGAAAATGACAGTACTAAAACTGCAATGTAAGCCATAAAGATATATAATACATTTCTCTGCCCCTGAAAATGAAACACAGTAAACAGCTTTCCCCTCCCCACCATAATTATAACCCACGTGCTTTAAGACAGTAATCAATAAGAGAACCTGTATAGGGTTAGCTCCCCTCACACTGGTAGCTAGATAAACTGACTGATTTATAGTTTAGATGCCACCAAAAGTATAATATGACTGTACAATTCACTGTATCGAGATAATATAAAACATATATTGCTGCCCACAGAACCAGAGTAATAGACAGTCCAAACAAACTTTTTAGTTTGTGCTTTGCATTTTTTTCTTTACTGATTTTAGTCTTAATCCCTTGTAACTGTGTACTGTTCCTGTTAATAATGACAATCTGTAGGAGTCTTGGGATAAGCAACTTTCTTTCCTGTTCGAAATGTAAAGCACAGTCTACTCATTCCTTGAAAGCACCTGTGCCCTAAATAGGATCAGAACCCATCATCTTTCTGGGATTTAGCAAACAAGTAGATAAGCCACTGTAAGCCTTCACCTTAGCATGGTTGTTTGAAATTTAGATCCAAGATCCCTCAGGCAGGGCAGTCCTGCTTGCTTTCTTTTCTTTTCCTTCTATCAGGGCTTTGCTCCAGGCAGGTGCTCCAGGGCAGGGTTCAGTATAGGCTAGATCTCCAAGCCCTCATGTACGCTACATAGTTTTGCCATCAGAATTTGAGTTCTGACAGCAAAATTGTACACGCATCCACACAGCTCAGCACTCCTGTGGTGGGAGACCCCCTTCTCTGTGCCAACCGAGCAGCACTATCTCCGACTGAAGGAAACCTGTTGCTCCTTCACACAACTGCTGGCACAAGTGTTGAAGTGGAGTCATACAGAGCTGCCTGAAACTTTGTAGATGTGCACATACTCTGCAAAGCGGCCTAGTATAGGCAGAGGCTAAGACAGACGTTTACCTTATTTTTCCTTAGACTGGGATGTTTTTTTCATCATCTTAGAACTTCTTACATGCTCTTCCAATATTACAAATCCACTTATATGGTTTAAAGTAGAGGAAAAAAAAAAAAGAAAACCTGTCAAAGCAGGACTTAAATATAAGTCAAGGAAAAGACAGCAATATGGAAAATATGACATTAGGTCAAGTGCATTTGAGATACAGAAGTGGAACATTGACAAGCAGCATATTGGGGAACGAGAGGATTTTGTTTAAGTTGTACTCCAAAAATGGAACAGAGTTTGCCTATATGAGAATATCTCCCTCCCCAGTAGAGCTGATTGGAATTTGGTTCCCTTGGAAAATGCAGCTTAATTGAAACCAAAGCTTTTTGTACAATTGTACTGCTTTAGTGAAATACCCATTAGGAAACCTTGGGTTCATGGTGGAATACTGGATAAAGCAAGTGAGGCAGAGTAGGTAGTAGCCTAGGAGTTAAGGCCTTTGCCTGTGGTATGTGGTAACCAGGTTGAAGCCCCAGTTCTGCGTGATGAAGAAGAAGAATTTAATTTTGGAGTTGGAGGGTGAGGTAGAAGTCTTTTATAGATGCGCGTTGTATCGGTACGTAGGTATCTGATGAAGGTTGTAAATTGCTTGTCCCCCCTTTTGTCTGGAATTGTCTTAATTTTAAATAGTGTATTTCAGAAATTAGCAGGGCTGTTCAGAGGTTTTTTTAAAAATGTGTATAGATGAACCAGAAATGTAATTAATTGGGTAAAGCTGTAACTTCACTTTCAGGTTCTGTTTAGGATAAAGCACTTGAAATGCGTCTCAGAGTTAATGTAGAATTCTTCAGCTGTTTTCCAACTAAAGGCCTTCATTTTGCTAAGAATTATACAGATACATACTTCTAAGTTTGCTTAAAATTAAGCAAATAAAAGCTTTGAGTGCTAGGACTTTTATGCAAAATAGAATAGTGATTTTTAACTATGTCATTTTGATGCTGCAGTAAGTCCTTAGTCCTGAAACCCACTTCCATGTGTTTTCAACATATAGGTAAGGGTTGGAGTTGAAATAGGGGAGCAAAAAGTCCTGAGAGTTTTAGTTTGATCATATGAACAGATGCCTTGCTGGGTAGCAGGATTCACTTGCATAGAGTCCCATTGTGCCAAAAGGATTCTTTGGAGGATTATGTAGCAACACAGTTGTTCTTCTATATGGATGAAATGGAAAGGTTGGTGGCAAAAGTTCCGGTTCCCATAGCAAAACAATAATGAAGCTGGGTAGCACAATGTGCATGTTTTTATGATACACATTTTATGAGACAGTAGTATTGCATTTGATGTTAACAAGAAAAACAGGAATAGAAATGATGCGTATGGACTCTGGAACATTTTCTTAGCATTTCCTTATTGCTTTGTGATTTTTAATGGTACGATGTTAAACAGTTTTCTCATTTTATTTTGTATGATGGTGCGTATTATTCTTTTTCAGATAGAGAAGGAAGAAGCAGAACATATTGCCAAGTTGTGTAGCTT
This sequence comes from Gavialis gangeticus, assembly GCF_001723915.1. Taxonomy (NCBI): domain Eukaryota; kingdom Metazoa; phylum Chordata; order Crocodylia; family Gavialidae; genus Gavialis; species Gavialis gangeticus. Next base: position 78,721,183 of record NW_017728992.1, on the reverse strand, counting down.
CAAGTTTTCAAGCTCTGTTGGCTTGTGCAGAGTTTGTTGACTATGCAGCATCACTTTTGCAGGCACCATATAAAATCCCTTTCAGAAATTCATTGAGTTTCCTCTTAAAATCAAGCTTTTTACACTCCTCCCTGATTGGAAGACTGTCCGGAACCTGATTATCCGGGATCCTGGTTTTCTCTGATAAATAATCTAAAATTCTTTGATTAAAACCCCCCAAATCCACATTTTTCCATGATTAAAATGAAACGCCACTATATGTATATGTATCAGTTGAACACCCAGTTTTATTGATATATTTACAAATTTAAAGCAGTTTGGAAGTTTACTGGTGCCTCAATTGTTATAATAAAATAAATTATAAATACCTATATATTTTGGCGTTTGATTTTGGGTATTTTTATAATGGAAAATCAGAGCTCCTCCTTTGCTTACCAGCTGCAGGTGGACCTGCATTCTGTCTCCCCAACAGCTTTGTGGTGCTGAGCAGCCCTGACATTCCAGTGCCCTGCTCCTGCCGTTTCCCCTTACTCCCAAGTCAAGACCCTCCAGCCCTGGCAGCATCACCCGCATCCCTCTGCCCTCCCTCTGCCTGCTTTGCCAGCTCTCCCTGCAGATAGGGATGTAAATATCCATTTAACCTCTTCCAATTACAGGTTTCCCTCACTTCATGTGGTACATGTGTTCCTGGAAAATGGTGCATAACTCGAATTCGCATAAAGGGAACCCACTTTACAATGCAACAAATAGGGATACGATCCAAGACCTCAGCTGTACTGACCCCCATACCCATTTCTACCACTTTTACAAGACAGTTTTCATACTCGCCAACAACAGACATTACATACAAGCAGAGGGCAGTGGTGAATGTGGGGATAGCATCTATAGAAACACGTGTTGCAGACAACGAGCAAGGAGCACAGATCCACACAGGAGACTATATTTTGGCGCGTCACTCCCACAATCCATCACACAAAGCAGCTGACTGGGCTTCCACCACACCAATTGCATAACAGTGAATTTACCTTGTATATAATGAATTTTTGGTATTAAGAGGGTCATTGCACAAGAGCAAATTTACACATACAGAACCTGCATAAAGCAAGCGAAACCATTTAACTGATATACAGGTTAACTGATAGGCCATGTGTAGTTCAGTGACCTCCGGCAGCAACGGCCCAGCCCTTTACGTCTTCATCGTGCTCCTGGCGCTGTGTGGGTCCCAGGCTGCTGGTGGGGAGTGAGCCTCAGGCAGGGGGCAACAGGTGCAGCTGAGTCATTAGGTGACACTGCCCAGCTGTTGAGCCATGGCTTCCCCTCACCCCCAGAGGCAGGGGCAGAGGCTGGGGCAGCGGACCTCTCCTGTGCCCAGATCCTAATCCCACTGCCATAGGGAGGTGCCAGGCCCCCAGAGGGGTCAGGCTGGACTTCCCACCACAGCACAAATACTCCCAGCTGTGCAGTAGATCTGCCCAGTTCCCCCTTGGCAGTGGGCAGGGTGACAGGCTCCGTTCACATCCTGCTGTGCTTGTGCTGCTTTAGCCTAAACCTGGCAGGCACCTCTGTGATGCTGGGCCAGGCCCTGTCCAGCCTGCCCTGGGGAGCTCACAGGCTGGATCTAGACCCATATCCAGTGGTGGGGTGAGTGGCATCAGAGAACAGCAGAGGTTAATTCAGCCGTCACTTGTCCCTGTGCTGCTCACATGCATTCCCAGTGGTGCTACATAGGCTGGAATTTGGCAGTGTCCTGACCCTGAATTTTCAGACCTTTCAGGAGTCCTGCAGGCTGGATGAGACAGCTCTGCAGAACAGATCTGGCACACAAGCTGTATCTTTGATACCCCTGCCCTGATAGGAACCTGCTTCTGATTTCTATTCTGAATTTATTTACGGTCAGTTCATACCTTTGCTCATGTGCTAGGATTGTTTTTTAGTTTAAATAGTTTTCCCCTTTCTGCACATAATATATTTACATATATCAACCCTATTTATATTTGGACCAGTTGTTTACATTAGGCCTTGTGAGCATTCCCATTGCCTTTAATGGAACAACAGGGAGCAGGGAAAATTAAACACTTGTAGAAGTATTTGGAGGATTGGGGACTAAGGGCATTTATAGATGCACTCCAGGGGTGTGAGGTAGGGTGCTTTAATTAGCGCAGCTCTGATAGCTGCTCTAATTAAAAGCAGCTAGTGTCACATGTATCAGCATCCCCCGCCACACTGAAAAATGGCAGCAGGGCGCTTTAAACTAAAACTCAGTGTACGAGCTTTAGTTTAAAAATGCCCCACCACCATTTGTCAATGCAGGGATGCTGATACACATGACTTTGGAGTCTGCTGGACCGTGGTAATTGCCATGCTCCAGCAGACTTGATTAATTTAGTCTGCTCTGACACACTGTAATTATAGCAAGTCAGAGCAGCCCCACTAAATGTGTATAGGAGCCCTGTGTGTTAGTAGGATTAGAACCCTGGTTAGAGCTAGGTGGAAAATAGTTTTTTCCTTGCATGATATTTTAAGATTTAAAATTTTTTGGTATTCTCAGTCAAGAAGAAACCAAGACGTTTAGCGGCTTTTCATAGGGAAAATGTATGTAAGAGAGACCCATGCATCCTAAACTAGTTGTGAGACCAAAAATCCAGTCCTCCTCAGTTCAAAGGAGATAGGATTAGAGGGCCCTTAACTAGCTCTTTATGTAGAACATCTCTCTTTTAAGTGTACGTTCAAGACTTAAAAGAGTAGGGGACTTAGCAAAACTTGCCTAGAATTTCACCAAGTATTACATATAACATGGAAAATTAGGATCATTTAAAGAGATCAAAGGAGGTGAATATTATTTCTTCAGATTTGCTTTTTCTATTTTGCAATATTTTTTGTGTAGTTATTTTCATTGTTTCATAGTGTAGGCAAGTTCCCATAAAACTCTCAAACTCATTAGTTAGTTTTCTCTTTTGTTTGTGGGTTTTTCACAAAGCTACCTGGGAGAGTAAGATGTTGGATGATACAGGAAAATGAATGTAAAACTAGAAAAACTTAGCAGGGAAGTTTGTCTGATAGGACTCACTCCTTTAGCTTTCTAGCTTACATTGTTCCTTTAACCTAATACTTTGTTGTGTGTTCTAAGTAAAGACTCTGGTGCATAATATGTAAATACTCAACATTTTCAAATTTCATACTTCAAACCTTTTCAGTACTGTCTTGGTTTAAGTATAGTTTTTTCCACCCCAGTTCTTTGGTGCAAGGGGGAATTAAAAAGTTGAAAGAATTTTATCCAGACTTTGTCTAGGTTTCCCTCAGGCAGAAGCCAGCATGGAAAACGTAAGTGTTGGAAATGTTCTTTAGAAAGTTATAAATGTGTTGAAATGGTGTTAGGATAAAAAAATTGGTTTTCTAGCTTTAACCTTAGTGGTAGGTAGAAGCATATAAAATTTATTTCCCTTGTGCTGTATGTAGTGCTGCGTAAGGGCCTGATCTGACCACAAAGTGGTCTTCCTACATTAAAATATATTTCTGTTTTATGAACTGAGATATATTGGTATCCTTTTACTTATTTCTCAGTGCAGCAAGGTACTTTAGCAGATTCCCAACTCTAAGGATATAGATAAATTGACTTGTACAAGAATTATTTTTCAGTTCTTTGAATTTTGGAAGAGTGAAAGAATGAACATTGTAACTTCATTTATATTAAAAAAAAAATGTTAATGAGTAAAATTTTAGACTTTGGGACTATTTAAAGTTAGGCATATGCTTACATACCTTGTTGAATTGGGATTTTTGAGCTTGGGTTCTTTTTAGTGTTTATGGTGTTGGTAAGCTGACAGTTCGGAAAGAAAGACCGACAGACAAACTAACAGACATTTGAGTTATGCAAACACGTACTTGGAAGAAATAAATTCTACCTAGTGAAAAACCACCACTTGGTTTGCTTTCAGATAAACTTTCTGAAAGAAATTTTGCCAAGTGTTCTACCACTGGCCCATCCTTTTCCCCTCCCCCAAAATTGCCCTTTGATTTGATAAAACACGAAATTTCAGCTCAACAGAGAACTTTAGGTATATTTAGTAGACTTAAAATTAAGTTTCTTATCAAATCATATCTTTAGGGATGCTTTTTTGGACAATGATAAACTTGTGAATACCATCAGTTAAGTCTGCTTCTAGCTTAAATACTTCATTGAGGCTGCATGCTCAGTAGACTGTACAAGAATCTTGCTCATTAAAATTAGACAAATGCTGTGCCTGTTTCTTATTTTTAAACTTACTAGCCTATACTTCTAAAAAGGGATTTATTGAAGTGGGAACAATATTGCCCAAATTGCTAGTAAGAGCAGACCTGGTGCCTAAAATTTCTTGTCACTTCATAATTAGATTATTTCGTTTAAGAGTAATGGAATTTGTGTACATTCTTGATAGTTGGTAAGACATTTCCAATGCTTTATTTAAAAAAAAAAGTGGCACCAATGACCATATTTTCTTGCATATAACATGCCCCTGAATATAATGCCTTATTTTTGGAATAGCCCAAGGGGCAGGGGAAAAATTTACCGTGGAGTACAGGAAAGTACTAGAGGTCTGGGACTTCAGGGGATTGGAGCAGAGTGCTGAGACCATATGGCTGGGTCTGATCTGGCCTGCTGGCTCTGGGACCATTTACTGGATTGAAAATGGTATGTAGGGTGGATAACCCTGTGCCCTGTCCCAATCCAGTGCGGACGGTGGGGTGGAAAAAAGAGGAAGCATTGGCAGCATTAATTGCCTTGGTTCCAAATGGCAATTGATGTTGCTACCCCCACCTCTTCCCTCCAACACACACGCTCCCCCTGCCAAATTTCTAGATCTATGGGGGCCCTTTTCCTTCCATAATGCACACCCCAATTTTTCCCTGCTGATTTTGGGGGGAAAGGTATGGGATATATGCAAGAAATATGGCAGTTGTAGGTTGGAGCTACCCAAAGTAGCAAGTAGAGGGTATAAAATAGTTCTCAAACCTGTATATATAATTTGACTGAAAAGCTGTTTGTAAAATATTCAGTATTTTAAAAAATCCAGATGTTTTCCTAAAATAACTCTTGTTAAATAAATAATAATGTACCATAGCAATGTACTGTGCTCAGTTCTTTTAAACACCTGAAAGAAGGTTTATATCCCCTTTTTTTGATTGTATAGAGCAGAGCTATCAAACTCATTTGGATCCAGAATGTGGGCCTTCTTGCGGGCTGGATGATCCACTTCCAGATCTGATTTGGGGGCTTCTCGCCACAGCAGCTGGCAATGAAGGAATCATTGGTATCATTGTCGGAGTTGTGCCAGCACCAGTAGCCACTCAACAGCCCTTGCTTTGAGCAGTGGCTGCATTAACTCTTTGGCTACTGGTGCTGAGATAGTGGCTCTGACAAGCTCACAGAAAAGCCGTGTGGGCCAGATATGAAGGTAGGTCTATGGTGGAGTGGACAGAATGGCATATCCAGCCGGTGGCCAGACTCCATTTCTCAGCTGTCCCAGCCTGCGTCACTGCAGTAGGTTTCCATTGAGACCCCAGCATCTGTGGTGCGGTGACAATACAGGGCCAGGGTTTCCATGGAGACCAGCCCCAGTGCACCATGATAGAAGGGTGTGCGATTGGGTGAGGAGCTACTCTAGGGCTGGGGTCTTGCAGTATTAACAGCGTGCTCTGGAGCTGTGGCAGAGCTGTGATCTGCTGCCTACATGCCCCTGCCCTCTAATCATAGCTCTGCCGGAGCCTGCTGTCACTGCTGCAAGATCCCAGCCCCGGAGCAGTTTCTTGCCTAGCCACACACCCTGCCAGCACAGCTGCAGTTGGTCTCCATGGAAACCCTGGCCTCGCAATATCACAGCGCCACTGGGGGCAGGAGCTAATGGGAAAGGGAGTTCGCTGCAGGCCCAATCCGGCCTGTGGACTTTGCCTGCCACCCCTGCTCTGTGGTTTAGTGTTAACTCCTTTGGTAGCAGCCACAGGGAGGAGCCCTGTGGGCCAGATGACTTACAGCCACAGGCTGGATCTGTCCCCTAAGCTGTATGTGACCCTTGCTATAGACAAATAATTTGTTTCTGTGAATTGTTACCAGTAATCATATTGTAAACCTGGCACTGGTACAGAAGATGCATATAGTCCATATATAAGTCTGAGACCAGTAACATTTTCAGATACAAATACCACCGGGGGGTGGTGGTTAAGGCAGGCATGAGTATGATGCAACTCTTGAAATAGTTCAGGGCTTATGGGTGTTAGATGATAACCTTCAGGGTATGACTTAATAGGCAAAACGCCAGGGGAAGCAGAGAAAGTATAAGTGTAGTACATTGGTTTGTTTTTCGTCCTTTGAGGGATGTGTGGGCATGTTGTAAATGCACTGAGAACAATAGGGTGTAAAACGCAATAGCTATTGTTAATTAAGCATGCATGTTCTCATGAATTTGTGGGATTTCTGTTACTTAGCTAAATAAGCAGATCCAAGACTATACACTGTATAGATTAGCACAAATACCATGAAGTAATTAAAAAATACAACTTAGTTTTCTCTATTTTATTATAAGCTTAACATGAATGTTCCATGTTTATCAAATGCATAAACACCAAGTATCATAAACTTGGCATAAAATGGTCAAACAATCATGCAATAGTATTCTGCAATGATAGTTTTGTTGTTTTGCAACATTAGACTTGGAAAGAAAAAAGAATCATTCCAAGCCTAAAAGTTACCTGACCTGGTTAATCATTCAAATTATGCCAAAAGCTGCTTCTTAGATTGTGTTATGATCGTTTAATTCTTAATCATTAAAACAGTAGCCCAAAGAATGAACTCTAATGATAATGCAGGACTAGTTTCAAGTACTAGATAAGGCTTACTAGGGAGAAAGGCTGTTAAATACGTGCTAGGCATATTAACACCTATAATTTCTGAAACCTGTATGAGAGAATGACTAACTATAGCAAAACAAATAAGTTATTGCTTACTCATCCAGTATAATGACTAGCATTCATGATAATAGCATGTTACTAATTCAGAGCTACTTTTTAGTATGGAGCTTGTAATTAAAAACACAAATATAAGCTGTGTGTGTGCTTACAGGAAATCAGTGTTGCACCCACTTAAATACACTCCTGTATTGATTTGGTCAAAATTAGTTTAGATGACTACATATGGTTGTTGAATAAGTGGAAGGATGCTAAGAACTAGATCCAAAAAGGGACATGGGCATTGCAGTACTTAGCATGGTGGCACCAAATTTGTAGCTTCCTGGCTCCTAGGAGTCTTTCTAGGTCTGTGTATTAGAAACCTAAGCCTTATATACAATGCTTGGGAAGATTTAGCTGCCTCAGAACGGAGTCCCAAACAGCCAGGAATGTTTAGTAAAAGGAGAGTCACTGAAGTCTGTGTCCTTAGGAGGGAAATACTGGGTGTAGAACTTTCTCTTTCAAAAAGCTGATGAAACTTGTACAGGGTTCATCTATTTGGAGTTTGGTTTTGATCAGTAGAATGAACTAGTTGAGAAGATGAAGGTGGTCAGAAACTTAGGAGGAACTAATCATGGTAGGAAAGAATTCATGAGTGCAAGGAATGGAAGTTATAAGAACAGAAAAGAAGAACACTAGATTTTCAGCCAACTTAGAGTAATAGTAGGTAAAGTCCCAAATTAAAAAGAAAAAAAAATCTAAGAGGGCTCACAGTTCTTAAAGGATTTCAGATCAGATGCTCAACATCAGTAGTTTAACTAAAGGGGGAGGGATGGCTGGGGCTGCTGTCCTGGCCACCCGACTTAGGGGGTGAGGGCAGAAAGACAAATATAACAGCTGTCACAGCTGCTAGTTACTCTTTAAAGAACTAGGAAATTACACAGAAAACCTGCATTGAAAGAAAGTAAGGTAACAGAGTAAACCATTCAGAATTAGGAAAAGCCAGATTTAATGTTACTTGTACAACCTAATTTTCCCTAGTTATATACATATACACATAAACCTAAATGTGTTGGGTTTTCAAAGTGCTTATGTCATTTAGGAATATGGGATTTGACTATCTAAGGCCATGAACAGGAGTTCATTTCCAGGAGAGGTAGCTGTACAGGCATTCAGCCTGCAGCCTCCCTTTTTCCCTTGCTGTCTGCGCTTTCACCAGACTAGGACCCCACTTCTCAGACTGGGGAGTGAGTAGCGGACTTTACCCAGCTGCTCCAGTCCCCTCCCAGGAGACAAGTGGCAGGGCAATACCCGCTGTCTTTTCCCTGACTAGGCAGTCCCGGATCTGGTGATGTGGGGGCCTTGCCCTGCTTCTTTAAGACTGGGCCAGGAGGGGAGCATAAGAGTAACACTGTTCTGAGAGAAAGTGTCTTACCTGGAAGATCTTTCTCCTGGAGGGGAAATGTTTCCCCTGGGAGAAATGCAGTGAAAACTTCTATGCCTGCTGTTTCTTCCAGGAGAATCACTGATCTGGCAGAAATGTAGCACCTAAACATTCTCTGCCATACATCCCTACAGGACTGTCTTCTTCTGTATGCCTGATAGGGATCCCTAAAGTCAGCCAAGAGCAACCTGCTGCAGGTATTGTTAATGCAACATGTTCTCTTGGTGAAAACACAAGTCAGGTTGTTTGCAGCAGTTGTTCCTTAGCTTTGGCCCAAGCCTAGACATCTTCCTGAAGTACTTTCATACCTTCGAATTTGGGCAGGAATTTAGCAAGACACCTGGCTGGATATTGTTTAGTGGGGGTTCTGTTTTATTTTGATACTTTACTTGCATTTACAAGTTGTTTTGTTACTTTGCTTTGTTCTCCTGTTTTTCAAATTACTTCTTTCCTACTTGTAAGCTGGCCAAAGTCTTTGTTGGGAAGGTCAGCATATATGTATAATAAATAAATATATATCAATTTATGTGTGACACCTCTACAAAAAACAGTTTAGGTACAGGTTGTAAACTAGTTTACTCAGCGGATTACTGTTTTGAATGATAAATGTAAAGCGGGATACAAGAGATTAGTAATAAGTTCTAGTCATCCCTTTCCTGTTGTTAAGATTTCATTCTCCTTCTTCAAGTAAGGTGTTGCTGCTAGGATTTCAAAATGCATTCTGATCTCAAGAGAAATTTAATACAAATAATTAGGCATACAGTTCTCTTTAAAGTCAGCAAACCAAGGTTGTGTATGTAGTCTTTTATGTTTCTAATAGTCAAGATAACTTACATTGAATTTTAGATAATGCACAATAAAGGACCTTTGCAATTTAGGCAATTAAAATGGCTTTTCTTCTAATGGAATTTAGGCACTTATTATTTTTATTTTTTTTTAAATGCAACAAATCAAAAACATCTCAATTATACATGTCAACCTAAACTGTGTACAGGTCTATCACTAACAAATACATTAGTATTATTTTAAAATAGAGAAGTATATCCATTTGGTATTATCAAATAGTATAGGAAGAAAATGTTGCAGATGATAATAAAAAATAATGGAGTGTTTTTTCAGTGAATGTCCAGGTTCACTTTCTTATGATTTGATAAGTGGCTCTTAAACAGTAACCTGTATATTTTGTTTCTCTACTAAACATTAATTAAAATTATTGCCATATACAGCTTGCATGTGATTACTGTTGCAAGAAGTGAGGGATTAATTCAGAGTAGTTTTACTTTATATTACTGATGTTTATTTATTCTGGACCAATTAGTTATTTCTTAGGAGAACAACAGAAATACAGTCAATTCTGTATGAAGCCATGCAAGTAAAACATAAATATGAAACACTTTGAATGTGGGTTCATTGTAACCTTGCCTTCATAAAAATAGAACAGAATATCAATGTTCAGGGTTACAGTTAGTGATATTTTTTAATTTTAAGTTGGTTTCATAAGAAGACAGCTGACCAAGACTACTCAATCTTTAAATAGGTGTGACTTTCCATCCTGAGTTAAGAATTCATCTTAATCTTTGCCTTGTTTTAAGAAGACTGGTTGTTTTAAGACAAGTATCAGGTATGACATCCTAGTTGTATCTGGGCTGGTGAGAAGAGGTCCTCAGAAAGTTATGATAAGAAATTGGTTTTCTTTTGATCCATATGGTGGTATTTTGAAATTCTTTTCACAAAATCAGAGCTCCATTCCTTCCTCTACAAATCTGAGGAAAGTTCTCTTTTAGCTGTTGCCTTCTCTTCTGTACTGAGAATTTCTTTGTGTTGAAATGTAGTACAGATGGTACATGAAAGATCTCTTACTTTTTTTCTTTTTAATCAAGGCAGCATGCTCACACTATCCCATAGGGCAGAAGCAAATCCACTTAATTTTCATGTACTTATTTAAGGGTTAACTGAATAATGAAGGGTTGCATTTTCACTTAAGTTGCAAGCAGAGCCTAGTGTCTTTTAATGAAAAAAGCTTTAGTGTACTTATTTTCCTTTTGTTCTTGCAGGAGGAAGAATAAAGAAGGGGGAGAGTAGTAGTTCTTTCATTTCAACTTGAGCCTCTAAGTGCTTTCCTGGCAGTTGCATTAGACTGCAGCTAGTTTATATGTGGTTAATTTGAGGACTTACAGATGCAGTCATAATTTGTCAGCAAGAATGGCAGGAGTATGATAGATATGTAAAAAAGTTCTACATGACTAATAGATTAGGAATTAATTCAGGTGGACACTTCCAGAGAGGTGTAATAGGAAAAGTAGGCTCTAACTAGAATAAGTTAGACCTCTTCAACCTCAGAATTTGTAATTTAGTGATACAGCAGCTGACTATGCTTTACACATTGTGAAATGTTGTATCTTTTAGAAACGTATATTTTTTTTTCTTCTTTGTAGACTTTGTTATCAGTTGCCCTTGGTATCATTTTGCAAGAGGGCCAAGCTGTTTTGATAGGCATACTACAAATTTGCTCAGACACCTCCTTAAGTGCTACACCAATCCCCTTTTCCTGCCTGATATGGTGCTTTGCTTTCTTCTCCCTGTGCCCTGTGTTCCCTGCCTAATCTCTTGATCTCCTTTCTGCTCCCTGCCATGTCTGTCTTTTTGCTGCCTGTCCCCTTCCCAATCTGCAGGCCACACCCAAAGGCTACTTATGCCATTTATGCTGTATCTGGCACAAGTTGGCCACCGCAGTCTTGGTGAGCAATACACATCTGCAACTTAAATACACGTAATACACTAATACTCACTACCCAAGGCTGCTGACACAAGTAAAAAAACAAACAAACCCCAGAACAGCGCTCTACCAGGAGAGGAAGCTCATTAGTTTGACCTGGCTGACCCAGCATCGGTATAGAGCACGTGCTACAGTGGAGCTTTTTGGTGCTTTTATCCAAAGTTGATTCAATCAACCATTAAATAAAAGTGCCAAAAAGCCCTGCCGAAGTGTGCAATCTATACAGATGTTGGGTCAAACTAACACAATACTTCTTTGGGGCGTGCACTGCCCTGGATGCCAGGTTGTGCTGAGCTTAAAATAAAGAGGTGGTTTTGGGCTTCTTTTTTATTTTTTTCACATCTGTAAACAGCCTAAATGGAATAAATTATTCCTTTTGGCTTCCTACCGTGTTTGACTCTTACTTTGTTAATTGAGTAGATTATATCTATCCAAGCTTTTGATTATTGCTGAAAGACAAAGGCTAATTTCTCCTTTCTGTTGTTCTTGTTTATAGATGTGCCTGGATTGGCCCCAAAAGTGGTCATAACTCCCTCAGCTCTGTTGGGTAACTTCTTTATTGTCCACACATTGATGGAAACTGTATTTTATGTTGGAAGACTGTTCCAAAAGTTCCCGAGTGTGTGCCCCCTGGATACATATGTGACCTAGCCATATGGATCATATCTATGCCCTCAGGCACCAACTTGCTTTAGGGACATTAGTTATGGCCTCCAGCTGCTCCCATGTGTGACTGGGCAAGCCAGGGGCCAGGTCCCATGCTGGCCCGCCCACTTGTCTCTATGGGGCAATCCGCCCTCTCTCTTCTGCCACATCTTTGTTGTTGCCATAAACAGATGGTAAATCCAGGAGACTGCCCATTACATACCCCGATGCCAGGGGGCACTATCTGCGGCTCCAATCTCCCCTACACCGCAGCCCATGCCTCGCAGGTGGTATCCATATGATATTCTTAACCGACAGCATGACTGGTGTTCCAGAATCTCACAGGGACTCTCCCTCCGCCCCTTTGGACTACCATAGTGCCTGCAGGTATAGCTCCTGTAGCTTCTCTCTGCAGAGTGCAAAACCAGGCTAACTGCTCCTATTCAGGAGCTAAGCATATGTCCCTTTGGGCACTACTTAAGGTCACATGGCTCCTTCACTATCCACAGGTAGGTTCCCCTTAGCCCAAAGAAGCCTCTTGCTCCTGCTCTTATTTTGGCTGCTCAGTCTTTCTTTCTTAAAATGACAAGGGCAGAGGCTGTGTTACAATGGGTTCTCAGGATATTGCTCCAAAGTCTTTTCGTTGACATTTTGAAACTATTGATTTTTCTGTAAAGAATCTGTGAACCAGGTCCCTAATTCCTGTAGATCCCGATTCCCAAGTGGTGCATTTGAAGGAAAAGAGTCCTGTTAATATATATATATTTCAGGTTGTGGTGAGGGCTAGCTGTTTTTCCTGTCAGGTGCTTAAAAACTGTATCCTAGAAAATGATATTGAATAGGCCTGTGTGAATAGGGAAGTATTCGATTCAGATTCAGCCAATTCAGAGGACAGTGACTTGATTCCGAGTTTTGGAATTGCTTCAAAAGATTTGGCGCTGTTTCGGTGATTCAGCCATAGATTATAATGGGGAATCACTGAAATACCTATAATGTTGTCATTTTTTGACAGATTCGGATGAAAATAGCAAGGATGGTAGCCCCTTTGGCCATGAATCCTGACAAGTTTCAAGGAGACAGGTGCAGGGGTTTCTGGGAAACTGTACCTCAAACTACTAAAAGCAAAATTCAGGTTGTGTGTGTTAAGGCAGATTTGGATGAAAACAGCAGGGATGGTAGCCTGTAACAGGGTGCCTTTCTGGTGCTCAGGCAAAAACAGCTCACAAAAGGGACAGAAAGGCTGCAGACAGAGGTTTATGTTCTGTTTCTATGTCCCTCCCCCAGAGGACTGTGTTTGGAAGGGGACTCTGGAAAAGATCACAGTCACCGGCCAGCTACAGATGTTAGTCTTTCCCCCCCGATCCCCCTCCCTCTTCTCAGTTTCTGTTCCCTTGAAAGACTGCCTTTTGAATCTCTGAATTGATTCGGAGGCTCTGAATAGATTCAGAGGGTTTTTTTGATCTCCCAGTTGGACTTGGTTTAGTGATTTGGCCTCCGAATTGGGCCAAATCTTCTCCGAATTGAATTGGCAACCAAAGCTTCGCACACCCCTAATGTTGAACAGTTTAAACTGCTAACTGGTCAAACTGCTAACCTGTACTTAAAAATCTTCTGTTAGTTTGTTGAGTAGTATATTCAAGGAGAGGCTGAAGAGAAAAGCTTTTCTCCCCCCCACTTCTGATTCAGACCAGCACACGTGTGTACATTAACAGAACAAGAGTGTTTTCTTTACTGCCCTGACTTCTAGCCGATAGCCAAATAATTAGGGGAGAAGCAGGAGGGGAGGAGGAAGCAGTTCAGCTTAATAAACTAACTGCAGTTAAGTTTCTGTGCAACTGTCAGATTGCAGATTATTCCTTGAATACTGTTTATAATACAAAAATAGCTTCCCTTTTTGAGGTCCTTGGTACTTGTTTTCTTCTGGCTTTGTTCACATTTTGATTCAACAGTCACATATAGCGTTACCACATTTATTCATTTCAGAAAAAGTTTCCAGAGCAGCACAATATAAAACATATATAATATATAAAATATAAATTAGGAATGCACTTTCAACACAAAACTGGAGTTGGCTGGAGTTGTGTTAGTTACTATCATCTACTGGCATTCAATTACTGCTGTTCTGCTGTCGTCTAACAACCCTCCCCCTTGGGAATCTTGAAAACTGCTGCAGGAGGGCCTATTATTGGAATGATAATAGTAAAGAAATGATTAGACAAGTTCTGATGAGGAAATTGCTTTAAGAAAGTGCTTTATTATATTGTTTCTATGCTTTCAAAGTTGAAATTTAAATAGTTGAACTGTGTTTCTAAAATTCCTTCTTGAAATGGATCTGGGTTTCAAAGGCAAGCTCTGTTTAAAATTCTTTGGCAATGTTTTCATGTCTGTGACTGGTGGGTTATGCCCTTTTTAGCAAGTGTTCCAACCCTCTAGGACTTCAAGCATTTGTTGATACTTCTCTGCAAAAAGAAAACATAGAGAAACACAGGTCCTTTTATGGTTTGACTGATATCTTTTCCTGTTCTCTCTTTTCTTTTCATTTGTAGTATGCTTTTGTTAATTCCTGAATAAATACATTTAGAAACTGTCTTTTGCTGAAGGTGGTTTTATTTCATTGTAATAATATATATTAAAAAACTATATTAAGGGTTGGGCCAATGATTACAGGCACTAGTGTAAGTAAATTCTTGCTGAGAGGCAGTAACTATTCTTCAAAAAGCAACAATCCATGAAGTCGGCATTGTCCAAGGATTTGTGGAAAGCATAATTAGGAAGCATTAGAATTGTCACAAGCCTTTCAGTTTTTTCTCCTCACATTCTGAACATGCTAACAGTTCAAGGGCTTGACAGGACTGTATAATAGGGCTGCCCAAAGCTTTGATCACTGATTTGATTTGTCCCAATTCAGTGATCAAATCTCCAAATCCAAATTGAATCAGGAGACCCTTTAATCTCTCTGAATAGAGTCAGAACCCTCCGAATTGATTCGGAGAGATTCGGAAAGATTGCTGAGCTAGAGGAGTGGGGGGGGGGGAGTCCCCTGGCATGCTCGGCAGTAGACCTGGAAGTGGACTGGAAGTAAATTGAATCACTGTCCCCCATTCAGGCCGAATCTGAATCCAAATCGAAGATGGCCTGTCTCGCAGACCCCTACCGTATAATAACATCAGTTAAGCGTGATGTCTTCATGAGTAATTGCACTAAAAGAGAAGTCAGATTCTCAAAAATTCCTGTATATCAACCTTTGCCAGGGTGGGTAGGCATGATGACTAACGTGATGACCATCTCTAGCACCATCTTCCAGTAAATCACATTTTTATTTAGGAGGCGTCATTTAATCCATGCTGCCGTGGCATACTGCCGAAGTTGCAGTCCTGTGAAATAGGAAATGCAAATTAAACCATGCTTGTTCCTAGTCTCCACCTCCACATGACTTGTGTGGTTGTCTGAAAAAAATTCAGATCCCTATGTCCATTGAACAGGAATGTGATTACCTGAATGAAACAAGCACACATTTCACATATAAGCTTATTGAGAGCGAGAACAAACTTTGGTTCTAAAAATGTGAAGCAGTAACAGAAATGGCCCCCCTACTTTAGCACCTTTTGTCTTTCAGGGACTCCACTTTAGAAAAGCTGTGAATTTAGAATTAAAAATGGTTTTCCTCATTTTTAGTTCTGCAACGTTCTGCAGCTCTGTGGGAGCAAAGTCATCCTGGAATCTTAGTGTCGAACTGTGTTTAGGGTTTTTCCCTTTATTTTTTTTAGTCTTGCTCAGTAGAAATCGAGGTTCTTCAGTTGTATTATAGTGTCAGAGACCTATCTACAAAAACCCCATTTATTTAATGAGATTGTCACTCTTAAACATTTATATGTCACTAGCATAAAGAAAGCAAAATCTACTTTGTTCCCTCATAGTTTCCTTAGCTCTGAAGGGATAAAGTCAGTAGATAAGACTTGAATGCACATGGATTTACTAAATAAAAAGTTGCTGTTTACATAGTCACTTCTGAGAGCACTTCAAAATAGAAAGGAAAAAAATACTTAAACTATTTAAAAGTAGAAAGGAATGTGGAAGTTACTGTAAGCATTGGGAGTGAAATAGGAAAGTCCCATTTCAGTTCCTTGCTTTGCATTCTTTGCTGTCTCGCCAGTCTAGGTGCCCTAGCAGCATTGGTAATTCTAGCAAGCAATATGATGCTAGCCAAGGGTAGGGCCATGTATTCCGACATCAGTTTAAACAGTTTGCATTCTGGTCCTGTTTTTGTTCAGCTGGTTCCATAAGTTGTGATATAGTTCCCCTTCACAAACCCATTTTCACTATTTTTCTCCTACCTTTCTGCCTATTAGTGAAAATGAATTTTATTTTTATTTTTCTAAAAGTTGATAGGAGTTAGTAGGTTACAACATCTTGACGGAGCATTACTGCTGGTAGGTTTTTTCCACTTTAGCAGTGTATTTTTCAAGGGAAAAAAGAATTGTAGAACAGATGTAGATGGTTATTTTATGTTTATATATTTGAAGGTTGTATTGGAATACATTGTACCTGAATTTCGAGTGTTGGCAACTTGGAAAAAGAAGCATTGTTAGACCCATCCAGCAGACAGAACTCTATTCATCTGTAGTCCTTTTAAATAGTGGATGATGAACAGCTAAGGTATAGGTCTTTTATTTTTCTCTTTTTTTGGTAAGATTAGAATGGGCCCAAATGTTCCAAAATTGTGAAAATGTTACACTTAATTCACCAACAAAGTCTATAACCAGCTTTTGTTGCTTTCTACTTTTCATACGAAAGCTTGTCTGCTTAGCTCTTATACCAGGTTCATGCTGAGCAGCAGAGTTACAAAGAAAAATGAGAAGGAGCTTTGGTTCAAATTCCTACCTATAATTTAAAATAGTGCTGACTATGTTTCTTTGTTTTCAGAATAATGGAGAACTTTGACACAAGTTGTTCAGGTTAAAATGATTTAATGCAAAACTTTCTTTTCTTTAGCAGCATCTCCACTAGGCTAGTGACACACACAGGGTGGAAAATTCTAGGCACTGCCTGTTCCACCTGGATTTTTTTATTTTATAGTACTTGGTTCAGGCATTACTCTCATCTTTTAGCATGTTAAATATAGTTCTCCTTTCTTGCAAATTGAAATGTTGGGGGTGAGTGGTAGAGAAGTATCCCTTGAGTTAGCATCTTCAACTAGCATATTGCTGAATCTATAACTTAAAGTGATACAGTATGAAGTGTTAAAAAAGTGAATAAACCACTCCTCCCCCATGAAAAACATGGCCATAGGTTTCATAGTTTCATAGTTTCTAGGGTTGGAAGGGACCTGAGCAGATCATCGAGTCTGACCCCCTGCCATGGCAGGAAAGAGTATTGGGGTCAAATGACCCCAGCAAGGTGTTCATCTAGCCTCCTCTTAAAGACCCCCAGGGTAGGAGCCAGCACCACTTCTCTTGGAAGTTGGTTCCAGATCCTAGCTGCCCTGACCGTGAAGTAGTGCCTCCTGATTTCTAGCCTGAATCTACCCTCTGCCAGCTTGTGACCATTATTCCTAGTCACTTCTGATAGTGCTTGGGGGAACAGGGGCTCCCCCAGTGCCTGCTGGTCCCCTCTGACTAGTTTGTAACAGGCCACTAGATCCCCTCTCAGCCTTCTCTTGTGGAGGCTGAACAGGTTCAGGTCCTCGTAGGGCCTGCCCTGATGCCCCCTGATCATACGAGTGGCCCTCCTCTGGACCCTCTCCATGTTGTCCACATCCCTCTTGAAGTGCAGTGCCCAGAACTGGATGCAGTACTCCAGCTGTGGCCTGACCAGTGCCGCACAGAGGGGGAGTATCACCTCCTTGGATCTGCTTGAGATGCATCTGTGGATGCATGGCAAGGTGTGGATGGCCTTCCTAACTGCATCCCCACGCTGCCAGCCCATGTTCATCTTGGCATCAATGATGACTCCAAGAATCTTTTCTGCCTCGGCACTGATGAGAAGGGAGTTCCCCAGCCTGTAGGTGTGGTACTGGTTGTTCCTCCCTAGGTGCATCACCTTGCACTTGTCAGTGTTGAATCCCATCCTATTCTCATCTGCCTACCCCTGTAACCTGTCTAGGTCCGATTGCAGCCTATTCCTCCCTTCTGGCATACCCACATCCCCCCACATCTTAGTGTCATAAGCAGATTTGAACAGGGTGCTTTTTACCCCCTCGTCCAAGTCACTGATGAAGATGTTGAACAGTACGGGTCCGAGGACCGAGCCCTGCAGAACCCCACTGCCCACATCCGTCCAGCTCGAAAATGACCCGTGCACTACCACTCTCTGGGTGCAACCCTCCAGCCAGTTGGTGACCCATGTGTAGGTGTTGACACCAGAGTCCCCCAGTTTCTTGATGAGAATGGGGTGAGAGAGTGTCAAAGGCATTCCAAAAGTCTAGGAAGACTATGTCCACTGCTACCCCTGCATCTAAGGATTTGGTGACCTGGTCATAGAAGCCCACCAGGTTGTTCTGACAGGACTTGCCTCTAAGCATAATCTCCCCTGCTGGCCCCTCGTGGACATGTGCCAGAATAATTCTCTCAAAAAGCTTGCCCAGGATTGAGGTAAGACTAACTGGCCTATAGTTTCCTGGGTTCTTCTTCCTCCCCTTTTTGAAGATGGGGACCACATTGGCCCTCTTCCAGTCCTCTGGCACCACACCAGAGCATCACAAGTGCTCGTAAAGCCGTGCCGGGGTCCCGCAATGACCTCAGCTAATTCCCTCAGTACTCTAGGGTGGAGATCGTCCGGACCAGCTGATTTGAATATATTCAGTCCCTCCAGAAGTTCCCTGACTAGATCCTCACTGACCCTTGGCCTAGGTGCGCATCCCCTGGGGTCTGAGGTGGGCCCAGAGAAGGGGTGGCTGTTCCGGTCCCTGCTCAGGAAAATGGAGGCAAAGAAATCATTAAATAAGTTAGCTTTGTTGTCTGGTACGATGACCAGATTTCCTAGCGTGTCCTGTAGGGGCCCCACATTACCTGGTACCTTCTTTTTGCCCCCATGTATTTAAAAAAGGACTTCTTGTTGTCTTGATCCGGGAAGCTAGCCCCAGTTCCATCTCTACCTTGGCCTTCCTGACTGCCCCCCTGCATCCCCGAGCAACTGCAGTATAATCCTCCCTGGTAATGGCTCCTCCCTTCCATTGGGTGTAAGCCTCCCTTTTAGCTAGGAGACACTTCCTGATGCTTTTGGTGAGCCACTGGGGCTTTTGCGCCCTCCTGCTCCCTGTGATCCGTGTTGGGATTACCACCCTTTGGGCTTGGAAGATCATCTCCTTAAGGAGTGAACACTCTTTTTGGACACCTGGCTCCTCTCCCCTCCGGGACCTCAGTGCTTCCCCAACTATTCTCCTTAGCTCATTGAAGTCCGCCCTCCTGAAATCTAGGGCTGCTGCCTTGCTGTAGGATTTTGCCACCTTGTGCTGGATGCTGAATTCCAGCAGGCGATGAT
>NW_017728992.1:78689519-78701911 GCF_001723915.1 Gavialis gangeticus | reverse complement strand
GCAGCCCCCTCACCAGGTCCAACAAGGCATCTCCCCTGGTGGGGCTGTGTACCTCCTGGGTTAGATGGAGGTCCTGCATTCTGGGTAGGAACCTACGTGAGCGGTCAGACCTGGCTGACTGCTCTTCCCAGCAGATGTGTGGTAAGTTCAGATCACCCATGATGACCACATCTTTTGACCTAACTACCTCCATGAGCTGACTTAAGAATTCCTGGTCTAGCTCTTCCCCTTGGTTGGGTGGTCTGTAGTAGACCCCCACCGTTAAGTCTCTTTCCCCTTGACTGCCTTGTATTCTAACCCAGAGCACTTCAGAGTGCCCCTCCTCTGATTCTTTGCTAATTGACGAGGATGTGTATTCCTCCTTAATGTAGAGTGCCATGCTCCCACCTTTCCTCCCTGTCCTATTCCTCCTGTACAGCTTACAGCCCTTCATATTCACCGCCCAGTCATGCGTTGGGTCCCACCAGATTTCAGTGAGCCCCACTATGTCCAGGTTGGTGTCAGCTAGCAGGAGGGTAAGTTTCTCTTGCTTGTTTCCCATACTATGAGCGTTTGTGTAGAGGCATTTGAGGTCGTCTGAGCATGTGTGCACTGGCCCCCTACTTTCAGCATTACCCTGGCCCTTGTTGCTTACCTGCGTATATGTTCCGCTCGTCAGTCTAGGCTGGGCTGTACTTGTGGGTGTTGCTTGGTTTGGCAGTCCAAGGCTTCCTCCACCCTCGTCTTCCCCTTCCCACAACGATGAGGTTTTAAAGACTCATCTTAGCAGCTGATTTTCTGTTTGCTTCAACTTTTTTGAAAAGTAGTTCTGTAATACAGCATGGGATGGTAATCAGTTACATTGTTTTTTGACACAGTCTTTGAAATTCATTTAGAGGTGAGAGCTAAATTTAAAATGTAATCAGAATTAAACAAATAATTAAGCTTTTATAACTCCTGTAGTTCAGCAGAGTTCAGGCTTTTTATTAGGGGTGTACCAATGAAGTTTTTATAGCTGATACAGATGGCCGATTATTAACCAGTCGTATCGGCTGATACCGATTTGATAGCCAACATGCAGCCTGGCAGTGTGGAGAGCAGCATCCAGCCAGTAAGTCTGTGGAGTGGGGGGAAGGGTCATGGGCAAGTGAAGAGGTGTGGGGGAGCACATTGAGCCCCTTACAGTGAGGGAGGGAGTGGGGCTGGGGCAGGGGCAGGATCCAGGATGGGACAGGGTTGGAGCCATGGGCAGCTTCTCCAGGGGTGGGGGGGGAAGGGGGACAGCTCCCCACCACTGCATGCACCTCCAAGGGAAGCATGGGAGGCATGTGTCCCTGGATTTGTGTGTGGGGTGAGGGCAGGTTGCTTGTTGTGGGCTCGGGGATGCACTGGCCTCTTCCTGGTAGGGGGGCTGGGCTGGGGCTGTGCTTAGGCAAGCAGTGGTGGTGCTGGGAGGGGGATTGATGATGGGGGGCTATGGACTACTAGAGTAGTCTGATCTGTCTTGCCTGCCATAACTTGTTGTAAATAAAATTGATGTACAGTACAGGAGACTGCCCATTTAATGTCCCAATGTCTAGGGCATTACACATGGCTCTGATCCTTCCTATGCTGTGTCCCATGCCTCACAGATGACATGTAAATTACTCTTAACTCCCTTGGCCCCATTGTTGAGGCTCACTCGGGCTGAGGCAAAGTCTGGAGACTTACCTAGGCTACATGTGCTCCTTACCGGGGCCTCAACTTATGCCCTCTCACTGGGGCTCACTCCCTGAATTGCTTTAGGGGAGCCCTTCAGGTCACCGTTTGCAACCCTACTCTGCACCAACTACTGCATAATCCTACCAGTGTCCCATGTGGCCCTACTCTATGCGGCCTGTTCTGCTGTGCTCCCAACACCTCCTCCCCTATGCTGGGGCCCCAGGGTCTTACACCCCCACAGGCTCAGGTGCCTCTTCCTGGGTGTACCTGGCCTCACTACCTGTTATCTTCCATAGGTTCAGGTGTCTAGAGACCCATTGCTTGCTCTGTGACCCGCTAAGTTGTGGGGGCTGGGGTTATAAGGTGCCCCTACCTGCCTTTCACTGGGGAGGCAACTGGCCTGGCATTTCTGGGGAACTACCCCACCATGGGTAGTCCCACCAGGCCATTGTTCCCCAGCAGGGTGTAGTTTTTGATCATACCCAGGGCCAGGAGCCTCCTGCCATCCCCATAGCTCCTGCCTTTACTTCCAAGGATGTTCTGAGCAGCAGCTCCGCTGGCTGGTCTTCTTCCAGCTGCCAGCAGCAGACTGCTGCTTCAGTCCTGTGGGCCTGGAATTAAAATGGAGGCTGCTCAGCCCCCCCCCTCCTCCAATCCCAGGGCTCCTTGTGCAGTCATGGGACTGCCTCATTATTCTGGCACGCACCTGCCAGCTGCCCTGATGCCTGCTCTGGACCTTAAAGTGGCAGGCACCAAAGGTGTTCTGCCACAGAAATGAAATGGCTGTTTTTGTTAATATGTATGGCAAAGTTTAAATATACCTATTTCTTAGTAAATTAAGGCTTTATCATATCAGTTTCTCTTATGAGCAGATACCCCACTCAAACTGATAGCACATTTAGCAATAAAAATCAGGAATGCAACACTACTATGTATAATTAAGTGTGTAACCTTTATTTAACTGTCATTTAATTGAGATGTTTTCAGATCCTAAGTTACTTCTGTGTACTTTTCTGATTTATAACTTTATCCAAGCATTTCAGAATGCCTGTGCTTTTAAAAGTAAATATAAAATTCCTTTTTAAAATCTCCCAGAGTCATGCTTTGAGAGGTGGTTGTGGTACTGTCCATATTGTTCTGTTAAGTTTATCTCTCTGCACAGTTGTGCTGCACACTCTGAAACAGGATGCGTTTTGGTGTAAGTTATAAAAGTTATAGATAAGACTTATTATGCTTTATCCTGAACTAGAATAAATCTGTAGTTATAGTAGGGATTGTTACAGCAGGGATTTTGTGTTTCCACATTGATACCTATTGCATGCAGAAGTTGCACTGTTATAACTTTTAAAAATAAAGTTGAATAAACTTGTGCTTAAATGTTAATTTGTCCATTTACTTTTAAAAAATTGTTATAGGAAAGTGTAGATTATCTAAACAAATGTTAATGGTGGCTTCATGCCAGTTTCTTATTCTATTTTTGTTTCTATTCAGTACTGCAAACTATTTACATTTTAATTGTTTAGGTTTATCTAACTATGGGTGTGGAAGATTTTTGGATTTATATTCCATAAGATGTTTTTTAACCCAGATGTGTGAACCAGGTAAAAATAAGGTGGCACAAATATAAATATACAAACTTTGCTGGCCTTCTCCCATATACACACCAGTATGATTGACATATCCAGTTTAAACTGTTTTTATGAATAACCTTTTAAATGAAAATACTCTGAAATATTTTGAATGACTATGGGTGCATCTGCATGTGTGCTCTACTGTGGAGTTGACTAATTAGCTCTGTTGTAAAGTGTTACAGTCTAAAATATGTGCCTGTATTAGGGCATAGTATAGTATATTAATTAATTCCACCATAGAATAGTACTGTCAGGGACAGTACTAGCTTATGGCAGATTAATTTACTCTGCTGAAATGCATGTGTAGACTGACAGGGGCTGGCTGGGGCATGGGGGTGCTACAGTGCAGGCGCTGGCTGTCACCCAGAGCCTAGGGTTGACCCCCTGGGCTCCCTGCCAGCTCAGGGCTGTTCTGCCATGGTTCAAAGTGCTGTGGTCCTGGGTGCACGTGCAGACCCTGCACCTGG
Source organism: Gavialis gangeticus (assembly GCF_001723915.1). NCBI lineage: Eukaryota > Metazoa > Chordata > Crocodylia > Gavialidae > Gavialis > Gavialis gangeticus. The sequence goes on along the minus strand of NW_017728992.1, from coordinate 78,698,133 downwards.
GAGCGGCTGACTCCTGTGTGAACTGTACCAAAGTTTATCATGTTGCGCTAATTGAATGTGTAGGTGCACCCTATGTCATATATTTACAAATGCATGACATTCTTCATCTTCCTTAACATATATCTTTCTTAACATAGAATCAGTGTTACAGCAAACTGTTTTCTTTTTATTTATATTCTACACAAAATGTGTCGGTGCTTTTTAAAACCTCCCACTTATGTCATGTTTGCATACAACTTTATGTAGCAAAATATTTGCCTTTCCCCATTACTTTTGGTGTAGGGTGTATAGATCTAATTTCTATTTTCTGTAAAGAAACAAAGGTGAATAGACTATTTTGATGGACCCAGTATTTACTAGAAGGGCTTGTCAACTTTTGGTAGTCTGCTTAGATTTCCTTGGTCTATAACAGGGGTCCACATTGTTTTTAGAATCAAGGCATCCCACCACCACATTTTTTTTTAATGCAGTGGCACTCCTTCCTCAGCTTATCTGAGTGCTTCTCAGCTGGGTTCTGCTGCCAGGAAGGGCTGTTCAACTGCAATAGAACTGCTCCTTGCTACAAAGCCAGGCCAGGATGGGCTTTGTCGCATGCACATGCTCTTCCTGCATTACGGCTCTGATCAGCTTCAGGAGCTACCTTGTGCTGTGAGCTCTTTCTGGTATGACACTTTAAGTACTCCTCCTGGAAACAGAAGCAGGTGGGACAGTTCCACCTGTGCCTGTTTCCCAGAAGAGTGTGGTGGGGGAGTAGAGGAGTGGACCAGAAGGAACTGCACAGCTCACTAGCTTCACTGCCTGCTTTAGGTTAATTAGAGAGCCCTAATGCAGGGAAAGCATATGGGGCAGTTTTGCCTGCCCGCTGCCCCTAATGGCACACCCGAGTAGGACCCCGTGGCTCCCTGGTTGAGAAACACTGGTCTATACAGGCCATGTCTACACGAGATGCTTACTGCACAGTAGCTTGTTACTACTGTGCAGTAGTGTCACAGGGCACGAACTGTGGGTAACACGCTACTGCGCGTTAGTAACAAGCTAGTAAGCATTCACTGTCACCACAAAGCCATACAGGGATGCTACTGTGCAGTAACACTGGTTACTGCACAGTCATTTACTACTTAATGACTGCTCAGTAATGACTGCAGTCAGCGTCTTGTGTAGAAGCAGCCGCAGTCTCCCAAATTACTCTGGGAAGCAAATTGATGTATTTTTAAAGTTTGACTATTGCTGTTTCTTCTTTCATAATTCTCTCCTTTCTTTCTCTACCCTATTTCACTTTGTCTGCTTAGCTTTCTACATCCTTTAATTTCAGAGGGTTCCTAACTAGCCTGACTGCTTGTCAAACTCTTGAGAATAGTATGGCATAACTTACTGTAGATTTGCAGCAGCAACAAACCTGTCCAAAAACATTTCTAGCTTTCTGCACAGCAGATTTTAATTAGGAGGTACTACTGGTAAAGCACTTCTGTATAGGATCTCAGTAATAGCATAATTCTTACACAGTTCCAAGTCAAGCTATGCTAATTGTCCAAAAACAGTATTTCAATAGCCAAGTTGATGTATTCCATGAGTGAATGTGAATATACTGATTTATGTCATCCCAAAAGTTGAAAGAAATCAGTATATATACTAAAATATTCCACACGTTTCAGTGTCTTCCTGAATGCATTGTTCTTTGTACAGCTGTATGAGACGTTGATAATATATTGTTACACATCAGGGTGGGCAGTTATTTTGGGCAGAGGGCCGCTTACTGCGTTTTGGCATGCCATCGTGGGCTGCATGATAGTCAGCCCAGGGCAGATAAATATTAACTTTCTAAATTTTTTAGGGACCCTGCAGGCCAGAAAGAATGGCCTGGCAGGCCTCATCTGGCCCCCAGGCCGTATTTTGCCCATCCCTGTTGCACATATTGATGTCCATCTTTAAAGCAATGTACAACAGCTCTTATCTGCCTGCCTTCTAGGAGTAAATATTATTATCTGATTTTTTTTAATTTATTTTTTTAATGAAATAACAGAGAGAAACTGAGTAGTTTGCTAGTGCAGGCTGGTGCCACGCATAAAATTTGATGAAAAGTCCATTGACATTTGTACGTCTTTCAACTGATTTCAGCATGCTTTGGACCAGGGCCATAATTCAGTAAATTACATTGCTTTGTCATGGACAAACATTGTACCCTGGGACATATCAAAGTTGTCCTAGATATACTGTCATGCATGCATATATCTGTAGATCAATATTAGATCAGTAATTTTAGATATGATCACATTTATCTTTTATATAGTCTATATCTTTTATATATGTGGTCAAACCTTTGAATATTAGAAATGCGTGACTCTGTGTGTGTGTGTGTGTGTGTGTGTGTGTGTGTATAGATCTATAGATATATCTATATGTATAGATATATCGATATATATAGATCTATATCTAGATCTATATATAGATACATATATCTATATATATCGATATATAGATGTGTGTGTGTGTGTGTGTGTGTGTGTGTGTGTGTGTATATATATATATGTATATGCATGACAGTATATATATCTTTTATATGTGTGGTCAAACCTTTGAATATTAGAAATGCATGACTATATATATATATATACTGTCATGCATTTCTAATATTCAAAGGTTTGACCACACATAGATATAGATTATATAAAAGATAAATGTGATCATATCTAAAATTATTGATCTAATAAATATTACTGTTATTATTTAGATTTATATTTCTCCAACAACAGAATCCCTAGTTGACAGCCTGAAATTTTAAAATTTCACCCCATCCGCTGCTCCCTGCCTATATCGAGTACCAGCATATCCACCAGGGAATTTCTGTAGTCACACACTTAGAATATTCATAGTTGAAATAGAAAATATCTTTTCTTCTCAGCAGTCACAATTTTAAATGGATGAAAATGCAAACGTTTCCAGGTAAGGCTAGACATTTGGGATGTTAAAAACGTATTCATGTTTTCTCTATATACAGAATTTTTGTGTGTTCATTTTAACATTAGCAGAAAAAGGTCAAGAGGACCATGGGCAGAAAATAGTGGAAGTCCCAGCATGTTTAAAACAACAATACAATTTTTCCAGGTCCTTTGTCTTGAGTTCTTTACAAATACATGTGATTTTGCTTTTGCTTTTGCTTTTGCTTTTTAAGTCACCTATTTATTTGACAGTGAATGTACAGATTTTTTTTCCCTAAAATGTCCCTAAATGAAAAATTATATATTTCAAAGAAAGTAGAAAAGCCAGAAGGATGTACCACCTCCTTGGTTATCATATCAGTATTTTAGTATGCATATATAGCTTTTCCTCTTCTGTGATAGTTTTGTGTTTGTGTAGTTTTTCCCTAAATACTCTCTACTTTGCTAATTATGCAGAGGTCCCAAATTTATATTAATAAAACATTTATAACATGCATTGTTCTTTATAGTGTGTGTGTACACAACAATAAAAGCTTTATATATCTCCGTAATTCCTATATACACTCCCACAAAGCAAGTGAAAGTTCCTACTTACTATGGACTTTTAGAGGAAGACATTTTGATATTACTGCATTTTAAAAGAAAGGATGAGCCAAAAAGTTGGAGAAAATTTTTGTTTCACGGTGTGGGGTGCCCTAGAATGGCCGTGATGACCCTAGGGCTCCATGACTGTCCCTGCTCCTCCCTGAGGGTGCCTTCTGATCTCACTTGCCATGTCTTGTTGGTTGAAATAATAAGTTGAGAAGTTGTCCATGAGTTTGTAGTCCCGGGTCTGCTGAACCCCACTAGATCCTGCTGATCCTGGATCCCTTGCCGGGTCTCACTCAAAGTCAGCATCTCTCAAGACCCACTAAGCCTTATGGGCTAGATGCAAAACCACCCCTTTACCACACCCCATGGCTCACAGATTGTATTTAGCCATTGTCTCTTTTGATGAGGCTGCATTCTAGCTCAGTCTTCCATTGTCACTGGGCCCTTGGCCCCTGTAGCAGTGCCCTCTGGCGCCGTGGTCTCTCCGTCCCCTGTAGCAGCGCCCTCACTGGCACTGGGCTTGTGTCAGCCCTAATGAGGCCTCCTCCCCCACAAATAGCCTCATCCCAGTCTACCGGATTCAAACAACAGTGTAAATACAAGCCCCTGGGCTATTACATAACAACAACAATAACATTGGAGGTCACACTCTGCCCCTTTAAGGAGGCATGCTTCTCCCTCAACAGTGTGTGCCTCCTAGCCCCAGACACTTCAGGAGCTCCTAGAGCCCGTTAGTCTTACCAGTGGCAGAATAGGTAACAAAAGCATCTTTGAGTAGCATTTATGCAAGAGCTCCTTCCCCCTGGCTGCTGACAGAGAACTAACCCCCTGTGTCCAGGGCCCTGTTTTCTTCCAGTCAGCTGACTAGGTGCAGGTGTCAGCTAATACCCTGATAAACTTTAAAAATAAAGTTGATTATTATTTACTGGTGAGTAAATGTAGTTGTAATACTCTCATTTAAAGCTATGTTACAAGAACATATGGCCTTTAGGTAAGGAGTGGCGTGAAATTATGATACAGTTTAGTCACAGTTCCTTAGCAGCTTCTCACCTTTAGATGGAAAGCAGAGGGAAAATAACTTGTAGCCTTTTGCCTTGTGGCTTGCTTTTGCCAGTTCCATCATCTTATCTCTGTTGGCTGGGGATGGAAGCCATGCTTCCACTTACAACTTTCGACAGAAGAAGAAGAAAGGGGGTAGTACTAAGCAGTCAGGCAGTGTGGTCTGTCTTCCTCACCCAACATGTCTGGACTAATGAAAGGGAGGGGTAACTAAACAATGGGGTAGTGGTGGGTGGGTCAGTTTCAGGGCTTGTGTATATAGGCCAGTTGACCAACAGAATTGTTTTTTCTGATCGGTTTCCCCGGGGGAAGGAAGTATAAATATTCTGATTGTAAAATAAGAAAAACTGGCATGGAAGCTGGGAGACCGACTTTTAAAGTTATTTCTTGAACTTTTTCTTTTATTTACAAAGTTCATGGAAAACTTTTAACAGAGTTATTTTGTTGGGTTTTTTTTGTGAAACTGTCTTTTTATTTGTTTCCAGGAAATGGCTCTTGAAGTTAAATGAGGCTGGATAAAACACATAAATGAATCAAAGACTGCTCTACATGTGTTAGGGCTAAAAATACCAGAAGCATCGCTGATCAGCCAGTCCTGGTAACTTGTCATAATGAAGAAAATTAGTCTCAAAACAATTCGCAAGTCCTTTAACTTAAATAAAAGCAAAGATGAAAGTGACTTTGTAGTGGTTCAGCAGCCGTCATTAAGTGAATTTGGAAAAGATGACTCCTTGTTTGGCAGCTGTTATGGTAAAGATTTGGCTAGCTGTGAAGTCAACAGTGAGGATGAAAAAGGCAAAAATAGATCAAAAAGTGAAAGCTTAATGGGTACGTTAAAAAGGAGGCTTTCCGCGAAACAAAAGCAGAAAGGCAAAGGTAGCACGCCATCTGTAAGCTCTGCTGATGACGACACCTTTTCTTCCTCATCTGCTCCAATAACCTTCAAAGATGTGAGAGCTCAAAGACCATTAAGATCCACATCCCTCCGTAACCACCATTATAGTCCAACTCCCTGGCCCCTACGGCCAACCAACTCAGAAGAAACTTGTATCAAAATGGAAGTGAAAGTTAAGGCTTTGGTCCACTCCTCTAATCCAAGCCCAGCACTGAATGGCGTTCGAAAGGACTTCCATGACTTACAGTCAGATAATGTGTTCCAAGAACAAAATAATGGATTAAAAAGTACAGAATCTCAGAATGGGGATTTACATCTTCACATTGATGAACATGTGCCTGTAGTTATTGGACTAATGCCTCAGGACTACATTCAGTATACTGTGCCTTTAGATGAGGGAATGTATCCTTTGGAAGGATCACGTAGTTACTGTCTGGATAGTTCCTCACCCATGGAAGTTTCTACTGTTTCTTCCCAAATGGGTGGGAATGCTTTTCATGAAGAGGAGGGTCAAGTGGATCAAGATGTGGTTGTTGCTCCAGATATTTTTGTGGACCAGGCAGTGAATGGCTTGTTGATTGGTACCACGGGAGTCATGTTGCAAAGTCCAAGAGTTAACCACAATGATGTCCCTCCACTCTCACCTTTGCTACCTCCGATGCAGACTAATCAAATCCAAAGGAACTTCAATGGCCTGACTGGCACAGATGTCCATGTAGCTGAAAGTATGCGCTGCCATTTGAATTTTGATCCTAACTCTGCCCCTGGAGTTGGAAGAGTGTATGACTCTGTACAAAATAGTGGTCCTATGGTTGTGACAAGTCTCACAGAAGAATTGAAAAAACTTGCAAAACAAGGATGGTACTGGGGCCCTATCACACGTTGGGAGGCAGAGGGAAAATTGGCAAATGTGCCCGATGGTTCATTTCTGGTTCGAGATAGTTCTGATGACCGTTATCTTTTAAGCCTGAGTTTCCGATCTCATGGTAAAACTCTTCATACTAGAATTGAACATTCAAATGGTAGGTTTAGCTTTTATGAACAACCAGATGTGGAGGGACATACTTCTATAGTTGATCTAATTGAACATTCGATCAGGGACTCTGAAAATGGCGCGTTTTGCTATTCAAGGTCTCGATTGCCTGGATCTGCAACTTACCCAGTGAGACTGACAAATCCAGTATCTCGATTTATGCAGGTGCGTTCCTTACAGTATCTGTGTCGTTTTGTTATACGTCAGTACACTCGAATAGACCTGATTCAGAAACTGCCTTTGCCAAACAAAATGAAGGATTATTTACAGGAGAAGCACTACTGAAAGCTTATGGGATATTTGCATCTTGCACTTTGGGAACAACAACAAAAAATAAATAAAAAAGAGATTGAAATACAGTTTACAAACTTTCATAACTATCAAATTTTTTTGCTGCCATAACAATATTTCATTTTTGTGTGTAAAGAATAGTAATGCATTTGTTTTTTTTTTTTTTCTTGTTTTGTTTTCAGTTTTTTTGGGGGGGACAGTTTTTGTTCTTTTTTTAAGAATGGTCTCAAGGTTTTTAGAAGTGTGAAATAACTATCTTTCATAAATGTGCAGATTAATCACAATGTGAATGATCAAATTCTCCTTATTTTTCCTTAAGTCCTTTGCTGCTATCCACTGTGATTTTTATGCATTGAAAGCACATTTCATGTGTATTCAACCATAAGTAAAAAATCAAATGAAACTTGTAAATGGAATTTTTTTTTCCCCCTTGAAATGGCCTATTTTATAACGATAATTGTGGATAAAACATACTACTATGCTAAATTATAGAATTTAGATATACATTTAAAATGATTTCCTGGCATCCTAACTAAAAATTTCTTTAGTAGTACCCCAATTTAGAACTTATTAATTGATAGAGCTGTTTGATGGAACACAGATACACAGCCTGTCTTTGGAAAATACCTTTTGCCTAAGTAACATTATGATGTGTACACAATTCTGGTTATGAGGAGTTTTGCTTCATTTTCTTATAATGTTTTCTTATCCTTTTAAAAATGGCCTTTGAAAATAGTCTTTGAAAATAGATACATAATACAAATGTGGAAATTGTAATACTTAGATAAACATTGAACATGAATCACTGATGGCATAATTAAAATAATTTCTAGAAATGGTCCTAATTATAAAAGCTATGAATTAATCTATGACATAGACATACGGTAAGACACCTAAAAGCCTCGCCTTCTCGAAGATAATTTCTTCTCTACGCCATACTTCAAAATGATAGTTTTTTTAAACCTTTTTTTTATGGATTTCCACATTTGAGGTTCAGTTGTACAGCTAATTTTATTTTGGTTGTGTTTTTATGGGAGAGGGGACTTAAAGGTTATACCCATCATTCACATAATTTTTAAAATCTTTCAAACTGAAGAAAATGGGCTGTGTTTTAATATGCCATCATTAAGTACTTCACTTACTAAAAGTTTCAGAAGCTGTCATGAAAAGTATGTTTCGATATATGGAATTTCAAATTTGTTGAGGAAATATTTCTAACATCTGACGGGATACTGGGATTCAGAGCCTATAGTTAATCTGACCTTCTTATAAAGACTTCTGTATTGGAAGCAGGGAGTCTAGATTGCAAATTTCTCTTTGTGCAATATTTATCCTTGGTGTTTTCCTGGTTTTTCTCTCTGGCTGTACTGCATTTGTGATTTCATTGTTAAAGGTGGCAATGGCTATTTTTTAAAAATGAATCAATACTATATTTTTAGCTTGTCACCTTCCCCATCAGCAGTTGGTATGAGTTGCTGTTCAATAAAAATCAACTTGGAAAAAGGTTGTTGCAGTTTTGATGATTTTTTTTGATGAATTCTTACTGTAGCTAGCTTTTTTTGTTCCCTACAGTGAGTCTTTAGTATTGAATACAGTATTGCTGCACAGTGCTGCAATGGCACTAACTCATGGGTTGCCTGAATTGATGCACTAAATTTATATTTTTTTCATTTACTTCTTTTTAGACAGCAAAAAAGAAAAATGAAAGGCAGGGGGCTACAGGTTGGGAGTGAGGGGCACCAGCAGGGCTGGGGGGGCAGGAGGCTATGGGTCCAGGAGTGAGGGGTATCAGCAGGGATGGGGGGCTGC
>NW_017728992.1:78681235-78684519 GCF_001723915.1 Gavialis gangeticus | reverse complement strand
TTCTTTTGTCCAATATTTTTTTTAATTTAACAAAATATTGCCATAAAAAATCCTGAACAAAGTATATATGTTTAATTTGTTTGCTCTGCCACCTGAGTTTATGCAAGCCTGAATCCTGATTATTCTCTACTGATTTTTTTCCCCCCTGAATCAGAACTACAAACCTTATTAAAAAGGCACAGTAATCTATAGCATGGTACAGCGTTCTGATTTTACCCATGGGGAGGAAAAAGGAAATCATTTTTTTACGGAATATGAAAAACCTGTGTGTTAGGATGAAATCTCCAACACTTTTGTCGCTTTAAAAATTCTTTCCCCATGCAAACTAGACAGACTACATAATATAAAATCACTGGAATGCTTAGTACATTAGGACAAGGGTTAAATTTGCTCCAGCTTTTAACAAATTAAAGATACATTTACAGAATGCTGTGTGCAGAAGTATTTAATGAACCTTGTGCAAGAATTTTTTAAATAGTGAAATTGATATTCAGAATTCATTACTATGTTAAAATGTACATGAACTTGTGTGCTAAATTTCTTTCCCATTTCTTCATGTATTTTGTATGTTTACATATAAAAGTTGATTATTTCAGAAATATTCATTTGGCTTATTTCATACAATGGTTTTTAAATTACCTTCCTTGCCTTGTTGTGTTCTTTAATTCTGAACTTAATAGAAGGTCCAGTTCTTTTTGCCACTCTGCTTTCCATATAGTGTTGACTAAAAGGATCTTGTCAAGTAGTTTCCACCTAAAAGGTGACCTACTTAGCATTTTTTTATAAATCTGAAGATGATATTTTTTGAATCTGCTATACAGTAAAGGCAAATATTTTTTAAAAAATATCTGCTGTACTGAGAATCACAGAACACTTTTGTGTTACTCAAGCAGTCATCGAAGCAGCAGAAGAAGCACAAAAGAAAAGGCCCTGTTTTGAAAATGCCGGTGGAGATGCTTATAGTTGCCTGTTATAGATATTACTGTGACAATCATGGTAACGTTATTTAGTTATAAAACAATTTTAAAAGTGTGTAGGAGCAACTGGAAATAGGAAAAGTTGTGTTGGTTGTGCTTCATAAAAATGAAGGAACAAAATCTGTTTGCCAAATAGAAGACAAGAAAAATAATGGATAACTTTTCTTCCCTCTTAATAGAAGATCAGTAATAAAGAATAAAAACTACTTGACCATGTCCTTTTAAAGTAAATCAGTGCTTATTTTACTCAGTACAACAGTCTGAGCATTTAAGAGGTGTGCACTTTTCACATATAAAGTGTTGTAAAATGTACTTGAAAACAAAAGTTTGAAATAAGACTGATTATTGATTTTGTGGTATTAATGGTAGATGTTATTGGTAACGCTGGCTGCTTTGCCATTTGGGAAAATAAAAATCTACCTTGTATTTCGATGTTGTACATTAAATTAACAAGGTTTTCTTTGTTTTGTAAAAGTGTTTCAGCCAAACAAATTGATTTATATTCTCTGATCCATTTGCAGTTAACCTGCTATTGACATTAATGAAAATAATCTTTTTTTATCAAGGTGAATTTCCATCATCAGTAGGTTCTGTAATACAATTATTAATATAAAATGTTTTCAAATAAGTGCATTTCACATTTTGTTGAATTGAATACATTTCTAAATGAACTTTGACTGCTGGGCTAGGCAAAATATGTGCAGTTTTATTACAATGCATTTCATATGATATGAATACAGGAACTGTAAATTAAACCATAATACCAGCAATATATAGGTTATAATTCCAGTAAGGAATAGTCCTTGTCTATCTAACTTAAATTCTAAGCTAAACTCTGGGTACAATAGTGATTGTCAGTTTTTTAAAATACTTTTTAAAGTTCAGCAAAGAGTAAAACTTAAAGCATTCTTTATTAAAACATGAAATAGTTGATATCTCATAACATGGCAAATATTATGGAATTTCCTGTATCTTGAAAGTTTTCCAAATGCTACATGCAGTTAATGAAAAAATATTACTGAATTTTGTATTGAGTATATGTTGGGTTAAAGAATTTTTATAGTGGTGATGGAGTGCCATGAAATTAATATTTGCAATCCAGATTGCTGTAGTTTACACTTTTCTGTATGTTTCAAACCAGGTGTGCACTATTTGTGCAAAAGCACACCACAGAATGAATTATCCAAAGTCCATTGATTTTAATATGTGTTTTGGTTTGTAAACAAAATTATAGTAATTTCTTGCACATTTTTGAAAAATAATTGTATAAGGATTTATGTATCTGCTTCTAGATACAGTGTGTAAATAAAAATTTCATTCACAAAAGAATCCATGCAGTACTTGTTGACTTAATGAAACCCTGAAATATTTATTGACTTTTTTAGGGATTTTTGTCTCTTTCAATAGCTGACTATTTTTATATCTCATTGATTGATGTGATCAGACCATAGCGGCAATTTTTCCTGCTACTAATATTTTCTAATATGTTATATCACTAGGTATCATTTTTGCTTTCTGAGGCAACCGGGAAAGCTGCCAATACATAATTAAAATAGGGTGTTTAAAATATGTTGGTATTCTGCTTCTAATATTTTCTTCTGAAAAAGGTAAACAAGAACAAAGAAGTCTTAATTTAAAAAGTATTTGAAACTCATAGGTTTTATGTGTTTTCTTTTTATTAAAAGTGAGAGCTTATCATTTTCAGGCAAGTCATCAATTAACTTTAATGTGGCTGGAAAATAGAAGTAGAATTATACTGTATTTCACAGTGTATAAGTCGAGGTTTGAAGCCCAATTTTTAACTCTTATAATTCAACCAGGGCTGCAGCTGGGTGAGAGCATGGAGTGGGGGGCTGGGGCTGGCAGCAGTGCAAAGCCCATGCCTGGGGGGCAGCAGCAGCAAGGAGCTCAGCTGGGCAGGGTGTAGGTGTGAGGGAAGGTGGGGGACTCCCCCCACAGTGCATAGAGCTGGGCAGGCAGTAACAGTGGCAGCAGCACTGGCTGAAGCCCTGCCCCACTGGGCACCAGCACAAGTGCCTTGAGCACCCTGCCTGCTGCTACATCATGGGGGGAATGCAAGGGTCCCCACATCCCCCCCATCTTCCCTTACACCGCACAAACCCAACATACCCATACCTCGCCCCCACAACCCTCCACATATACACAATCTTCCAACATACCCTATGCCTCCACACACACAGCCACTCCCCCTGCACACACACATGCACCACACAAGACTGAATTCATTTCACCACCCTTCCCCCACCCCCATATACTTTCCACCTCCCATTTCATTACTCACCCCTA
>NW_017728992.1:78673833-78676235 GCF_001723915.1 Gavialis gangeticus | reverse complement strand
GAATTCATTTTAGCGTTATTATGCAATTGCCTCTATATATACAGTATGTAAACACAAATCATGACAAAAATATTTTTTCTAATTAAAATATGTTATAGCAGGTGTTTGACTTTTAGCTTATGATTTGTTTTTTTGCTGGTTCTAAGATGCTAACCCCCCTCTCCCAAAAGGAGTATTTCCAGGGGCAAAGGTCAGGAGTGGGACTTCAGATCCCAAGATAGCGACCAGGGTGTGGGGCAACTGTCCAAGGGGCAGGGTTACCCATGCAGCCCTTGACAGTTCACCAAAACTCATTAAGTGGCCCTCCACCTGAAATAATTGCCTGCCTCTGGTCTATAGCTTCCATGCTCAAATTGTAAAACTCAGTTTTAATAGACATTGTAACTGCTTCTTCTGAGGTTTTGAAAATTCATAACAGCAGCTATTGGCCAGTGTCAGGTTTTGAACACAGCAGAGTAGTTTTTTAAAACAATCTTTTCCCTTTTTAAGGGGGCAATAAGATTACACCGTTACATTTGTGCTTGAAAAATTGTTCAATTTTTAAGGATTTGATATGTACTGAGAAATGTAGGCTTTTATTTTCATCTGTTTAATGAACCAGCTGCTGTGTTTGTTCACATGTTTCAAAGCTGCTAATAAAGATACCGTGTGATGGTGGCTGTGGATCTAAGTACATAAAGTCCTCAAACTGCTCTCTTTTAAAAAAAGGTCCATAGTTACCTCGATTGAAGTGTGCTCGCTTATTCTGAGGCCAATGAATTTGCTTCCAGTCTGGACTTACACCAGTCCAGAGAGTTTATCCTCAGTTGTTTCGGCTGGTAAATGTGGGAGTTCTGGTGCAGTTTGAGAATGTAAGAAGACATTTAAAAAATGAGGAGTGAACAGGACTGGAAAGTTTCTAATGTAGATCCCAATCTCTTTATATAGGATCTGCCTCGCACATGGAAGAGTAAAAGAAGAAGGCTTATAGTTATGTATGTCTTGCCATATATTTGCAACATAATGTTTGTACCAAAAGAATAAAGCTTTGGCACTGAATATTCCTTCTACAAATATAAAAGATTTCTTCACAGATTTCCCACTTGTGCAGCCCACTCTAAATTGCAAAATGTCTTACTTATTCTGATTCCTTTTTCTACCTTTTCTTCTCTTGTTATATTTTCCAGCTGGCAGGTATTTTATTCTTCAATGTTTGCGTTGTCTTAGGCCTTGATTCAGAAACTGTTTAAGCTGTATTTAGGATGAAGTTTATAGGCTTAAATCCTATAGATAAAAATGGAGGAGCAGAAATAGAGGTCTGAAAGGGGAAAGCAGTCTGTGGCAGGACGCCCTCAGGGGTGCTGTGACCTCCCCTAGCGCCCTTGTCTACTGTGCCAAGTCTGGGCCCTAAACGCACCCTCTGTCTCGCCTGCCACATCTTTGATCTTACAAGTATCAATGGGCGGCTGCCTTCCAGCCCCCTTGTGCACGGTGCTATCTTTGTACTGGCCCCTGTTCACCAGTGAGTGATATGGTGCACCCCAGCTTTATGGGCCACGCATGCCTCCTGCCTCCCCTTTAGCATGCCGCAAGCCTCACAGTTGTCCCGGATGTTCTTATGTCGGTGTGGTGGCCCCCTCCCGGGCCCTTCAATACACGCACCCCCTCTGGGCTCTGTCCTGCACGCCCTGCCTCGCCCTTTCTTGGGGCTTCTGCTTGTGTAATCACCCTCTTCAGGCTCTGAACTGCGCGCCCTGCCCTCCTCGGGCCTCTGCCGGTGCGCTCGCCCTACTCTGGGCTCTTACACTGGCCCTCACCCCTTTATGGGGCTTCCCTCTAGGCTCGCCCCATCTCGGGCTTCCTAAGGGACTTTCCCCCTTCGGGCTTATGCCTCGTGCCCTTCCCGCTTTCGCCCCGCTAAGCCTTGCTCACGCTCCTCGCCCTCTCTTGGCTTGTCTCGCACCTCTCGCGCCCCCCGCCCTCTCTGGGGCCTGTCCCGCGCCTCTCGCGCTCGGGGCTTAGGTGGACTGTAGCCATGCCTGGCCACTTGACCCTTTTCGGGGTCCTTCGCCCTACTGGGCAAAATACCGTCCTCACGGGCTGGGGTCTCAACCCCACACACTGCGCCTCTCCGGCGCTCTCCCGCCACGCCAGCTGTGGCACCAATCACTGTGCCCTCGCTGGCACGGCTTGCTGGGCCCCTTCTGGGCACCAGGAACTCCCCTGAGCTACTGGGGAGCTCCTGTGAAGGCTCCTCGCACCCTTACAGCCTCACCCGGTCCTCCGGTTCGTAACAATAACCCAAAACCTCCCTTTCCTGGGTTATAACACAACTTCAACAAAATCTCCCCCCTCCTGGGGTCTAATGCAACTCCAAGCCAACCTGGCTATCTCTGTGTATCTTTCTCAGGGTTTCCTCCACC
>NW_017728992.1:78646418-78668833 GCF_001723915.1 Gavialis gangeticus | reverse complement strand
CTCTCTGTTATCCTTGGCTCTGTTTACTCCCACAGAGCTCCTTCTCCTTGTGCTGCCCGAGGGAGACTGCCTCTGTACCTAGCCTTCTCTGCTTATGAAGGCCAGGCCCTGCCCCCTGGTGGTCAGCTGACCCAATTAGTTGCCCTAGCAACTCCCAGCTGCTGCCTTGTTGACTGGCAGCTACCCATTTACTACTACTCAGTAGCAGGCACCCTAGTGTCCTGCTACACAGTCGTTTGCAGTCTTTTTTTTATTTGTTTGAGATGGGCTGACTCAAAACCAGTAAGCATTCTAAATCCCCACAATGGAGCCTGGAATTGCAACAAACCGGTAGCCTTCACTGAACCACGTGATGTTCTAATGGAGCCAGTGGGATGTTTGCTGCCACGAGTGGGAAAGCAATAAATACAACAGAAGAGGCAGTTTTGTTTGACTGAAGTCAGGAAGAAAATGCAAATAAGGCTTTCTCCGTTTGGCTCAGAGTTGTACAATTGCAATGTGGAGGGTATGCAGGAAATCAGCTTGTTTTTTTCATAATTGTAGGGTGTAGATTGGTGTCACACTGCACCAAAAGCCAAAGGTATGGAGTGAAGAGGAGGTTCTATGACTAAGATAGTGTACATTTGTGACTGTCCTGGATTCATGGGGCTCCACAACTCACTTATTCTACCAATTTTCTTTGTTTTAAAAGCACAAAATGAGGTATTTTATGGAGGGAAGGAAAGTGACAAAGGTTTCCTCTTGCTCAAATCTCACAAATGGAGGCTAACGCTAAAAATCCTCTTTTGAACTTTTGAGAATTATTGAGACAGGATCCTGGAGATTAGCCCTTGTAGAGTTCATGAATATGGTATCTTTGTGAGGGATGAGAAGTGAGTTAATCTCACTGCTATAACTGCTATAATTTTAGGTATTTTTTAGGTCTCTTTTGTGCTGAGAGGTATCAGTGGGAAGAGGTGGGACTTTCTAATAAACCAAGGGCTCTCTTTTGACCACCACCTGCTGTGGTGTTTAACTAAGATGAAGCTTCATTCCTGACCACAAATTTGATATTCTACTAACTTTTGATTTGCTTTTCTGATTGTATCTATAGGCTGTGGTGCATGCTCTGTACATCATACCTATTCCTTTTAGAAAAGGCAGGGAGATCTGCCTGACCCTAACCCCCTTCAAATACAGCTATTCTTTCAGCTGCCATTCACTGCTCGAAGCCTAATGCTATGGTGAGTTCCTGCAACTTGTCTGTATGTCTGTTTTGTCCATGTCTGCCTTTCCTCAGTTTCAGTGTATTAGGTTCTGGGAGACGATGTAAAAAATTCAAGGAATGCAATTTCAGTTTTGCCTCTAGCTCACTGGAGACCTGATTATAGAATACTGCAATCTAAATACCAACATAATATGATACTGATTAAATTATTTCTTGTGGAACACTTCCTTCATGTTATACTTTACCTAGGGTCTACTTTAAAAGTAGTAGCATACTTCAATCAGTAGATGCTGAGAATTGAACTGAGCCCTAGTATCTTCTAGCAATATCTTTTTTAATTTAATTTTTTTCAGGTAAGCACAGAAACTAAACTCCGAGATTGGAGTAAGACAGTGATTACATGAGGTTGGAGTTGTTATATATTTACAAAATAAATGATATACAGCAATTCTTACACATCAACTGTACAATAAATATAATGCTTATATATGTACATATAGCTAATTAATATTCAAACAGTCTGGTCAAGACACTGGCTTACTGGCTGGTGAATAAATATACATGTATAATATAGACACACTGACTGGAACTGCTTTCACCTCCTTACAATGCTATTAAATAATACATAAAGCATATCTAGATTGTGTCTGGTCTAAGTAATGTACTTTGGTGCATCTACACAAGACTCCTATTGTAGACTAATTAGCTCCACAGTAAATGTCTTGTGTCTACACACGCAGCCTTATTAGACTGAAGTAAGCTAATTAAATCTGCAGTTAATACAAGTATTATTCTACCTTGCAGTTTTGACTCCACAGCAGCACACATGTAGACACTGATGTGGCTGGCCAAGGCATGAGGGTGCTTCAGTATGGGGGCTGCCTGCAGGTAACCCCACACTGAAGCACCCTTATGCCCCAGCCTGCCCTCTGCAGCATATTGAGTCAGGTTGGAGCAGCCCTAGGCTGGCAGGCTGACTCCTCCCCGGGTCCTCTGCCAGCTGGGGCTGCTCCGACCTGGCTCAGTGTGCTGCAGTCCTGGGAGCATGTGTAGATGCAGCACCTGGGAGCAATAAACTGGTGCAAGTAGTGCCAGACTGCATTGCTTTGCCTTAATAGCACACGTAGAGAAACCTCCTGAATACTGTTTTGGTCCCTGTGCATTTTTTTATATATATTTTGATCTGAAATGATCTATATTGACTAAAGACCCTGTTCCCCACCCCCGCATAATTTATCCAGCTCAATTTCCCTCCCCTTTGGATTCCCAAACAGTCCTAATGTATACCCTTTACCGTTTCGCACTCCCCCATTCTCTTCCACTGTCATTGCTTACCCAAACAATTTCCCTCCCTTTTGGATCCCCAAATGAGCCTTATTTTGGTACACTCCACACCTCCGCACCTGAATAATGAACTCCTTCCGGGGAGGCTCCTGACTTGCTCTGTAGGGGACTAACGGCACTCACAGTTCACCAAATACTGTTTTCTGGAGGAAATTTTGTAAAGCCGTATTCAGGCCTCCTCCCATTCTCTTTTCATATTACACTATATTTATAAGCCTCCCCCCACCCCTTGCACCTGCTTATAACCTTGGGGGCTAAGTACAGACAGTCAAAACACCTGAGGCTGAATCGATTCAAGCTAGGCAGCTTCCTCTAAGTTGCATAGGTTGAACCAATAATCAACTGAACTGACATTCAGTTTTCAATCAGGAAAGGCAGGGGAAGGCCTACACGAACCCAAGCCAGTAGGTGGGGGGTGCTAGAGTACAATGCCCACCCTGCTGGCTATTGCCAGCTCAGCCAAGTGTCCCCAATCCCCTGCTGTCTCCCCCACAGGGGGTTAAGGATACCCCTGTTTAGGTGCTGGTCCATTCTGGGTGAGCCTCCCACTCAGGGTTTCCCCCAGCTCAGGCAGCCTTAGGGAACTGAGGGGAATTCCCCACCCCACTTCCCTTTCCCAGGTGCTGATTGTTTCAGCGGCTGCCACAAGAGAGCGGGGGGAGGGAGCATTCTTCTAGGCCAGGTGCCTGCCCATGCATCCCAGTATGGAGGTGCTGGGGAGGCTCTGCCTTGGAGAGCTTCCCCCTGCCCCAGCCCAGGGTCCCTCAGCCCCAGGAAGCTGAGGAGTATTCTTTCCCTCCCTAATTCCAACTCCTTGCCTTAGCTGCTGCATCTCAGGGATAGCCCAGGGAGTGAAGGAAAATTCATTTGCTCCCCTGCATTAGTTTTGCCTCAGACTTGGAGCAGCTGAGGCAAAACCAGCTGCAGAGGAGCAGGATAATTTCTCTCCACTTGCTGAAATTACCTGAGACTTGCAGGGGCTGAGGTAAGCAGCTCTGCCATTCAGGAAGGGAAGATTCCCCTGAGCTCCCTAGGGCTGCCCCAGGCTGGCGGACCCGGGCTGGGGTGGGAGGAAGCCCCTCAAGGCAGGGGCTCCCTGATGCCCCCATGCTGGGATGCATGGGCAGGCACCCAGCCTCGAGGACTGCTTTTGCTTCTATCCTGTCTGTGGCAGCCACTGAAGCAATCAGCAGCTGGGAAAGGGGAGGGAAAGCTGGGAGGGCTGCCAGGGTCTGACAAGTCCCCTGGACAGGGACTTTCTCTCTCCCCATGTGATGTGTAGACCCTGTCTAGGGGGGGTTGGGCATCTGTTCCCCTGCTCCACCCATCTCTATGGGCTGACAGAAACAGGCAGGAAGCAGGCTAAGGAGCAGAGTGGCAACGCAGCAGGCAGCATAGCCCAAGGGCTGCAAAGCATCCTGGGATGCTGGAGGACTGTGAGTTAACTTGAACCAGGAAGGGATCTAGGGCAGAAGTTCCATAAACCTCTTTGACCTAAATCAGTTAAACCTGCAGATTTTTCTTAAACTGGTTTTGGTCATTTTGGCTAGAGACTGACATTACACAGCAATCAGTTTAGGTGATCTGAAACTGGTTTAAACATAGAACAGATGTTCCGTGCACCTAAACCAGTTTGAAAATAGCTGAAACCAGTTTGAGATAAACCTGGTTGAATGTAGTATCAGGCTTAACTGATTTGGATCAAACCGGTTTATGCAATGTCTGTCCCAGACCCCTTGCTGGTTTAAGATAAACCACACACTCCCAGCATCCCAGCATGCTCTCTGGGCTGGGCGGGGCTCTCTGTTCCACAGCAGGGCTGGCCCCTCCCCTCTGCTCCCTGGCTGCAGCTCTGGCAGAGACTGCAGGCTATTCCCCCACCTACCTCCCCCCATGCCCTGCTAAGCAGGAATCCCTACCTCCCCTCTGTTCCCTCACCAGAGCTCCAGCACAGACTGCAGGCATCTGCCTGGTTTTTCCCTGCTAAGCAGGGATTATTCCCTCTGCCCCTCTGCCTTACACCTCTCAGCATTAGCTGGCAGATCACATGCTGGCTACAGTCTGTGCTGTGGGAGATGACAAAGGCTTTTTGGAGCTAATCAACAGGTAGCTGGTAATGTCCTTCCTTGGAAAACCTGTTTAAGAAGAGCTTGAACCAATGGACAGAGGCATTGTTTTCTTAATGGGTTGATAAACACTGAGTTAGTGGTGACAAACCTATCTAGGCTGCTCAGGAGGAGGGTGGGGGAACATCAGAGAGTTCTGCCTGGGCCTGGTTATGCCTCCCCCCTCCCCCACCAGCTCAGCCCTGGAAGGGAAGGGAGGGCTGCTTTAGTGCCCCCCAGCTTCTACCCTGAGCCACTGCAGGCATGTGTCTGAATTTTTTTCAGTCCAGAGGGGAAGTCTGTGCGGTTACAGACCAGTTCAGCCTAGCCCGGTTAGACTAACCTGTAAAGATTAAATCAATTCAGGCTCAGGCTTTTTGAATATATGTCCCTAGCCTTTGAAAGCAGCCTCTGTGGGCTGAACTTCTGTTCTGTCTTGTTACAGGTTTAAACCAGTTTCTGATCACTGAAAGTGGTTTATGTGTAACTTCTGTCCCTTAGCCAGAATGTTTTTACTTCCCTGATTTCCTGATTATATTGGATCCCAGCACTACTTTTTAAAATCTTTTCTCCCCTATGTGATATTCCCTCTTCCATTTTCCTTTGCATCTCCCTCATACCCAGTCAAATCCTCTTGAATACCCCTAGTTTTGTAATGCCTCCCAATCTCCCTGTCCTTGTACTTTGGCACTGTCTTTTTCTTGGATTTAATAGTTTTCCATTCAGTTTTATGATGCCTCTCTGTGTCAGTATTGAGCTGAGATTCTATGGTGCTTTCCATTAAATTTAGTTTCTCAAATAGTTTAAGATCTCCTTTTTTCTTGTTTATAATGCACTGCTGTTTTTGTTGTGTAAAGATAAATTTAAAAGGAAAACACCATCCATATCTTATACTTGTTTCTCTGGGAGATGCTGTAATTTCACTAACTTCCTTGCTTCTCCTAAAAATGATATATGTGATGAATCTTGAAACATTTGTATTGTATATTCTTCTAGAATAGGATCAGAAGTCTCTTAACCTTCTTCAGAATCTGCTACTTCTGTGTGAAACAGCAAATTATAGTATCATGTCTTAGCTGGTTGTGAGGGGAAGGAGAGAGAGGAGTGTAGATAGCTTTATCCATGAGGGCTGTTGCCTTTCCTTTGTTTTAAGTTGTATGAAGGAGTGGAATAGATACCGTCTTTAAATATTCTGCTCTCTCTCCCTTCTCCATACCTTCTAGGAATTGTCTTATTCTTGCACTATTTCTTATCTCATGATTTTCTACAGTTTTAGTTTTTTCTTCAACCTCCTTTTTCTTTTTTTCAATCAGGTTCATTTTATTTTACAGATGTATTGCTGTTTGAAGGTTTCTGTCCACCCTTATCTCCAGGTCTGTGACCCTACCCCAATTTCTTTTTCTCTTCTCTGATTTTATAAAACTGTGCCTCCATAAAGGATTTTAAAGCTCTGATTTCTGAGATTAATTCACTTAAGATCTCTCTGGTCAAAGGGGCTGTTTTGTACTCTTTCAGGCCACACTGGGTAGAGCACCGCGCAGTGCCTCTTCCACCTCTTCAAGAACCTCTTCTTGAATTTCTGGTTCTACTTTTCCCCGTACCTTTTAATTTATGCGCTCTCTATATAAGGGTCATTTCAAGCTTGCTTCTTGTTGCAGCAACTGAACTTCCAAGCTGAACTACCTGCCCATATATGTGTACTTTTTCGATCTTGGAAAGTGCAAGGTTTTTGAGATATTCTGCTCTGTTTGTTCTGTTCTGCATTGTCAAAACTCTTCCCCCCCCCAGATTAAGAAATATGTTCTCACTAATGTTAAAATTCAAAATTTCAACCTTAAAATTATTCCTATTAAGAAAATATTGTGAGAATTTATTTTACAGTTTGGGAGTGAAGAGGCTGATGCTTTTGTGTCATGGCTCAAGTAGCTGAAAAGGTTCTAGTAAGTTTAGTAAAATTTTCAAATAAAATTCACTTTCAGGTGGAGTTTAAGCATGGAGTATTTCAACTTAACAGGGTTCACAATGAACAGATGTCTTGAAGAGTTGTAGGGGAATATTAGAAAGATTTTAGTAACAGGAATTTATGATGTTCCTGTTAGTAGTCTCTTAACTGCTCCACCACCATATCCAGTCATACAATATATCTGTATGATAAAAGAAAATCTACGCACAATAACTGATACTGCCCCAGCATGCCAAGGTATGCTGACACTGCATTCTGAGATGGATGCAAATTACTGAATGATCTTTTAAAAGTAATAATTGGCACTCATGATGGATAATGCCTCTTATAGCTTAGGTTTCCCTAAATGTTCAGGACATTTGAACTACTTTTAATAAGGGTTAATAAAGTGATGAGTAATTATTGAGAAATATTTGGTTGTTTCAATACTACTCTTCACTTGCCTAATTTATACAAAAATATAATTGTCCCATTCTGTACATTTTATAAGTGGGTAGTCCAGATTTAACATTTGGTCTACTGTAGAATTGTGGCCAAGTAGGAAATGTACTCTAGCCTATATACACCCATTGTAACACATTAGCAAGTAATAGTGTTCATATATGACATTTACAATGACATTTTATGTCTCTAAGGTACATTTAATGTATTATCAAAGATATAGTAACACCACCATTTGGTAGTGGGGGAATATAAGAAGGAGCTAAACTAAGGCATCTTAATTTCTCATGCTTAAGGAGAGAATGAAGAATAATCACAAAAAAATTATTAGAAATGGCATTTCTGAGCTAATAAGAGGATAACTTGAGCTGATGGCTTTTTAAGGTTATTATACATGGATCTTGTTTTGGTTTCTTATTTCAGTATAATTGCTACAGTACAGTGCCTTAGTCTACAAAACCCATTAAGTGTGGTTAACACATAATATCTTCTATGCCTAGTGGCACCACAAAGGCATGGTTTGGTTAGCATTTATGTCTAACTATCTCTGACTCCAGACAACCAGGTGCCCAATGATGTGAGGTGGCATTTGGCTTAAGTCCAAAACAAGACTTGAACTCATGGTTCTGGAGCCATATGGCAGTCTCTTAACTATTCCACCACCATATGCAGTCATACCATATATTTGTTTAATAAAAGAAAATCTACTGAGAAATAACTGATACTGCTGTAGCATACTGGGGTATGCTGACACTACAGTCTAAGATGGATGCAAGTTACTGAATTATCTTTTTTAATTAAAAAAAAATGTAAAGCAAAACAGCAGATTTATGCCACATGTCTTCAGAATTGTGACTCTTGGCTGTCATGTCTGCAGAGCCCTGATCATGTGCAAAATCTGGCTCTTCCAGTGCTTTGATCATCTTTTGTGTCATTTCCCCAAGTTGGCCTTCTGCATGCACTACATGGAACATCCCTATTTAGAACTGCACTTGGATGCACTGCTGAACTGCATTCTTTGATCTTTTATTCTTTGATATTTGGTTAAAGGGAAAAGGTTCACAAATATATTTCAGTAGGTTGATATCCTGTCTCCCATAAATTGCATGGAGATTTTATAACCTGCAAAATGAAAATTACTTTGGGTAAAGCTCGATGGGTTAAACCTGGTCCTCTTTCAGCATCAGGGTATTATTGATTGAGAGCTGGACAGAAGCTCTCCTGGACTCAGTGCTTTAGAGGTTACATATTTGTTCCTGGAAATCCCTGCAGAAATATTCCACATGTGTTAGGGCCTCAGGCTTTGTATGTTCTAACACAGGATTCTTCTTAAGAATCATACCTCCACAGGGAAATTCTCATGAACCACTTTCTTTCATATTTATACACGTGCAGAGCATTTCCCATCCAATTAATGATCAAATAATGTCTTGGTGGCAACTAGAGTAGTAAGACTATTATAGGAAAATATGTATTTTAATTGCTTACCATGAGATGCAGTTTATTATTAAGAAATGTTTAGACTCAGCTTAATTTAATTTCTCTCACTTGTCTCAAGACACAGAAGAAACTGGGCACCAGGATTTTTTATTCATGCATGATTCCCAATCTGGTTTTAAACTCCTATATTTTCAGCTAAAAATAATATGAGGAAATGTGAAGCTTGGGGTGAGGTGTGTGTGTGTGTATGCACAAAAGCATCAGCCAAAGATTTGCTGCTACAAAGGGATATCACCTCTTTCATTTTCTACTGACATGTAAGTAGAGTGGCCATTTAAACACTGATTTTCATTGGGAAATGAATGTGGTGGACTGGTGGTACATGCATGCACCTTGCACTGCCATTGCTACTTTACCCGCCCCCTGCCAGAGCTGGAACCAGAGCCACTGCAGGTAAGATGCAGGGTGTGGGAGGGAGGGAAGGAGGCAGAGAAGGGAACAGGAGGATAAGGTTCCATTCTGGCTCCATTCTGGAATCCTCCCCTACTTATTAAAGGCTTGTGCCATGTTTGTCTACCTATTGTTATGCTGCTGGCGTGAGTTTTTATGGCTTTCTTAGTTCCCATTGAAAAAAGATTATTTGTTTAGATTTTGAACAACAGCGGGTAACAAATTGTTAAATCTTTAATTTTCTTCAGCTTCCACTCTGGAGCTGGAGTAAGACCTAGTAAATTTCAGAGGGAAATGGTAGTCATTATAAGAAGCATGTACATAACTATATCTTGTTTGTCATTTACAAGCGAAAGTACCTAATCCACCTGGATTTTCTCACTGATTTTTTTCACATAACTCTTGCCTTTGTGATATTTAGCGTACCAATGAAATGTCATCTTCTACTCACACAATTATTCTTCTAATTTTTAATTTTTATTCCAGACCTCCTAGATACTCCCATATCATCCTAGCGTTGAAAGCTTCAAAGACAAGAAGCAAATCCCAAAACGTATGTGTAGCCACGTCTAATTGTGCAATAATTTAAATGCTGCATTATGACAGGAAATGCAACAGTGATTCCACACTTTTTTTCAGTAGTATCTGCTAGACTTCCTAAAATAGATTTTCCTACACAGAAATCCATGTCAGGCTTTTTATATGTCAGCTTGTAGCAGAAAAAAATTCACTTGCTCTTCTTTATATTAGAGGAGTGAAGTCATACGTTTTATATTAAATGTTTTATATTACAGAGATTTGGTCTAAATTCAAGAAAGATTTTGAAGTAGCAGGGGGAAATAATTAGTCTTAGTCAAAACAGTAGAAATACCATTCCTTGGGAATGGATTGACAATCTGAAGTAAAGATGAATAAGAAGATGCTGCTTAGAAGTAGTAGGGTTGGAGTGTTGCTATAGCCATGATGGTCCAGGAAATATACATGAGGCAAAACGTTTTTTATGATATGTTTTACTGGACCAAGCATACAGGTGGGAGAGATGTTGGACACAAAATGCCCTTTTTCAGGTCTGGGAAAGGCTCTGAAATTGGGCATTTTTATGCCCTAAACTGGGCTGTCTAACATTGGACTCTATAGTTGGTCCAAAAAAATATAAAAAGACTCCTTGCCTCTACTGTTATTTAGAAGGATGCGGTTTCCCCTTTGGCTGCAGGTGAATTTGCTTTTTTAATTGTTATGATACTATCATGTTGTAAAAAGTTCTTACAGTAATGCCTGTACATCTCCTGCTCCTGTTATTTTCAGACAGACCTCTTCAAGTTGACTTAACTTCTCCAAGATACTATTGTGACCTCATAGATAAAAATAAGAATCACTAGGTGCTTCTACACAAGACACAATGGTGCTGTAGTGACATGCTATGACACTGTAGAGTCTGTTGGCAAAAACCATGATGTCGCCGTAGAAACACACTTCCTTGTTACAGTTGCTACGGCAATGTAGTGGCCAAAAACAACCATGTGCGGTTGGCATGGGTCAGTATGGGCTGTTACTGCACCATCTTTTAGTACTTCCAAAAAGAAGTATCAAATGATGACACAGTAACAAAGGCACTGTATGGCCCACTATTCTATATATATTCTATTTCTCTTTAAAGACAAATTAGTTTGCTATTGAGATGAAAAAGTGGTTAAACCTAAAATCTGTATCTTTTATATTCTTAGAGCAGATCAAATAATGAATAGGCTAGTGCTTATTGCTTTGAGTCCCATTTATTTCCCAGTGGAAATACACAAATAGATTTCAATGATGAACAAGGACAAGATTTATTTTAGTCCAAATGAATGAATGCTAAGGGGCACTTCTAGTACTTTTAAGTTTCTGAATAGGAAGGAAAGAGCGTACTGTCCAGGGATTTGACTACATAATTTAAAAAAGAGAGAGGGAGGTAATTAAAAGCAGCAAATGTGTGACTTGTGGTTTCCTAAAGTCTAAGAGAACATCACAGGAATTTAAGTTTCCCAAAGTTAATGCTATAGCTATAGAGTCTTGAGGACATTTGTGCTTTCAAGTTTCTGCTTCCTTCTGTTTCTCCCCCACTTTGTCCAAGTAAGTTGCCTGTACTGAACATTAGAACTGAGGCCTAATAGAACCAATATAATGGAAAAACAGTACTGTGTTGTGGGAGATGGAATCTTTACCCCCTCTTCTATAGGGATTTGTAGGAAAAACACTTCTTATCAGAATGGGGATCAGCTTCCGTTCTGTGAAGTTAAAATAAAAATCTAAACAGAAGCAATGACATGAAGTGGTATCTTTGAAGAGAAGAAACAATTGACTCCAATATGGTTTTTTTACATTACATTTGGTGCTGGTTGTGAACCTTAACTTTTAATTAATTCAGTTTCTTGACATAAGACCAACAAGTTTTTAAATCACCTTGTGTTTAGTTTGGTTCTGGATAGGATATAACAGCACAAATAGAGAATTTTGAGGCTCCTTAGTAGGCATGGGTTCAGTGTGGAGATTTATTTTAACCTCATCATGTAGGGCAATACCTTAACTCTTCCCTTGGCCCTGAGAAACTTCTCATGTTGTCTTCAGGATTTCCCCAGTCCTGCAACAATACTAAGGCTACTGCTTCCACAGTACTCTGGAGGATCTTCTCTCCTGCCTGTTGGGCTGTTCCAGTGATTTCTCATATGTGCAATTATTTTCAGACACAAAATTGGATAAAGATGAGCCTTCACAAATAGATGCTATATGCTTTTCTCTCTCTTCTGAAGAAATCTACTAGCTGTAGGCTTTTCCAGCTCCTCCTAAAGCAGAGCAGGAAGCAGCCTTGAGCAGTCCTACCATTTAATAGAAATATAGTCTTGCAGCTGGTGGCCATACTCAGCTTTTTCCTACCTTCTATTTTCAGAGGGAAAAACAACCAATAATTTGCTGTTGTGGACCATAATAGCAAGGAGGCTGGCTGGTAAGGGTCCTTCAAAGCCTACTGGAAGGAGAGAGAGAGAATAAAAGGTTCTGGTCTTGATCGGGAAAGAAATGTATAAAGGTAATTTTTATCTTGACTCAGTCCAAGCCTTACTTTTACAATATGCCAAATCTATCTGTTATTTTCAAATATTCATTCCTAATCTGTTGGTGTCAATACTGGGTAAGTCCTACGCTTCCTGTATGACTTTGGACAAGTCACTTAATTTCCTTGGGCCTCAATCACCTGAACAAGAAATGTTGACAGAACCTAGTGAAGCCAATAAAAAACAGGTGGGGCAGCAGAGCTTCATTTTCCTGGGTTGAAAAGCAAAATAAAACAAAATCAAAACCTTATAATTTAATTGAACGTTTTGCAAGAAACAATGAACTCTGCACACAGAATTCAAAATAGTCATTTAACACTTTTACTTTTTAGTGAAAAGATTTTTTAAAAGGTGGTACTATACAACCAAAAAAATTGCTTTTGTATTGCTGTTTGCTTGATGAAGGTGTCAGGCTCATCTGTTATTGTGTTGTACTACACCACGTGGTTATATTTACAACGGAACTGTAAGGCTGCTATCTTGCAAACATGAGTAAGTTTATGGAGAGGTTTTATCTAACTTTTTTATTTGAACATGGAATAAACCATTGTACATATTTGTTTTTAGGCTAATCAAGTTGCTTATCAGAAAGCCCAGGTGACTCAAAATGAGTCTGCTAATGCTAAAAGTTCACACTTTATGCACTTTTATTAAGACATGGTAGGTGTAAATGGCATTTTGAAGAACATTTCCTACAAAAAAGGCAAAATCCTACAAAGAGTGGAAACTTGTTTATATTACTAGGAAAGAGTAAAAGAGTATTACACAGGCGTGCAAAGAGAAAATTAGGAAGGCCAAGGTATGATCTGAGATGCAGCTGGCAAGGGCCATAAAATGCAATAAAAGGGGGTTCTGCAAGTATGTCAAGAGGAAGAGGAAGACCCAAGACTCAGTAGGTCCCTTGTGGAATGCAGAAGACAATCTAGTTACAGATGATGTAGTTAATGTCTATTTTTCTTCAGACTTCACAAATAGGGGCAGCTACCAGATGATGAGCACAGCTGGCAGCTCAGAAAGGAAAGGAGTCAAACAGCCTTAAAATAGTGACAGAACAGCTTTGGGAGTACTTAGAGAAGCTAGATGCTTTCAAGTCAGCAGGACTAGAAGGGATGCACGATAAGGTACTGAAGGCACTGGCTGAGGTAATTTCAGAGCCATTACTGTATCTGTTTTGAGAACTCATGGAGATTGTGTGAAGTCCCAGATGATTGGAAAAAGACAAATATAGCATCCATCCTTTAGAAAGGGAAGAAGGAGGAACCAGTCAGCTAGACCTGAAAACCCAGAAAGATCATGGAGCAAGCCCTCAAGGAATCTATTGTGAAGCACCTACAGGACAACAAGGTGATCAGGAACAGGCAGCATTGATTCTCCAAGAGCAAATCATGCCTGACCAAGCTGATATCCTTCTGTGATAAACTGACAGGCTCTGCAAATAGTGAAAAGAGTGGATGTGATTATACTTTGACTTTGGCAAGGCTTTGTCGCCATCTCCCACAACAATCTCATGAACAAACTGAGAGAAAACAGACTAGATGAAAGTACTATAAGGTGGGTACATAACTAGTTGGATCATTGTGCTCAACTAGTAGTCATAAATGGCTCAGCGTCTAGTTGGGAGGAGGTATCAAGTATAGTTCCTCAGGTGTCTGTCCTGGGTCAGTATTGTTCAACATTTTCATTAAAGATTTGGACAGTGTGATTGAGTGCATGCTTAGGAAATGTGCAGATAACACCAAATTGGGTGGAGTTGCAGATACTGTGGATGGTAGGCCTAGGATCCAGATTGAACTGGAGAGACAGGAAAATCATCTGTAAACAACCAGATAAAATTCAACAAGAACAAGTGCTAAGTCCTACACTTGGGACAGGATAATTGTACACACAACACAGACTGGAGAATGACTGGATAGGCTGTGGAACTGCAGTGAAGGATCTGAGGATTACAGTGGACCATAAGTGGAATTTGAGCCAACAGTGTGCTCTTGTTGCAAAAAAAAGTCAACAGTATACTGCCTTATATTAACAGGAATGCGACTTACAAAACAAGGGAAGTGATTCTTTCTAGTTTTGGGCCTCACACTTCAAGAAGGATATGAACAGTTCAGAAAGAGTCCGGCAGAGAGCAACACAAATGATTAGAGCCTGGAAAGGCTGAAAGAACAAGGGTTATTTAGTGTGGAGAAGAGAAGATGGAGGAGGGATTTCATAACAGTCTTCAAATACCTGAACGGTGATTATAGAGAAGATGGAGTTTGGATTTTCTCCATGACCATAGGGGCCTGGACTAGGAGCAGCTGCCTCAAGCTGGATCAGAGAAAATCAATGTTGGAACTATCTGACTGCGTAGGTTGTCAAGCACTGGAACAGGCTACTTAGAGAAGTTGTGGAGTTTACAACCCTGGAAGTTTTCAAAAGCAGGTTTGACACAGACTTAGTTGGCATGGTTTACAGAGGAGTTATCCTGCCTTGAGGAGGGTGCTCAACTAGATGACCATGTTCCTTCCAGCCCTTCTTCCCTAAGATCCTATACAGAAATCCAAAGCAAGTACTTCAAAAATCCCATAGCCTAATTTAGGTAAATATAAAACACTAAGATGAATTCCTGGCCCCACTGAAATTCATGGAGTTTGATTTACCCAAATGTGAAAAGATGCATAAGCATAATAAACTGAAGTAATGAAAGGGGAAGAAAGTATTAATATTTCTCAAAAGAAATGGTTTAGAAATTAAAAAAACATGTTTTTTGGTATGTAACATACTTTATATTCAGCCTTGACTAAAGGGTGCACCTTTTCCTTGCCATTGTAGCAAGGAAATAATCCTTTATATTTGCATAAACGAGATTCCTTCAAGTTTAGCTTTTTGAAGTGTTTCCTATGTTTTCAGCTTAGTGGCCCAGTTCCACTATATGACATCATTTTATTGAGACAAGATTTTCAGATATATATTTTATATTTTTTTCTACATTTCTTTTCACATAACTCATAGTATTTCAAAAGCTCCTTACAGTCCCAATAAATTCATAGACAATCTGTTCCACTGCCTTTACCGGTGAGAATAGGAGCAACTAAAATATGGCCCACAGACTTGTCATGTGGCCTGAAGGTATTCCTGTGGGTCCAAATATTTGGCAGTGGGGGAGCAGTGGCAGCATTAATTACCAGATCCCAAGGCATGGTAATTAACACTGCTGCTGCTTGTTCCACTACTACATTTCTGGCCAGATGACATGTCCTGTGTTTTGGATCAGGCCCATAAGACTGGATGAATTGAGCCCACTGGATTAGAAAATCAGAGAGAAGTCCTGGTGGATAAAAGTGTTCACATCAGGACTTCAAAAACAAGTAATGATATGACTTCAGAAACTAATAGTGTTATTCAAAACTACTTAATTGCTGTATCAAGTTAACATAGGCTGCCAGATATTGATGATGTATTTCACTGCTCAGAGCCTGTTGATAGGCAAAAGACTTTGGGACAATTACATTTCTGCAGGTGTTGAAAATTGCTCATTTATGGATTCTAATGAGTAAAAATACATTAAGGAATTATTTTCCAACTTTGATGGAAATAGTTCCAAGAATAGAACCAATTGAAATTATTGAGCCAATGGACTGGAAGTATTAATTTGCCAAAAATGAAGTAAAATATAATAAAATAAAATA
The DNA here is from genome assembly GCF_001723915.1 of Gavialis gangeticus. NCBI lineage: Eukaryota > Metazoa > Chordata > Crocodylia > Gavialidae > Gavialis > Gavialis gangeticus. The sequence continues at coordinate 78,653,129 of NW_017728992.1, read as the reverse complement.
AATAAAATAAAATATACCATAAAAACTGATTTGTTGGCTTGTTTGAAGTCTGTAAAATCAGACCCAGGCAGATGAATTGATTTCATTCAAAGAATTTAGTACTTTTGAGAACATTCTCTTTCAAATAATCTCTCCTTTAGATCACCGGGTTTGAATATTGAATATGTCTGATTCCAACACCTCTTCCACAAAATAGATTTGATAATTATACTTGTCTTGAAAGCAGACATTATGGAACATGCAACAAATGGATTTATACTTTTTGAGGTCTAAGTAATACCCCCAACTTTTGGTTTCTCCTAGTTATCAGGAAGTAAATTTAAGAGAAATTGAGCAGGATAAAAATGCTTCAAGACAATAAGGCATTCAAAAAGCCTGAGATGGATTTAAACCAATTTACGGGGGTTTTTCTGAGCAGACCAGGTTAGTTTGGTAGTGAACAGAATACAAGTTTGCCCTTTGGTGGTGGGGGGAGGGGAAAGAAGTGGAGGCATGCAGGCTTCCTGCACTGGCCAAGGCCAGCAAGTTGGGGGAGCTCCTCCACTGCTGAGTGCAGTCCAGGAGCCAGGCCAGCCAGTTGGTTGCTGGGCACAAGCCCTGTGCCCTCCCACCCCCACCCCCAGTTCTCTGTTAGCTGCAGACGAGCAGTAAAGGCAGCAATGTGGTCTGCTGTCTGGGTCTGCACTCATGGGGAGTATGAGAGTCGCTGGGTGGGTTCCCACACACCCACACAGGGACCCCAATGCCCCTCATAGGTGGGTGGAGACCCAAGGAGCATGAGTGGGCTACAAGGGATGGACAAGCACCCATCGTCAGGCACTGTGCTGACCCTGCTCTGTGAGATCCCCAGGCCACAGCCATCTGGGCACTCAGCCAGAGCAGCTGAGCACAGGCTGAATTTCAGCACACCTCCCTATGGGAGCCAGGGTGGTTAGTTTGGGGCCCACAAAGGACCCTGGAAAGCTGGATGACAGTGAATTAACTTGATTCTGTAGGGGATCTGGTACAGAAGTTCAATGCTCTGAACTAATCTAATTCTAATAATTTGAGTGCGCGTTGATCCACGACTCTCTTAGATCAGGTTCCACCATTTTTAGTCCTGACTATGTGTCCTAAACTTCTATATGATTATGGGTTTGGCTTGAATTCTGATCACTTACTGCAGATTATGTGTAACATCTGTATTGATTTTTTTTTTTAATACATCTTCCTAATTAATAGATTCACAAACATTATCAGTTTTGGCTCACAACTGAAATTGTGGTCTACAGATTGTCATTAGGATGGACCACCATACTCTTATTTGTAGCCACGCTGGCCATTTCAGCATCTCATAATATCCCTTTGACAGTGAAATTGGGAAAGCAATATTAGAAAAGTTTTTAGCTGAGATGAATTGAGTTTTGCCCAATAATTTCAGTGTGAATAGAGGTAAGCCAAGACTGATTAGTTTTGGAAATCTCACAATGCATTTTAGTTTTCTATTAATGTGATTAAGCAGCTGCAACTAAAATACAGGAGTCAGCATCATGTAACCAGGTGTCTTTTGTAGGCCAGCAAACCAGAGTTTGGCAAGTTGTGTCCTAATTTAGAAAACAATTTGTGTTAGGAACCTTCCCTCCCTCACCAAAACTTACTTTTACATATCCTGAATTGTAAGGCTTCAGTTCCATGAAAAATCATTATTTTGGAAGCATTGTGCCTCTGCCTTTTTGCTGAACTCTGTGCCTATGCCTTCATGTTTGTGTTCTGCTGCTGCTGCTTAAGACTGAAAAGTCAGATTGTCTTTGTAACCAGCTGGACTACACAGAATTTCTTGGCTTTATTTTTGTACAGGCAGGCATTCACTTTGGTTTTTAGGAAGAAAAAGATATTAATGTGGATAATGGATAGGAGACCTGAGTGTTTTGCTTTAGGTCTGTCAGATATCCTATATGACTGTTGGGTAAGAGACTCTGGGCTTTATCCTGGCATTAAGATTTGCTCAATTCAATAGGAAGTTTCATATATGGATTGATGAAAGGTGGAACCCTTAACTATTTGTGTCTCCATGTCACACTAGCCTCTTTATAGCTGGATTTATGATCATACAGTAGTAAAAGTGAGTAGTAAAAGTGTTTTAAAAGTAGTAAAAGGTCTTTAAAATTTACATTTCTACACAATCTTCCAAGGAGCACTGTAAAAACATTCTCATGTTAGAGTCTGGGTGAAAACTGGATTTTAGCTTTGGCCTCCATATCACGCCAGGACCACAATCCTCTTGATGATACCTACCATTTTATTAAAGAAGGTAGACATATACTCTATTTTTATTCTTCAAGCACTGATATACATGCCAGTGGGAGTCCTCTCTGAGACTGATTGGCAGTCAGCCAACTGCTGAGTCTACATTTAGAGCCATTAAGGAAAATCTCACTTAAAAGAGACCTTTCTCTCAACCTTGGGAGAAAGATATGGTCACATTTAAAGTCAGATAAAAGGGTGTTAACCATTAATGGTTGCTAGGTTAAAAGCCTGGTCTTTTTGACTGAAGTGATTAATTTTGGGATTTTGATGTTGCCAATAGGCTGCTTAAATCAGCTTAAAATACCAAAGAGAAAGACATAGGTAGACAAGATTCCTTGGGTAAATCTGGTATCTTTTATTAGACCAACAAAGACAAGAAACAGATGTACTCTTCAACAAGTCAAAGGTATGTTACCCTTCTCTTTCTCTAAATCTCCTCCTGCTACATTAACCCCCAAAATTTGCTTCAGGCTATTGTTATTGCTATATACTACAATATTGTATTGCCATGTGAATGGACATGAGGGCTAAGGTAAGACATTTACATTTGAAAGACTTAAAAGAGACACAGCGCATACCTTTATTGATCAACAGTTTTGCATGCAAGTAGCCCGGGGTAGTAGGTGTAATGAGCCAGTAACAAGAAGGAATTACAACATGAGAGCTTTATTTATTGGAAATAAAACTCCCTTTTGTTTAATCCAGCATTACTAGCTTTTGCTGATCCGCAGGGAGAATTACCCTATATTATGTTCCATTATGTGTGTGACACCAATAGTTTCCACATTTAACTCACTCTCTTTGTTATTTTAAAATGAGCCGTATCAGGCATACTTGCTTCTCTATATTAGCTGAGTCTTGCGTTTTGAGATACATTAATGTATGTTCTTTTGGCTGTGGTGCCTCCACATTATCCTGAGACTCATAAAGCAAGAGGGATTGATAGATTCAGCATTTTGCTCATGTAACATGCAGAAGTAATTTAGTAAAATGATTGATAGCATTGCAGTGAAATAGTTCATAAAGGATAATGTCTTTCTACTTAAAATTCACATGCTATTACATAGGAAAAGCTTTGGCATTTGAAGGAAAAGTCAATTGCAACATCATCAGTGCGCAACAAGCTCCAACAAAACAGCACTTTGAATATGTGATGGAGAGGAGCATCCCATCAGACATTTTATTTCTGGGAACATAAGCTTCCTCACTAGTTAAATACAATTACTCACAAAGGATACCATTTGACAATTAGCCATAAAGTTGTGATTAGATGGAGAGAGAGAGATTAGGCTATTCTAGTTCTTTCAGTCGCAAGGAGCGAGTCCAAGCAATTCTTTCAGTAATTTCTTTAGGAGTAAGTCCAAGGCTTTAATATATTATGGAGAAGGGAGGGTATGCCAGGGATAATGGGTAATTTATTTTGTAAATCCTCAATCCAGTATGCATCAGCTGTAAATAAATCAGAATATATTTTTTTCTGTTTAACATCTCACTGAGCTGACTTGGTACTGCCACAATGCCAGTGACTCATCTTTGCCCATGTTATGAGAAGTTGTAATTCTATCCTTCCTCCTCAGTTTAAGATGACAATAGGAAAAGAGATGCTTATTATTTTATTTTATCATAATGGTACGCTCCCCTGATACGTGCATAACTGCCTATAGGGAATGCTGGCCTTTTCATGGAGGCTGAAGTTTATCTACTTTAAAGAGTAAAGCCTGAACTATTTCAGCAAGAAAGTCATTGAGCTGCACCAACAGCATGAAACAGAAGCAGATGTGTATTCAGGAAGATGACAAACTCCGTTTTACCATATATTGGAACGGAGGACGTTCTAGTGGATTCATATATCTGGGCTGCTGATCTGGCCTGGATCCCTCTGGTCCTGGATTAATCACTACAAAATTCATAACATTTCTTTAATTTTACCAGGAGAAGCAGAGAAGAAATGATAGCTCTTTGTTCTTGATTCAGGGAAACAAGCATAGCCTGTCTCCATTCCTCTACAGGTGATTTGTGGGGTGCAATAATGTAGGTTACAATATACAAAGAAAAAGCTAGACCTTTGAGAGAGAGAATTTCCCCTCCTTTCCTTTGAAAGGTGCACAAATATACTTTGAAAGATATAATTTGTTAGATAATATGAAAAGGTATGAGAAATTTTTGTAAACTGAGAATGAGTTCAGTCTGAGGAATGACCTAAAGTCACCACAGAAACATCTGTCCATAGGGAGCTATTTGGTTTATAATGTTTACAAGTGTGCCTCCAAATGCTTCATATGTCCTGTTGTCAGTGCTGGATGGAAGGTTCACCCAGGGGTTAGACTGAACAAGCCCTGGTTCAAGTCCCTGTTCCACATAACACCTCTTTTATTGAAAATCACTCTGACTCTGGGCAAAGGGGATCTAAACCAGCGACGAGACCTTTTACATTTCATGTTTTAGTGAGAGAGCTGGTCTCCTACCTTCTTTTTCCTACCACACAAAATTATTCAGTCTTCCTTGATATTGAAACCCCTTTGCATAAAAAATGTTGGCTTTGATGAAAGATGAAATTTTCTGCTGAAATTTTATTTCGGTGAAAATGTTCTGATCAGTTCCACTCAGTTTGATAAATGCTGGGAGCAGGTTTGTGTCTAAAGAAACATGGAAAAGGATGTGCTCCCCGCTGAGCCTCAAATCTAGTTCAGACACAGAAAAAAGTGGTTGAGACTGACATATTATGCACAAAATAAGGGCACAAGTTGGAGGAGGTACAGAAATTGTACAGACATGATCAATGAATGTCTTCTCAAGTACATGTTTGAAGGAGAGTTGTGAAAAAAGTGATAAAGGTTGCATGGCACAGGAGAAGATGGGTGATGTCAAGCACAAAAAGGTAAAGTAGAAAAAAAACATAAAAACAAAATAAGAAAGGAAGCAGAGGCTCATAACTATCTTATAACTTGTTAATCAGGTTCACCACCTCTCAACATATTTGCTTTTCAAGAATCTACCTCGGTGAAGTTTGATTTGGGGTGTTTTTTCCTTACCTTTTTTCCTGCTGTTCTTTTTGCAATTATTTCTAATACAGCTGGGTCTTTTCCTTGCCTTCACTAGTCTTGATTTTGACTTTTCCTTTATCATCACTCTCAATTTAATTCTGCTGTTTATTCCCATGTCAAATCATTAATAAAGATGCTAAGTAAAACAGGACCTACTAATGTCCCATGACGCCCTACTGCAACTGGGCATAAAGTCTCCAAATTAGTGCTGAGAGGAATTTTTATTCCCTGAATGTAACATAACTTCAGTTATTAAGGACTGTGTCAAATCTCTGTCAGGTTTTTTATAGCTTCTATCCCCAGGAAATGCAGCATATGTGGAAAAGTGCAGAGGATAGCTTCTTATTGCATACTGGTGATTTTTTTTCTTTTACTGACTGAGGGAAAATAATTAATTACAGATAAGAAAGGAAAGGGACATTTTGGAAAAGGGCTGCTTCCATATCTACTGCTGTTGGGACACCCAGTCATAGAAGTTCCACTAATACTAATAGTACTAATAGCATGTGCGTAGCTTGTATTGTAGACTTCATGGGGAGAACTACTTGCTTCATGCAGCAAGAGCTTTGCCATGAAAACAATGCAAATGTCTCCTGTGTATGTTGAGAACACTTATGACACTATGGTAGCAATAGCAAAAGGCTAGGCAGAATGGTACTCTAAAGACTAATTGGTTCAGAGGGCACCTATGAACTTTCATAGGAAACAGCCTAATTCAGGAAGAATGTAAATAATAAAGCCTCTGCATTTTCTGAAGTACTAGGCTGTGGCTAGGTCCCTGGCCCTGATGCCCTACATGTCAGCTATCAGAATGAACTGAGTGTAGAAGGGAAACATACGATGGATCCTTTGTGAACTGTTTCTCACATTATCCAAAGCTCAAGAAGGCACCAACCCTTCTTCAGGCACTCCTAAAGCTCCCAGCAGAGAACTACAATTGTTCCAAAGCAGAGCTAAGCACACAGAAGCAAATCCAGAGAGAGATCAGCATGGTAAGGCTCAGTTCTGTTTTATGCTTATCCATAGGTGAAAAATGAAGTGTGTAAGAATTTGCAGCATTGCAGCCCTAGTATAAAAAAGCACTTTGGGATGAAACTTCTGTGTAGATTAAGATGGAATAGGTACTTAGCACAGGGAATTGGAAACCAAGGATTCTATTCCTAGCTCTGATACTGATATACACTGTGACCTTGAAAACTTCAGTAACTAGAATAACCAAAGTTTGGGAGTGGTTACATATTTGTGTCTTCTGAAACGAAACATAAAATACATGGAATTGCTATGAATCTGTTCCCACGCAGCAGAGATCAATATCTTGCCCACTGGCTGTTAAATATTTAGGCAGGAAATAGATTTTAAAAATTCCATTTTCTTTTTTTTT
>NW_017728992.1:78642840-78646214 GCF_001723915.1 Gavialis gangeticus | reverse complement strand
GGCGGATCAATGCAGGAGCACCTGCTACTGGCTCGCCACACGTGGCATTAGCAGTGGGATACGAATACCCTGCTGTTTTACTACGGTGGGATCTCTGCGCCCACCACAGACCGATTCAGGCTCAACATTAGGAAAGACTTCTTCATAGTCAGGGTGCCCAGACTGTGGAATAAACCCCCTCCAGATGTGGTGCAATCACCTACCCTGGAAATCTTCAAGAGGAGACTAGATAGTCACCTTGCTGGGGTTTCCTGCTTGGTGCTTCCTGATTTAGTGCCGGTATTTTCAGCTGTGGTGCCTTGAGATCCTTCTGAGGTGCCACCCCAGTAGCCATCCTAGGTGGCACATACAACTCACTGGATCTACCCCTTGGCTTCCAACAAGAACCCTCAGAGCTACAAGACCTCTGCCAGGCCGGGGCTTTCCGAGCCTTTTGACATAAAACAAAAACCGCTCTGTTATTTTTCCATGATCAAAAACAAAGGAGTGAAAACTAAGAGCTGGCATTTCCTGAGGGGGGCCTTGAGCCTAACAGATGGGATACCTTGAGCTAACAGAGGATACCTTGAAGCTAAAATGGACTCCCTTTAGCCTAATGGATGGGCGGGGAGGGTTGTTGTCCTGAGCCTGACAAGGATGTGTTGATCTGAACAGAAGTATCTTTATCCACCATGGGGGTATCTTGAATATAATGGGGAAGGACCTTAAATCTAACAGGGGTGCACTGAGTTTAACAGGAGGTGTCTTGAGCTGAACAGGGAGTACCCTTGTCTAAAACAGTTGTGCCCTGAACCTAACAAACAATGGAGACCCACCAATGTAGGACCCCACATCTGTGCGTGTCCTGTGGTTTTGGGTGTGGACACAGTCTCTTCAAAGCATGTTACAGGTTACAGGGGGAGATGGTTAGCACGCAGCAGCTGTACCCTGGGAAACAGCTGCCATCACTATGTCTGGTCTCGTCCTAGGCAAGGCATGAGATCTGTGTTCCCAGGGGGTGTGCAGGGGTTCGGGGAATGTATTGGGGGTTCTGGGGGGTGTAGGGCAATCATGGGGAGTGACTTCCTGGAGAGGACGGGGCGGGGGGGGAGACAAACAGGAACCAGGCACAATGAGATAAAAAGCCAAATTATAGATCCTGTGGTACAACAGGCCTGAACAATTACGTACAAAGCATTACACAGGCCTCCAGGCCAGCACCTGGGGCACCACCACCTCTGCTGTCTCCCAAGACCAAGGGGCCGAGGCAGCCACCCCCTTCACCAGCAGCCCCTGCAAAATAGACTTGGCTTTATATTACTTTCATTTTATCTCTTCTCCTCTCCCTAACACCACCCCAGGTATCAGGTGGGGCTCCCCCACCCACTTCCCCCAGCACAGGGTGACACCCCCCCTACCCCAAAGGGATCCTAGGGACGGACACTGTTAAGTAATAGAATTAATATTAAAACTATTTACAAAAAAGAAAAAGCACAGTAAAAATGTCCTTCCCTTCATCCATGGGGTAGGGGTGTGTGTGGGGGGGGCAATGTTCACCTAATACACCAAGAGCAAGTAACCAGGTTTTCCTTATCTCACCAGCTGGAACTGAACTTCTTGTCATGGATGTTGCACGGGCATTTGGTCTTCAATAGTCTGCTTCTAATTGCTGCCATTACAACTTTCCCTTTCCTAGTTGTTTCGTTTTTTCATACAATCTGCTTCTTCTTCATTAGTCCTACATACCACATTCATACCTTCTATTGCACAAGTTAGCAACCCCCAGCACATGTGCTGAGCACAGCACGCAAGGCCATTTTGCTCAGCACACCACCGCCAGACTGCTTTCTAGGCAGCTGCTACCAGTCATTAAGCCACGGATGCCCTCTCTGTTAGCTATGTCCCCTGCCTAGGGGCAGAATTAGGAAAGACATGATGACCAGGAGTCAGTATTGATCCCAAGCATTTTATTTTGCATACCTCAACTGGGAGGGAAGTCACGCATCCAGTTTCCCAGTCCCCTTTGCTCTAGCGTACCAGCCTCCACTTCCCTCCTTAACCTGAGAGAGAACCCAGGTGCCCTGGATCCCAGTCCAACCTGATTGCTAACTACCATTCCCCTACCCCAATCTCATTTTTCTCCTAGCCCTGGTAGGCAACCCAGGTGTCCAGGCTTCTAGCCTGACCAACCCCTTTTTGCTGATCCAAGGGTGTTAGGTCTGGCTGGTCTTGCTTAGTTCAAGAATCACAGTCACTGAAGAACTCGGGGGTGCAGGGAACAGCTACAGCAGTGGCTGCATGTATCCTGCAAGGAGAGACAGAGAGTGGTGTGCTCGGGATGCATGCATTGGGGGCACCATCCCTTTGTCCCCTGGGGAAGGGAGAAGGACTCACGGTGTCTCTTCCACCACACGACAGTGGCCAAACCTGCTGCAGCCAGCAATGAAATGGCAATGCTCACAGCCAAGCCAACTGCCCAGTGCCCACCAGGCCCTAAAAGAGTGCGAGAGCCGGCAGTGGAACCACAGCTTCCCCTCACCTGCCTCCCATGAGCCCCTGCTGCCTCTGCCCCCCACCCCAACACTTAGATGGAACTCATGTGTCCGGGCTGCCCATCCTGCCCCACCAACCCCCCTAGTCTAGTCACCCCCTCCCTGCATCCTTCATATCCCTCACTGCTCTACAACTGAGCCCCTGAGAAGGGAACCTGCAACACCCAAGCAGGAGCATGGAGTCAGGGGTTGGAGCCAGCCATCCATGGCAGCCACTTATTCCAAGGGCCTGGCCACTCCCCATCCCTAAGAGCATCCCCTAATACCCAGTTCTGCCCTGCACCTACCCCAATACACAACAAGGCCTTGGCTCCCCAGGCTGCTGTGCTCCACATGGCAGGCATAGTGGTGCCCAGCTCCCGGGTCAATGGCCAGAACAATGCGCAGCTGGTAGGTCAGGTCAGCATTGGGCAGGAGGCCGGTGGAGTTGAGCCCCGGACCTGCAGTCACCTCCTCACCATCCTGCAGCCAGGTCACACGAATGGGCTGTGGGTAGAAGCCAGTGACCCGGCAAACCAGCAGCAGTGGCAGCTGCGGGCCGATGGAAGACTGCCGAGCAAACACCACGGCCTCCGGGCTTTCTGGGGATGGCAGACAGAGGCGCGGTTAGGGTATCCATGGCACAAGAGGCAACTGCATATCCAGCTGCATGAAGGGTCCCAGTGGAGGTGCCTCATCCTAGAGGCAGCTGCATCTCAGCCCAGACAAAGGCTGGATAGAAGCAGCAACTGCTTCCTCCCCAAGATGCAGCTCCATGTCAGCCAGTGGGGGGCTAAGCAGGGGTGGGGGGCCAGGAGGGGTTATGCCAGTGCAGGTCTGGCCTCACCCTGCCTCTTCAGTGTC
>NW_017728992.1:78631082-78637840 GCF_001723915.1 Gavialis gangeticus | reverse complement strand
CAAGTTGCAGCTCCATGTCAGCCGGGGGGGCTGAGTGGGGTGGGGGGCAGGAGGGCCCTGAGCAGGAGGGCAGGGGGGATTATGCCAGTGCAGGTCTGGCCTCACCCTGCCTCTTCAGTGTCTCCTTCCCGTAGTAGGCAAAGGTCAGGATCCCAGCAACACAGGTGGTCTGGAGCAGGAACTGCAGCCGGCTGGATGTGCCCCGGTCCTGGCTGAAGCTATGGTGAACCTGTTGTGCCATCTCATCCCCTGGTGCAGCCACCCACTCACCCGTGGCCAGGTTGAACCTCACCAAGTCGTGCCTGTCCCGCACGCTCTGGTAAAAGCTGTGGGAGGTGCCATTGGGAAGGACCTCACAGCCCATGAGGATCTGGATCACAAAGGGGACTGGAAGAGGAGTAGGAGTGCATCGTCAGGCCCAAGGGAGCAGGGATGGAGCTATTGGGAAAATGAGGAAATGGTGGCATGGTGCCAGGGACACCCCATTCTTTCTTTGTGGTTGGACGACCATTTCAGTTTTGCAAGATCCTCCTGGTACCTCCTCTGACAGCCATTAAAATACCCAGGCTGTATCAGGGCCTCCCCAAGCAAGCTGGGATCCCCCCTGCACCCACTCAAGGGGGCATTGTCCAGTGCCAGGCACCACAAGAACCTTGGTGGCCCCAACCCCACCAGGTGGGAGACGGCTGCAACGAGCATGTCAGTGCTCAGCCTCCACCCCAAGCTCTTTATACTCACAGGTCACACTGGTCCCTTGCACCGCAGTGACAATTGTATTGGTGATAAGTGCCAGGTAGAGATGAATAGCTTTTTCCAGGTCAGTCCACTGCTTGGGAGTCAGCCCCTGGCGGGCCCAGGGCTGGTGGAAGCGAATGGGGCAGGTACCACAGTCCATGGCGTGGGTGGGGACATCACCCAATATCGCAGTGCCCTGCATGTCAGCCGCTGTGGTGGTGTCATGGAAGACCATGGTCATCAGCAGCTGAAGGATCTGGGGTTCCATGGGGGGCAGCAAGGTGGGCATGGGGGATGCCATGGGGAAGGCTGCAAAGAAAGCAAGGATCAGTGGTGGGGCAATGCCCACCCCCAACCTTGCACAAGCACCCCACCAGCCCGAGCTGCAGAATCTGAGCCCTCCACACACCGACCAGGGCTCCCCAGGCCACAAAGAGGCCAGGGAGGGGGAGAGGAATGTGCTGCATCATTGCAGGGGAGCCGGAAATGGGCGGATGTGATAGCTTTCACATCCGCCCACACAGACTTCTCCCTTCACCATCTTGCGCACAGAGGTCAACCCCTGTGCTGCCCTATCATCTTCAGTGGGAGGGAAACCCTGCCCTCCCACCCTGGGTTTCCCCACACTGCCGCCTTCCCCCAGCATGGGACAATGTTTAAGCCTCTGTCTATGACTGGGGACTACTGGCGCTGCCTAGAACAGTGCCCCTTCTGCCCCCTCTGCAGCACAGCACCTACTACTGCCCCCACCCTGGTTTACTGCTCCTGTGCCCTGAGGCTCCTGGAAGGTATTGCCCACCCTGAACTCAGCCCCCATTTCCCTGCCTTTGGCAGGCAGGTTTCCCAGGCTTGGGCAACAGCTGATACACCACAGAGCAACAGCTCCCCACAGGCCCCAGTGTAGCCAGTAGGTTAGAAAATTTATCACTAATAGGTCTAGTAGGCAATACAGCAGGGGGAGGCAACATTTTTTAGCCAGAGTGCTGAAAAAACCACAATGTCTACCTTGCAAGGTGCTGAAGTGCTGGCATGCCAGAAAAAGAAAATGGGGAGGGAGCGGGAACGGATGGATTATGGCAGGATGCATTGCATATTAGTATATTTAATATTCATAAATGTTGCCTTTGTTGTTGTGTATTCATTTTTTGTTGAGCATGTTGCAATGAGAGAGAGAAAAAAAGAGACAAATAAGAGAAAGAGGAGAGAGAGGGACAGAGGAAGAAAAAGAAAAAGGAGAGCAGAGAGAGAACCACAGACACACACATATACATCCAGAGAACCAGGCGCACAAACACAGAGAACCAGAACACACCCAGAACAGCCAAATGCACACATATATCCAGAACCAGGCACATGTGTGCACACAGGCACACAGAACCAGAGAGAAGCAGACAAACACACAGAACCAGATGCGCAGATGCACAGAGCCGAGCTCCTGGGCCATGGGACAAAGTCCAATGCAAGAATGCCCTCGTCCCACCAGAGCCCCTGTGCTTAACCCAGGGAGCCATGCCCCAGGCTGCAGCACAGCTGGCCAAGACCCTGGCCCAGAGCCTGCCCATCAGCCCAACCACCCACCCTCACCACACAGCTAAGCCTGCAAAAGGTGCAGTGTTCCTGGCAAGGGGCAGCGCCAGCCTCATCCTGGTGGGGACCTGGTCTGTGGCTGGGCTCAGAGTTGGTGGGAGTCAGGTGGGCTCAGCTGCAAGCCCTGCTCCAGCAAACAGCTGCTCCGGGCTCAGGCATCAGCTCCATACCGGTGGATGCACACGCGCCTCGGAGCAGATGGTGGGGATAGGGCCTGAGATAGCACAGCCCTCCTGCTGTCTGCTCTGAGGTGCATGTGTGGTCGCTGCCAGCATGGAGCTGATGCCAGGGCTGTGGAGCCCAGCACAGCAGTTTGCAGCTTCCCTGCTGCCTGCCGCAGCTGCCCAGAGCCCAGGCTGGCTACAAAAACCTACACCGAAATCTAGAGCCCTGTCATCGCCTCTGTGCCAGCAGTTGGGGAGAAGCCGCGGTTGCGCTGCCCCAGGCCACTCCCACACTGTCCGCTCTGAGATGCACATGCACCTGCCAGTATGGAGCTAATGCTGGATCCCGGAGCAGATGTTTGCAGCCTTCTGGCTGCAACTGGCCCAGGTTCTGGGTAGCTGCTGCCAACCACAGAGCCTGGTCTGCTTGCAGTAGGGCTTGCAACCACCCAGCTGCCTGCTGGGATCAGCCCAGGCTTAATGGCTGGTAGCAGCTGCCTAGAAAGCAGTCTGGCGGTGGTGTGCTGAGCAAAATGGCCTTGCGTGCTGTGCTCAGCACACGTGCTGGTGGTTGCTAACTTGTGCAACAGAAGGTATGAATGCGGTATGTAGGACTAATAAAGAAGAAGCAGATCGTATGAAAAAATGAAACAACTAGGAAAGGGGAAGTTGTAATGTCAGCAATTAGAAGCAGACTATTGAAGACCAAATGCCCGTGCAACATCCATGACAAGAAGTTCAGTTCCAGCTGGTGAGATAAGGAAGAGCTGGTTACTTGCCAACCAAGTAGTGCATGTCTGGAGAAGAAGCATCCAGAAATCTTGTCCAGAAACACAAACTGTGTAAAAGCGGGCAAGACAAAGGATGATGGGGGGAAGAACCTGCCTCACCACCAGAGCCCGTGCCTGTGCATGCCAAGTCGGATAGTCTGCTCCATCAACGGATAAGGACTGGCCATCTCTACCTGCAACACCCTTGGGATAGATTATGTAAGTGTGTCATCTGCAAGAATGCATGCATGTATGTATGTGTAAGTGTGTGTATGGTAGGGTAATGCAATTCCTAATAAGTTCATGGTTTCTACTAAGTGTATAACTCCCCTGTACCTTTGCAATAAACTACCCCAATGAAAAGAAACCAACTCTTGTCAGTAGCCTAATTTTTGGGTAACACCAGGTTCAGGGAGAAACTAAGCCCAGGCTCCACCCCTGGCTCTGCACTGAGATGACCCCAATCCTGCTGTCAGGGGAGCTGGCTGCTGGGCCAGGGGAGCAGAGCTGAGCCCCTATAGCCTGCAGGGAGGTGGTGATGGAAAATGAGTCACCCTCCCCACTGGGACAGGCTCCCCCAGGCTGGGCAATATCCTGCCGGGTGCTGGTGAAGATGGGCAGCAGCCTGTAGGGTGAGGGCTGTGGCTTGGAGGGAGAGAGCTCTGGTTCCAGTGAAAGCCCACAAAGGGAGAACTTGGTGCCGTGCCTCCCCCGCATCTGCTTCCTGCTGCCTTCTCAGGAAGAGGCCGGAGGGCTGGAGTCTGCTCCTGGCAGGGCTCTTACCCCCACCCCAGTCCCCGCATGGGAGACAATCCATGCAGTGAGCCTTGTGGGCTCTCAGACTTGTCAGCACCACCCAGTGTCCAACAGGAGAGAGCAAGCTGGAAGGTCCCCCAGGACAGGAAGCAGGGTGCAACCCCTTCCCTGAGACCTTCCTCCCTGCTCCTCCTCCCTTGCAGCCCCCAGCCTGGGCCCTGGCCCCCTGCCCTCACAGAGCCACCCAGCCTGGATGCCCCACAGCCACTGTCTTTCCTCTGATACCAGAAGTCAGCTCCCACCTGCTCTTAGCCTTGTCCTAGGACCCCGGGAGCAAGGTCATATATCTGCTCTGGGACTCACTGTGTTGCCCCTTCCACACTACTGGAGTGCAAGCACCAAAGGGTTAATTCCCCAGGGCTCTGCATTCAGCCCAGGGGCAGCTGGAATGGGGGTTGCCCCTCCCTCCCTGGCAGCCACCTACCCAGCCCTGAGGGCTGCATGCCCACCCTGCTGCCTTCACCCCGCAAGGCAGGTGTGCACCACAGCCCCCTGACATGCCCCCTTCCCCTGCAGGCAATGCCAGCCCCCAGGCCCTGCTCCCATCCCCTCGTGACCCTGGTGAACCACCATGGGATAGGGGAGGTGGTAAAGGAAGAAGGCTCCATATTGCCCGTAGACTTTCCACCTGGTGATAGTTGCCAGGCCGTGTGGGAGCGAATCTTCCACAAGGACCTGCACAAGAAGCACGAGGACCTGAACTGGCAGGCAGCCCACTGGGCACTCCCTGTTCGGTCATGGAGAAACAGCGCGGGGCAGAGAGGTCCATCAAACTGCCCAAGACAGACCTGCCGCTGGCGGGCAGAAATGATCCACCACCTCTTCTGGGACTGCCCATACGCCA
This sequence comes from Gavialis gangeticus, assembly GCF_001723915.1. Classification (NCBI taxonomy): domain Eukaryota; kingdom Metazoa; phylum Chordata; order Crocodylia; family Gavialidae; genus Gavialis; species Gavialis gangeticus. The sequence goes on along the minus strand of NW_017728992.1, from coordinate 78,632,924 downwards.
GGCAGGTGTGGAAGAAAGTCCGTGCGCTCCTCCTCGTGGTGACAGGTTTCAGAGACCAGACCAGGGAAGTGGTCCTCAGTGGGCACTTGACCAGACAGCAAGGGACCCCGGCAGCTCACTTCAGCCAGTTCATCTCCTGCTTCAGGTCTGCACTGTGGAAAGCCAGGAACCTGCTCACATACAGACACTCAGACCCCACGGTTGAGGACTGTATTAAAATGGGGCTGGGTGAAATGTACTGGTACTACAGGAAGACAGAAGAGGATGATGGGAAAGAAATGGTAGACCTCACCTGGTGCAGAGCAGTCTCGCTAGACTTATCCAGGGGCAAAGCCTCTGAGGAGGGCAGCAGGTGGGTGTACAGGAATGGAGATGGATGCATGGGCACTGTGTAATGGGTTTTCAATGTGCTTTGGTCTGCCAAGTGAACCGCAGGGGCCACATGGCAGTGTTGGAGGTGGAGTTATAGATATATAAGTATATAAATACACACACACATATATTTATAGAAATAATATTTTTGCAAAAAACAAATAAACAGGGAACTGCTGGCTGAAGGAGGAACCCCAGTACTGACAAGTGCTGCCTCCAGGGGGAGATTATTCCAGATCCCCTTTAGGGGTGCGTGAGTCTTTGGATCCCGTTTCATTTCTGGTGCCGCTTCAGACACTTCAGCGTCCGAAGCAGCACACCCGGATCAAATCGTGGGCCCAGGAAACTTATGCAAAGCGGGTCAGATCATCCAAAGCGCTTCGGATCCACTTCAGATGCTTTATTTTGTTTTAATGTTAAGAATAATTAATCTTGCTCTAGTGATAAATAAGCAATTGCTCCTCTAGTTGCACACAGAAGAGAGGTCAGTTCTGGTCTAGCAGAATTTCTGACTTCTCATTGCAGGTCCAAATTCTACACTTACATTTATGCAACCATGTTGTCTTGAATGATGCTGTGCAAGTTCAAATTAAGATGGGAAGTGTTCATACAACTACTTCTTACAGATAATGCATTGAGATAGAAAGTCCCCTTCTGCTCAGACATTCCAATTTGTGCTGCTGACATTGGCAATGGAATGAGAGCCATTGAGAGTGGTCAGTATGGAATTGCTTGGGTCATCTTCAGAGAAATCCTTTTCAGTTCTATATTGCTAAAACGTGTGTGCTGTAAAAATAGGCACTGGTCAAAACCTGGTTAGAAGAGAAACTATTGTAACTATAACTATAGTGTCTACCCTGTTTAGTTGCAGCTGCATTGCTGGTTATCTAGAGGCTAACGCTCTGAATGTCAGGCAGCCTGAAGTCGCCCTTCCCTTAAGACAGAGGACAGCAGCAGCCTGCCATTTTGTTCTAATTAGTCTTAACCTGGACAGTTGCTAGCAGCCCCTTTGATACTACAAGTCCACATGCAGTGAAAGCTTCTCTCTATGAGTAAGATGGTCAGAGTTGTACTTCTGGGAGTGCTGATTGATTCCAGATTCTCTTTAGGGAACATATTGGTGCTATTGCAAATTAAGGTAGCTCTGGACTGGGAAGAGGTTGCAATTCCATGCAGAGGAAAAGTCATTTCATTTGTCTCAGTCTGAAAAAAAAATTATCAAGGGCCACATTTGTGAGAGCCCTGCAGGGGAAGTGATTTTGAGGGGTAACCAACATGGGTTTGTGCAAGGCCAATCCTGCCTGACCAACCGGGTCTCTTTCTATGACCAGGTAACAAAGAGCTTAGATGTGAAGGAGGAAGTCAATGTCGTCTTCTTGGACTTCCAGAAGGCCTTCGACACAGTGTCCCACCCAATTCTGGTGAGCAAGCTGAGGGGCTGCGGCATTGATGAATGCACGGTCACATGGG
>NW_017728992.1:78626091-78630943 GCF_001723915.1 Gavialis gangeticus | reverse complement strand
TGGGCCGGTGCTCTTCAACATCTTCATCAGCGACCTGGACGAGGGTGTGGAGAGCACCCTGTTCAAGTTTGCTGATGACACCGAGCTGTGGGGTAAAGTGAATACACTGACAGGCAGGGACCTGTTGTATATGAATCTTGTAAGGTTAAAGCAAGACTTTGTAATGCTAAAAGTAAGGCCATTTTTTTATCCTTTCGCCTCCATTTCATAAAAGTGGACACAGTACTTAGGAGACAGCGTGGAGGGAAAAGGGGTACTGTGTGAGGGTTACTGATAAGATATGAAACTAGCTGAATCCAGTCAACAGGGGAGTCTCGTCAACAGGAGAACCTTGAAAGTCAGGCGTGATTTGTTTTTGTTAGATAAAGAAACATCTTGAGACAAAATATAGGGGGCATGTAATTCATGAGAGTTAAACTTCAGTGTTCACGCCCACAGTGCTGCTTGATTGGATAGAATAGTGATTTAGTTAATAGATGATTGGGAGCACAAGCTAATCACAAGCTAGCGCTTACGCACTTAGAAAGTATAAAAAAGTATTATAACTAGTAGGTGGGGTCCCTCTCTCAAAGAGGCACCTTGCTCGAGCGAATAAAGATTCTGTATTTGATTTTGGATACTTACTCTGCGTAATTATTGCCCCAGCCTAGAGCGAACTGCACGTGGCTTTAAGAGTGTAATTCATAACAGGTTTTGGCGACCCAGATGGGACTCTAGGCTCGCTGACAACAGAGTGCCACTCTCATCCTCCCGGAACAACTCCACAGCTGGCACTGGGTGAATTCACCCACGGATGGCTCCAGGGAGGAGGAGCGAGGACCGTTGCTCTGGCAGTAATGGGGCTTGGTAGATATGGGTTCTGGGCAGAGTGCTGTTAAGGAGACTCCTTTGGCTGAAATTCTGGGGAACTGGAAAAAGACAGATGGTACTCAGGGGTTGTTAAAACGGCGGGCAGTTATTTTGTGTAAAGTGGACTGGCCAACTGGTACCAGGGGGACGCCCCTGGAATGGCCCGCAGGGGGAAGCTTTGATCAGGACAGGCTAACATTTCTCAAACATGAATTGGAAGACAAATTTCCTGGCCAGGTAGATTATTGGTATGTTTGGGATAATTGGATTACTACACGGCGCCAGAGAAAGGAGAGGCAGGAGTTAAAACAGCAGAAATGTACTAGTAATATTTGAGCACAGCTTGCAGGATCTGCTCTGCCCCATGCAGCACTTTTGCCTTCTTAAACCCCTTCAGTTCCTTCTCCTCCTTCTGTACCTCCTTTATATCCCTCCTTGTCTCATCCTGTTCCCACTCCTGCCTCTCTTCAGGCCCCTTTGGTAGCTATGGCCCTTCCACCCCCACAAGTGGGGGATCCTGCCCCTGAGGCTTGTGTTTATCACCCCTTTAGCCTGCAGGATCTAACTTCCTGGCAGCAGCAATGCCGCGGCTGCGAGACAATCCTGAGAAAGTTGTGCAGACTATTAGAGGAATTTTTTGAGCCTACCATCCTACCTGGGCAGATGTTCAGCAATTGTTAGAAATTCTTTTCACCCCCGATGAGAAATTTGCTATTCTGGATGCTAACCGTCTTTGGGCGGCCTCTAACCCAGCGCGCACTGCACGGCCTGCCCAGGACCCGGGGTGGAATTATGGAGATCAACAGCAGGTTGGTCTAGGTCGTACTGTGAGAGGGGGTTTGGAAGAGGCTATTAGACTAGCCAGACAGAAGCCTGCTAATTAGTCAAAAATTAGAGAACGCCAACAAGGTTCAGAGGAGCACCCATCAGAATTTATGGCACATTTGTTTAAACACATCCACATGTGTGGAGGGGGACTTGACCCTGAGGGTGAGGTAAATTGTCCAGTGATAGTTTCCTCTTGTGTTGATCAATCTGCCCCAGACATAAAGAAGTATTTTTGCAAGCATGTTCCGGATTGGCCTGAGAAGACCTATGGAGGGCGCGGCCGCGGGGGACGAGGTCGGAGCAGATGGTACCTGGATGTTAGAGGTGGTGACAGAGCTGAAAGTGAATATGGACCAGGAGGAAGGGGTAACTGGGGCAATTGTAATTATTGCAAACAACCAGGACATTGGAAGCGTGAATGTCCCTTGAGACCTCGTGGGACCCCATGGATGCACCAGGGGCTGGTGCCACCTCCCCCTTCAAATGCTCTGCCAATGCCACCCTTCCCTCCGAACACTCCCCGGATCCTAACGCCACTCAGTGACTGAAAGCGGAGACCCTAGGAGCCCTTGGAGAATTAGAATGGGATTTGGGACCCTAATCCCAGCTCTACCTTAAAATTGAGAATCGTTTTGAGCTTTTTCTTATTGATACTGGTGCCAGCCTTTCCACCTTAACCTTTCTTCCTGACAGTTTGTCCGAGAATCGAGTTTTAGTACAGGGTATTGAGGGTAATCCACATTTGGTCCCGATGCCAGCCCTGATTCCCATTAAATTGGGGATTCTAATGGTCTCTCATAAATTTGTAGTAATGCCTGGAGGTCCGGTTAATTTGCTAAGTCGTGATGTTTTAGGAAAGTTGGGAGCACGCATTCAGTGTGTACCTGAGGGATTTTGCCTGATTGTTCCTGAAGAGGCGGTTGAATCTCTCCTTGCCTTGTCCGCTTCGTTTCCTGACATTCCTAAAGAACTGCAAGAAGTCCCCCAAGGACTTTGGAGTATGGACCCTATGGACGTAGGCCTCCTTAAATCTGCTGCTCCGGTCCATATTAAAGTTAAGGATGGGTCACCACCCTCGGTGAAACAGTATCCTCTGCCTAAGGAGGCAGAAGAGGGGATTTCTGTGCTAATTGATAGTTATGTTGCAAGGTGTTCTTGTTCCATGCAGCTCCCCATGTAACACCCCTATTCTGCTTCTTAAGAAGCCTAAACCAGGCCCTGATGGGAAGCCGATCTACAGCTTTGTGCAAGATCTTCGTGCAATTAATAACTATGTTATTGTTCCTCATCCTGTTGTTCCTGATCCCAGTACTATTCTTACTTTAATCCCTTGTTCTGCTAATTGTTTTACTGTGGTTGACCTTTGTGCGGCTTTTTTCAGCATCCCACTCCATCCTGAGTCACAATACTTGTTTGCTTTTACTTGGAAAGAGAAGCAGCTTACATGGACTAGGTTACCCCAGGAGTTTGCTGGGTCTCCCACGATATTTTCACATATTCTGACTGATAATTTGAAAGATATTGTCTTACCCGCAGAGTCTACTTTAGTTCAATATGTTAATGATCTGTTGCTAGCCAGCTCTGATTGTGATGCTTGTTTACTTGATTCTGTGGCTTTGCTCAAAGCTTTGGCACTTAAAGGTCATCGTGCATCTCCATCCAAGTTACAGCTGTGCAAAACTCAGGTAAACTATTTAGACTTTGTAATTTGACCAGGGGGGCAATTACTCTCCCCTGACAGGGTGCAGGCTATCCAAGATCACCCTCGCCCTGTCACAGAAAAGCAGCTGCGAGCTTTCCTGGGGGCAACGGGGTTCTCTCGCCCTTGAATTGCAGCATTTGGAGAAACCACCAAGCCCCTAGTGCAGGCAACTACCTCCATAGCCAGAGACCTGCTAATCTGGACTTGTGAAATGGATGCTGCCTTTGTAACCCTGAAGAGATCTCTTATGTCGGCTCCTGCTTTAGGTTTGCCGGATTACTCTAAGGCTTTTTTCCTTTTCAGTCATGAGCGGCAAGGAGTTGCTAGTGGTGTCTTATTACAATATCTTGGAGACCACCCGTGCCCTGTAGCTTACTGCTCCGTACAACTGGATCCGGTCATTCAAGGCTCCGTATCCCGTGTTCGTTCCATTGCGGTGGTGGCTGTGATGGTTGAGCGGTCACGCCCTATTGTTCTTGGGCACCCATTGACAGTATGGGTTTGCCATGAAGTTGAGATTTTGCTGAAGCAACATACTACACAGGCTTTGTCTCCACAATGCGTTCATAAGTACAAACTTATTTTATTTTATTAACAGCAAATAATGTTTCTCTTCAGAGATGTATTGTTCTTAATCCAGCTACCCTTCTGCCACTGCCGGACGATGGAGAACCGCACCACATGTGCATGGACATAGTTGCTGAAAGTGCTAAGCCATGCCAGGATTTGCAAGAAATACCCCTACCGAATTCTGATTTTTTTTGTTCACAGACGGATCCTCCTTTTATTCAGACAGTCGCCGCGTTTCCGGATATACTGTTGCCACCTTGTGGGAAGTTGTTGAGGCTGCCTCCCTCCCTCCTTCGATGAGAGCTCAGGCAGCTGAATTATATGCCCTCACTCGGGCATGTTTACTTGCTTCTGGTAGTCGGGTCACCATTTTTACTGATTCCAAGTATGCATTTGGTGTTTGCCATGCTACAGGTCAGTTGTGGAAGCTGTGGCAGAAAGCCACCTTGGTTTCTCCCCAAAAATCTCTGTCCTGTAACCATGTGTTTAAAATCTCTGCCCTGTGACACTGTGATTTAAATCTCTGTGCTGTGACCATTCAATTAGGATGGGCCCAGCACACAGGGGACCACACCCTCAGCCTGTCTCTTTAGGGAACTTGAGCTGGCTGCATTCCTCAGGGAGGGGGGAAACCTGCTGCCTCTGCCTACGTGACTGGTACCTGGGTGAGGGGCATCTACCTGGGGAGCTGGAATCTGCCCAGTAACAGGTGATGTATTTCAAATTGGTTGGCTGACAGCCAACTGGGGCTGACCTCAGCTGGCCCAGGTGAATGAGGTCACAGGGGCTATATAAGTTAGGACGGGGAACGAGGCGGTCTCTTCAGCCATGAGGTGAGGCTGGAGCCATGAGGGGGGGACTCAGAGGAGCATAAACATCGGAAAGGGCCCTCTCCCCCAAAAA
>NW_017728992.1:78617445-78621091 GCF_001723915.1 Gavialis gangeticus | reverse complement strand
CCACCTCACTTGGTGGAAATAGCAGTGGGATACAAAAACCCAGCTGTTTTCCTGAGGTCGGATCTCTGCACCCGCCACAGAAGCGACATGGCTTTCTCGCTTCTTCAGGCAGCAAAATTGCTAATGGTAACCTGATCTCTGCTTTATTGGACGCCATCCTAGCGCCCTCAGAACTGGCAGTTGTTCATTGCTACGCACACCTTCAATCAGATTCTGATGTCTCACGTGATAATAATTTAGTTGATGCCGCCGCCAAGGCAGCCGCTTTGCAACCAATACAACTTTCTGTCTCCTATGCAATGAACACAACGAATATGACATTTCCCCCTATCAACTGGCGTCACCTTTACAATGATGTCCCCGCTGATAAACTTGTGGACTGGAAACACTGAGAGAGAGAACTAAGTCCTGACAATATCTGAAGGATTGGAAGTAAACCTGTTCTTCCAAAACGTTATCTTCTGCAAGCTGTCCACTATTTCCATTCTTTAGGCCATGCTGGAATTGAGGGCACCGCCAGCACGATTCTCCAATGGTAGTCTGCACCCCATGTTTATCCAGCTGTCAAACGTGTTTTGAGCGCTTGCAATATCTATTTAGCCTTTTCAGCTCGACAGAAACTCAATACTAAAGCAAAAGGGGGGAAACCATGGGCAGTTTTTCCTTTTCAATGCATTCAGATTGACTATGCAGACATGCCAAAGAGCTCAGGATACCAACAACGCATTCAGATTGACTATGCAGACATGCCGAAGAGCGTGGGATACCAGCACCTTCTAGTTATCATTGACCAACTCTCAAGTTGGCTGGAAGCAACTACCACTAGAAAAGCAGATGCTCGTTCAGTTGTGAAGTTTCTCATGAAAGATATTATACTGCGCTTCGAGGTACCAGAAGTAATCATTTCTGATCGAAGGTCACACTTTACTGCAAAGATTTTGGAAGAAGTGTATCTATGCTTAGGAGTTGCTAGGCAACTCCACACCCCGTATCATCCACAATCAGCTGAACAAGTGGAATGGATGAATCGAACTCTTAAAACTATGATAGCTAAGTATTGCAAAGAAAGTAGACTTAAGTGGCCAGAGATACTGCCAATAGTTCTGTGGCACATTAGGCGTACTCCAAGGATGTCCCTAAGTTTGTCCCCGTTTGAAATTCTTTTTAGTAGACCTGCTTTAGTCCCAGGAATGTATGTTCCTGCACATGCCAGCCTCTTAGATAGAGATGAAATGTTGTCTAAGTTTGTCCTTAGATTACAAAAGAAGTTTAAAGAAAATAATACTTAGGCGCAACTTTTCCAGGCCCCACCTTTGGGTTTACAGATACAGGAATACAGACCAGGTGACTGAGTACTGGTTAAAAAGATACCACGAACTTCCCCTTTGGAACCTAAGTGGAAGGAGCCCTATCAAGTTTTGTTATGTACTTATTCTGCTTTAAAGCTTGCAGGCAAAAGCAGCTGAATACACCATAGCCACGTGAAGAAAGCACCGAACCCGGACCCGGCATCTAAACCTGAGTAAAGATCAACGGATCAATTATTTACTGCATAAATAATTCTACAGACCCCTGGACTGTTGTGGGGAATTATTAGGATCCTAGATCTCTGCAAGAACTTGTTGTATTCATTACAATAGTAATTGTCCTAACTGTAGTAATTGTGTGTTGGCAGCCAGGATACCGTGGCAAATTAAGGCAATCATGAGAAAGTTTACATCTTTGGAGCTATTAGTCTGTGCCTTACACCTGGGAATGTCTTTACCAATATATCCTCCCTCATTAAATGATAGTGTGAGATTGCACCCTGAAGAAAATTATTATCACCGATTCATTCAGAGTTTCACTCGTGCTTATAATCTTTCACAGTGTTGGGTTTGTTCTCAAATTCCATTGACACAAGCACAAGGGTTTCCCCTTCTAAGATTAGAAATCAATATACAGCAGTTTAGAGACTACACCTTAACTATTAGGTCAGAGAATTGGAAAGAAAAGGATAATTTAACAGCGTTAAGGTAGAATAAGACCATTTTTAATAAGACTCAACCTCAAATGAACTGGACTATACAATCTCAGGTGCCCCCTACTGTCCCCCAGCCAATTCTCTATAGACCTGTACATGAGTTCTATTCTTTTTTCTGTTACTTGCAGAATGATACATATGGACCAGTCGTGGGATGAGAAAAGAATTGTAATTTTTCATTATCTTGTCAAGCAAATATCACTATCTATTCTGGTAAAAGAATGCTTAGGGCTGAATTCTCTGATGATTACTGTAAAACCGGTCTTCCTTTGGTCATTCCGACAGGAATGTACTTTTTATGTGAAAGTAAAGCATACCTCTGGCTCCCACGCAACGGACTGGGCAGTGTGGTCTCAGTTTCTTAGTACCCGGAGTACGGATTTTATCTCACCTACCTACACATATTTGACCTAGGAGCATAGATCATACTAGTTTACCGTACATTAATGATGTATCTGGCATTTTTAGTTCAGCTTTTCCGTAGTACAGGGCAGCTAAGGCTTTACGGGCCATCAATAGGGTAACTCTTTTTTTTACAAGCGTTTGCCAATGAGTCTGTTGGGGCCTTGAAAGATATCTCTCTAGAGTTATACTCACTCTGCCAGGTTGCTTTACAGAACCGCATGGCACTCAACTATCTTTTAGCAAACCGAGGAAGTACCTGCACAGTAAAAGGGACCGAATGCTGCACCTAGATCCCGAACAAAAGTGAGTCTCTTCATGCCCACATTGACTCCATTCAATGAGCCTGGACAAACTTTAAACAGACTAAAGATTCAGACTCTAGTTCATTATAGACTTAGGTGACTTCCTGGCTCCCCGACTTCAGCCTTATAGCGAAAAGAATCTTGTGTGTTTTTATCCTTGTGATAGTAATTTTTGTTGTATTGTTTGTTTCCCTACTATGTGTTTGTATGTGTTGTAAGACTATTATGAACGTAGTCCGTGACTATAACTATTCCTCTGTTCCTGTATAACTCTCTGACCAACAAAAGAAAAGGGGGGACTGTTGTATATGAATCTTGTAGGGTTAAAGCAAGACTTTGTAATGCTAAAAGTGAGGCCATTTCTTTGTCCTTTCACCTACATTTCATAAAAGCGGACACAGCACTTACAAGACGGCATGGAGGGAAAAGGGGTACTGGGTGAGGGTTACTGATAAGATATGAAACTAGCTGAATCCAGTCAACAGGGAAGACTCGTCAACAGGAGAACCTTGAAAGTCGGGCATGATTTGTTTCTGTTAGATAAAGAAACATCTTGAGACAAAATATAAGGGGCATGTAATTCACGAGAGTTAAACTTCGGTGTTCACGCCCACAGTGCTGCTTGATTGGACAGAATAATGATTTAGTTAATAGGTGATTGGGAGCACAAGCTAATCACGAACTAACACTTATGCACTTAGAAAGTATAAAAAAGTATTATAACTAGTAGGTGGGGTCCCTCTCTCAAAGAGGCACCTTGCTCGAGCAAATAAAGATTCTGTATTTGATTTTGAATACTTACTCTGCATAATTATTGCCCCAGCCTAGAGCGAACTGCAGGTGGCTTTAAGAGCGTAATTCATAACAGACCGCATCCAGGCAGCCCTGGATAGGTTAGAGAAGTGGGCGGATCTGA
>NW_017728992.1:78583260-78617434 GCF_001723915.1 Gavialis gangeticus | reverse complement strand
ACTACAATTGTTCCAAAGCAGAGCTAAGCACACAGAAGCAAATCCAGAGAGAGATCAGCATGGTAAGGCTCAGTTCTGTTTTATGCTTATCCATAGGTGAAAAATGAAGTGTGTAAGAATTTGCAGCATTGCAGCCCTAGTATAAAAAAGCACTTTGGGATGAAACTTCTGTGTAGATTAAGATGGAATAGGTACTTAGCACAGGGAATTGGAAACCAAGGATTCTATTCCTAGCTCTGATACTGATATACACTGTGACCTTGAAAACTTCAGTAACTAGAATAACCAAAGTTTGGGAGTGGTTACATATTTGTGTCTTCTGAAACGAAACATAAAATACATGGAATTGCTATGAATCTGTTCCCACGCAGCAGAGATCAATATCTTGCCCACTGGCTGTTAAATATTTAGGCAGGAAATAGATTTTAAAAATTCCATTTTCTTTTTTTTTTTTTTTAACATTTGTGAAAATTTGAGAGTTAAAAGTTGTGGAAAAAGTATTTATGTACTGGAAAGAGAAAACACCTCCATATTAAAGTGTATTCTAATCTATTCCTTTACTATAGAGACAGTAAATTCAGACACTCCCCAAGCAAATAATGAATTTTCCAAATGCATTAGGTGAGACATTACTGTGCTGTAGATTGTTGAACTGAGCTGAAGCTTTGAAATTCCCATAATTCAGAGCTACAGTTAGGATTTAATTATGGGCTTGATTTAGCGCATGCTTCAGTAAAATGTATTTTTCCACAACACAGTGCCAGCTGAACTCATTAGCTTTGACATGAAAGGGATACCTTTCCCAACTTGGAGGATATAAATGCTAGCAAAAAAAAGTTTGCAGTCAAAAGTTGGCCTCTTAAAGATATGCTGGGCTGCTAGAAAAAAATCCTATGGTTAAGCTGAAAATTCTGTTACCTTCCAGGTCCACAGTTATACAGCAGCAATGCATCTTAAATATTGTTAGAATATTCCTAGCATTATTCATTCTTGCTGATCGTTGTGGGGGACAGCGCAGATCGCTCAGCTCACTCTCTCAGGTGGTGAATGGAACTTTTTCAATTGACCTAAAATAATTAGTTTGTTTTGGGAAGAAAAAAAATATTGTTTTGAGTTGATCTGGAATGATATTTTTTCTGGAGGGAGAAGGGAGGTTGGTGACAAATCCAAAACCTCAGTTTTGCACATGGCCCTTTTACCTTAGAGGGCTATTTACAACATCAAGGAAGGATCTTAGTTGTAATATCAGATGAATTGCAAACAGTTTGGCAGTCAAGGCTACTGTTTTATTTAGCTAGTTTTATTTTGGTTTCCTTGCAGGTATCTCGTGGATTTAAGTTCATGCACATTGGTTTTGAATATAGTTAATGCAGTTGAACTTCTTAATAACTTGATATTTATTACATTTTATCCCAGGGCTTTTGCAGTGAGTTGAGTTGTGTCTGGCATTTAAGAGAATGCTTCAGGTTTAGAATTATTCCTTATAGCACCACGGACTTCTTCCTTGCTTTAACTTTTGGGACCCTACGTTAATAATTATAACAGGCCAGTTAGATCTTCTCTTTGCTAGTGCAGGGCTGTTTCTTACATTTTGTTTTCTAGCATCTTTTCCCACCTAGTTTTTGGATATGATAATTGAGTATAATTTCATAGTCAGGGTGGAGATTGTTTCATTTTAGCTTGTTGTTGGCTTGTTATTTCTTCCTGTATAAATGAAAACTTCAGAACTGTCCATCACAGAGCCAAACCCTGTGATTCACAGGCTGACTAAAGGTAACTGCCACTCCCCTTCTCAGCCCTGTTCTCATTCAGTGATTGTAGCTCAGTTTATAGCCTAGTGCACTATAAAAGTTCCAGAGTAATAGTGGGTCCTTAACTCTCCATGGATTTTCTTGGCACAAAGTCATATCTGCTGCTAATCCATGACAGGGGACAAGTGTGGAGTAGGTTCTGGCACTGCTGCTGAAAACTGTATTTCCTTTTGAATAATAAAATAATTGGGCTACTTCACATATAATGCTAGGTGGTATAAGGAATCACCTAGTTGTGAGCAATTAAGATTGTACAAGAGGGCTTGGAGCTGTGACTATGGAGGATCTTGAAATGGAGATATATCCTTGCCCTGGTTCTAAACACATTCTACAAGGAGTCAAATGTAACAACTGAATAATCATAGTAACAATACTTCACTTTCTGTTACATTGCCCCTCTGAGCTAAGAACAGACATTCAAAAAGCCCGAGCCTGAATCAATGTGATCTTTTTAAATTAGTCTAATCTGCATAGATTAAACTGGGAAGCTAGTGAACAGACATTCACTTTTGATTCCGGACATGCAGCCACATGCCTGCAGTGGCTCAGGCTAGAAGCCGGGGGGTGCTAGAGCAAGCCCTCCTTTCCCTTCGGCAGTGGCTGGAAGGCTGGAGGGAAGCTGAGCTGGGGGAGTTTCCAGATCAGAAAACCTGTAGCATGAAGAAATCAAATATTATTTGCTGCCATCTGTTTACTTGTAAAATTAGTGGAGAGTTCACTTTAAAAAAAACAACTTAAGGATGTATATGGCCCACAGTGACTTGCCTAAGGTCACATGTAGAAAGTCTGCTTTAGAACTGGAAGAAGAACCTGTGTCTTTTTTTTAACCTCAAAACAATTCTTCTTCCCCCATAAAATATGATTTGGCTGAATACTCTGTGCAGTGTTGCACTATGAAAGCTGAGTATGAGGGAGTTAAAGTGAAAAAATATCTATGGAAGTACAGTGAAAAGTTGTACACCTAATAAGAAGGGTGGACCCTTGGTTCATATATTTCTCTAGGTCTTCACACTCAGGCTATGACTAAGTCTTGCAGATTCTTTTTGCATAAAAATCTCTAAAATACAGACTTCTGTCCACCCACACAGCCAAAACACTCATACAGCTTCTTGCTATCTCAGGTCCTGATTATTGCTGCATCCTTTTTTCTGGCCATATGTAGTATTGCCTCGCTGATATCCATCCATAGCAGTGCTGCAAAGACAGCTTTCTTAGCTCATTGCTTTGACATGCTGCTTCCCTATTTACATCAGATGTAATCTGTTTGACTTCATTCTCAAAGCCCTTCACAGCCTATCATTGCCTTTCTGTCATCTCTCATACAGTGTTAGGAGATCAAACCTCACTTCAGTAGTCCCATATTCCCAGCCTCAATCATTTGCTTGTGAGAATTTCATAAAAACACCCTTCATACTTTTTACCCTGCTGGCCTTCACACCTTAAAGGAGCACCCTGTGAAATACCTCCAAATGTACAACATTAGTTTCCTTCAGAGGTCTCAATTAATGTCTCCTTTGCCATGATGACTGCAGAAAAATTTGACCACAGTTAGGCGACTGATGTACCTGTTTTTGTTGTGTTTGCACAGTGCCTAATACAATGGGATTGTACTCCATAACTAGGACTCCTAGATGCTACAGTGCTACTGCTTTTAGAAACAATTTGCACATTGAACTTACTGCATGCTTGGTGATGTCACACCTCTGGCTTCTTGTTTGGCTCTGTTAATTTTGCCCTTAAGGGGATATGCAACACATCTGCCCAAACCTGTTTGCCTCCTTCATTCTTTGACAATACTGTACATTTATAATCAACTCACTGAAATAATGAAAGCCTGGTTCATGGAGGAGTTGGTTTCAGTCTTTGAAAAGGAGCACAACTGACACAGAGCAGTAAGGTAGCTTTTGAGAAAAAGAGTGGGTTTTTTGCAAGCATCTGGCCTAAGCAGGCTGATGCTTCTCACCTGTGACATTTCCTAGTGCTGTACAATAGTCCCAAACTAGAAGATAGTAATGGACAAATTACTGATATAATTGTTGGCTCTATTGCAGCTCTGACTGACTGCAGAGACTTCTAATCATGGAAAGAGCACCAATCTGCTTTGAAATTACCTTTCCTCCCTGTTGAAATATGAACAGTGCCAGCCTCCTTGTTGGAGCTCCTAGCTACGTTTGCAGCACGGAATATTCCCTTTGGGGATTCTCGCAGCGGCCGTGTTCCCTCCCTGCTGATTTGGTGGAATGGCACCAATATGTTCTTGAGCATGGTGCCATTCCACTCAATTCATTCCAATATGCTTGCTTCCGCTCTCCACCCTTTCAGGCTTTCCTGCATCTTTGTTCTCTTCTCCAAACTTGTGACCCCCCTAAGCAGTAATTACTCAAGCCTGGAAGTTCCAAAATTTTCTCACCGCATTATTACTTAGGGTGAGGTTTCCAGCACATATTCTGTGAGTCATGTTACTTATATCATGCAGTTTAAATAAAAGCAGAATATACACCTCTGACCTAGTATAACATACATATCTGTGACTTCCTAGCATTCTGTTTATAATTCAGTTACACTGAAAGAAATCATTACACATATGGATGTCTTCATTAATTTGAAAGTTTAGCCTATGTTATCATAGCAAGCACAGCTCTGGCTTTATGAGCCAGGAAGTGGAAAACGTTAAACACATGTGAAGGATAAAAGAAAGAAAACCACTGCTGTGTTTTGTTATTTGTATGTAGGTGGTATTAGGCTTTAAAGCAAAAATTCAAACAAAATGGGCTAACAGGCTAGGGATAGAGAATTGAAGAGCTGACTGGTTAGCTTTGCAAGGCATGCCATTTTAAAAACTTCTCTCACTCTCCGATGATGATAGGGTTATAACCATGGGTATTTGAACCAGGGTGGAAAACTCACATGCTGAAAAGAGGCAACCGCTATCTTGCCTCATGCAAAGAGATAGAAGGGGACTGGGTCACAGACAGTGAACTATCATTCACTCACTGGGAGTTGAGAAAATAATATTATGAAATAGTAAAGAACACAGTTTTTCCATTTTTGGTACTAGAGAATCCCTTTCACAAGCTGTGAAGGGAAAGAAATTATCCTGTATGTGAAGACTTTGAGTGTCCTCCCTGGACTGTCACTATGGTTTTGTCTAGACTGGGGAAATCACTGTGCTTTAAAATGTATTTGCTAAGACATAATACCACTACATTTTAAACAATGTAATAGCTATTCTAGGAAAAGGCAGTGACATTTAAAATATGTTAACCTCAGTTTTGGGACTCTAGGTACATTTTAAATCTGACTTCTCTAGCTAGGTGATACCATGTTTTAAACACAGTCTATTTTTTCTGGTCTAAGCATGTCTAATGAGGAATAAAAGGAAGGGTGTGAGGGGATAAGGATTTGCTGAATGAGGAAATACAAAACTGCCTTAACTCCAAACAGAATCGCAGCAAGGGTGTGTCAAATCTTTGCTCTATTAAGCAAGGCCAACAATAGATGTGGTAATTCAGTCTAATCAGACTTTTACAATCAGCAGGGAAACTGGCATAAAACTACAGCTATTTGGACTATCTCTTCAGTCATGGTAATTACTTGTGTACAGAGGGAGGCATGATATGATAACCCATTCTTTACTAATTAGAGGAATAAAGCAGCAGTCAAATAACTGGAGACCTTGATCTAATTGGCCATCTTCTCTCTCTGCTTAATTATCTGAAGTTCTGCCTCTCTGAAGATATCTTGATGGATTGTCCTGCTCGAATCTTAGCCCATCAGTAGGAGAATGGCAGAACTTCCCTACATCTTTATTTATTAGTAGCAATGAGCATGAGCCAGGACATTGTTCACCATGTGGGTTGTAAAGTGTGCTTTATGAACCAGCTAGTGAAGGAACTTGTCATGAAATCAAGAGGAAAGAATGGCATAAAAATGACATGTGTTTGTTTCCTCTGTTCTAAGGTATGATGAGTGTAGCTCAGCCACCGCTTAGAATCAGTGCCTAGTTCTATTCCGGTATTGTTTTTCCTTAAGACACTTAAAACTGAAATATGTCACATGTGCATTCTTTTCATTTCTTTCTCTAGTGACATGAAGCCTGTTGTCTGTGACTCTCAACATGTTGTCAACTGCATAATTAGAGAATTGGTAACTGACAGGTTAACAGATGGAAAACCCTGCTGCTCTGCTTTAGTATTTATTACAAAGACTAACCTCTTGTACCTACATACATTTTAAGTCATATTTGTAGAAATGCACTTTACTTTAGACCTCAAGAAAATAATCCATGGTCTGAAATTACTTGGGATCACACTTCAATGGAAAGTGAATGTTTAAATTCACTGGGGACCTCTGAGCAATTATGATTATTTAGTGTATGCACAAGTGTCCCAAAGAAGATAATAAAATATTTGAAATCTTAAATATGAGGTTGGAAAGTTTTCAGCAAGTATTGATTGTTCCTCAGTGTAGCATCACTGGCTAAGATGCAGTGACTGCACAAGCTGTGCTTCCCTTATGACATTTAAATGGTGGCAAATATTAAAACTGTCAAAAGGGACTTAAGGACATGTTTCATCCATCTGATAGCCTAAGCATCAGCAAAATGCAATCTAGGAAGTCCTCTTGATAAACCAGCATGAGATAAACAACTATTAAACTACACCTGCACAGAAAGCAGAATTTGCTGCACATTTGTCTGACCCACAGGTGAAATGGCTGGGTTTGCATCTTATTCGGCATGAAAGTTTGGAGCCTGACATAGTTTCATAGTTTCTAGGGTCGGAAGGGACCTGAGCAGATCATCTAGTCCGACCCCCTGCCATGGCAGGAAGAGCACTGGGGTCTATGACAAGGAAGAGTTCTTACAGAGGGATAAATTTGTTTCCATTCCATTTGGCAAAATGTGATAGAGTCTTCCATGGATATAGGTGGTAACACTGTCCATATTGGTCTTGTGGTAATTCTTTACTGTCTGAGTCTCCAGAATCTGGAATAGATTCCCCCCAGAAGTGGTGCAAGCACCTACTCCGGATGCCTTTAAGAAACACTTGTATGCTTATCTTGCTAGGATGATCTGACCCCAGCTGACTTCCTGTCTCTTGAGCAGGGGGCTGGACCTGATGATTTTGCAAGGTCCCTTCCAGTCCTAATGTCTATGAAATAGATGTGGATAAGTGTGTGTGGGGGGGGTGTGGGGGGGTGTAGGGTGAGGGAGCATGTGGTTGTGTGTGGATATGTGGGGTGTGGGTGGGTATGGGGTTTGTGGGGGAATGTGTGGTGGGAGGGTGGCTGCGGTGTGTGAGGTGGTGTGGGATCTGTATGTATGGCAGCGCGAGGGGGATGCATGTGTATAGTGGGGGGGTGTGGGACTCGCACTGCACACACGCACTCTGTCCCTCCCTTATTGCTCTCTCTTTCTCCCCATCTTTCCCTCCCTCCCTCATTGCATAGACACACACAGTCACACACCCTCTCCCACTCCTCGCCCTGGGGTAGTGGTGCAGGCTTCGTCCTCCTGCAGTTCCGCCATGCGGCCCTGTGGTGCAGGAGCAGCTGGTGGGTGGGTAGGAAAGCACTGAAAGTGGTGGCAGGTGGGGTGGGTGTGGGAGAGAGTGGGTATGTGGGAGCACAGTGACAGCTAGGTGGGAGTACGGGACTGCACCAGTGTCCCAGGGCCAATGGTGGCGTGGCCCAGAACAGGGCAGCAGGTGCACAGGGTCCTGTCTGGCAGGGAGCTGGGCTGGCTCCCCTCTTTCTCTGCTGGCACAGTGCAGCCGGGCTTCATAGACCTCTGGCAGTCTGCACCCTGCATTCCTGCCACCCTGCTTTGGGCCCTGCTGGTGCTGCAATCCCACGTGCCCATTTTCTCCCACTTCTCTCCTCCCCCACTGTCACTTTCCCCACTTTCCTGCCTGTCACTGTGGTGCTCTGGCACCACGTGGTTCCTGGCTGCATGGCTATGACTTCAGGACTCAGCAGGAACCAGCTCATCCCCAAGGACTGGGGCAATCACCCATGGTCCTCCCCTGCCTCCCCCGCCCCTGCATTCTTATCTGAATTTCCCTTGCCGACATAGGGAGGCGGGAACAGCCCCATGGTTCCAGGCCAGAAGCCTCTGCTAGGCAGGGGCTTCTGGTTTGGGGGGCCTGGGGTAGGGGTGATAGAGGGTTGTGCTGGCCGGGCCTAGCTGCTGGGTCCTGCCACCAGCTTCCCCTGGGTCATCTTTGATAGGCTGCCATGAGCAGATAAATATTAATTTTCTAAATTACTTAGGGGCCCTGTAGGCTGGATAGAATGGCCTGATGGGCCATATTTGGCCCGTAGTCTGTATTTTGCCAGCCCTGTCCTAAGTTTTGTGTAAGAATGTTCTCTAGGGTGATCTATGTGTTTCAGCAAAAGATAAACAGCCTTATAATATTCCTTAATCCAGTTTTCCTCCTCACTGTTGGTGAAAGATTCAAAATCCCAGTTGTTTTTCTTAATTCTTCTTCTGAGTACTGCAGCTGAAGGTATCATGTTAGAGAACTAAAACAATACAAGTGACCAGTTGCAACAAAAGCAGTTCCCATTTCAAATACTGAAAATAACATTCTTATAGAAAACTGATTTTGCTAAAGATTAAAATAAAACTCAGTAGCCAGTGGTGAGTAAATCAGAATAACAAAAAGATTGTATTAAATGCATACTTTGAGGGACATTACTTGTAGAAATTCATTTTGTTAAATTGAAATGAATTTGTTAAACTCATGATGAAATTCCTTTGTCTTTACTCACCTTTAATGAAGGTTAACAAAGGGATAAAAGTAAATAAGAAATTAAAGAAAGAGTACAGACTTTATTTTGCATTTTCCCCATTCAGTAGATATTGGAATATACTCCATTAACTTTGATTTGATTTTGGTTTTTTAGAAATTATTTCTCCCTTTCTTTTTTGTTATGTGCAAAAAGAACCACATAGTTTTTTTCATGTGTGCCTACTTTACAATGTCCTTTGGGGAATTAAGTTATCATGCCTGGAGAAGGATGAAGCTCACATTGCTGCAGCTGTAATATGTCACAAAACTGAGAGGCAGGCAAGATAAAGAGTTCTTTTTGATGGCTACACGTAGCCTCATTGTAAATACTGTAGTTTGGGTGAAAGAGTGACCTGCATTCTGCATGAGTTATAATGATTTTGTGGCTAAATTCCATGTGTGTACAAATCAGGCCAGACTATGAGGCCTATATTCAGGCAAGAAGTCCCACTGACTACTACTGGACTACTAGTGCAAGTACATTCTTAACAGTGATAGTGAAGGATGCTGATTCTAGTCCTGTATGAATCACCCGGGGTGTATCTACACATACGTTTTATTCTGGAGCTGACTAATTAGCTCTGCAATAAAGTGTCACCATCTATACATGCACCTGTATTAGGGCACAGTTTAATTAATTAACTTTGCTGTAGGAAAGTACTGTCTGGCACAAGTAGTATCCTGCAGCAGAGTAGTTATGTGCACAAAATGTATGTGTAGATCCTGACTGGGGCTGGCTGAAGCATGAGCGTGCTACACTGTGGGGGGCTGTCTGCTGACAAACCCTGCACTGTAGCACCCTCATGCCGCAGCCAGCCCCTCCACAGCACCGGGGCAGAGCAGCTCCATGCTGGCAGGCTGATCCCCTGAGCCCCTTGCCAGCTGTGGCTACTATGACCCAGCTCAATGTGCTGCAGTTCCAGGTGCACATGTAAATGCTGTGCTCAGCAGCAATAAACCCTGGTGCAAACTGTGCTGGAGTTTATTGCTACATGTTAATTGTATGTATAGATACATCCCCTGTCTCTGAAAAGGATCTCTTGGAAGATAACTTGTGTTGATCCTATTTTTGGATATTTTTCCCATGTCCTTTAAGTCATTCTTGATTCTACTGAATTCCTCTCCTCATATGTCACTGACCCTCATATTAGCTGTAGTAAGCAAAAAACTCACAGGATAGCTTTTGGCCTTCTTTTTCAGGCAGCTCTGTGCCATGGATTCCTTTTTCTACTTGTTAATGGATCATAGATAATTCTTATTTGCATTGTTCACTACTGAGACCTCAGCCAAGATTACTGCTTTCCTTTTAGGTGGCTCCCCTTAATCACTTATCTTTTAGTCATGTATCCTCTTTCAAACCCATGACATACTTTTTCAAGACAGCCAATATAATATTCACTTCATATGGACAGTTTATATAACCTGGCTCAGGATAAGACTTGGGTACATCCAAATGCAAAGCCTATGTAAGGCCTCATACTAAACTGTCACCTTTATGACAATTATAACAGACCAGCTTATAACAGTAGAAATTAGAAGGAAAGAGGTGAATCACCCAGAAGTTCACACTGGTGGCAAATGTAACTATAAAAATATTGCACACTTATAATTTAAAATAATTGTATATAATGATTTAATATGTATGTATGTAGAGAAAGCACGAGCTGTGATGTTCTAGTCAAATCTACTCTATTTCTTATATCATCATCTTAAGTTAAAATAGTCAATAACTTTACCCTGTTTTTAAATGCATCGAGGCATGAATGAGACCCAGATGTCCAAGGACTAATTGAGACAAATCCAAGGTGATTTTGGTTGTCTGGAAGAAATAACTAGAAGAGGCAGTGAGAATACTATATGGCCTATAATTGAAGGTATAAATCTGCTATTTGATGGTCACCTGCTTGTCAGCTATTTGATCAAGCAGAGGAAACTATGGCCATAGATCAGTTTGCTTTTCATCCTTCACATATCAGGTTCTATAGCATTCTGAGACAGACCTTGCAAACCATTATTCATTCCTTTGAGAAATGTTGCACCTGTGTGAAAAGTGTGTTCTGCATATGTGGAACTGTTGAAGCAGTAGGGTAAATGGATAGTTTGAGCTTGGAATTTGTCTGGGTAGTAGTGATTGGTTTATTTTGAATAATACTGTTATGCCTTAGTTATAGGTAGATGTTAAGCTGCACATAAATTCTGTCAAAGGTGCCTTGACAATAGGGATAGATATTTTGTGTAGGGACAGCTGTTCAGTGCGTGTGTGAGATCTTTCTAGCCTGTATGTTTTTCCTTTTCAACACCTTACAGTCCTAGAACAGTTAATTACTTGGTCTGACTTCTTTATAAGAGTACAAATATTGAACACAAAGTAATTCTGTATTGTAAGGTGAAATAATAATCATAATACTTGCGGTTTGACTTAAAAACAGCAAACTGTTTTAGATATCAAAAGACAAACCATTAATTTAAAAATATTAGTATCCTTCTGTTTCATTGCAGGTAAAAGAATCTTGCAGAATGCATTTTTGTACAACAGAGCTCAAAAGGTCAAGATGAAAAAGAATTGATATTGGTGAAAAACATACTATGAAGAAATTGAACTGGGATTTGATTTTATATTGCTTGTTACAAGTTAAATTATAGTAACAGAAACTAAGTATAATCTTGTTGTAGGGATACCTCTGGCTTTTACTAATACAAAACAAATCCTTAATCTTCAGTTCAAAGATTTCAATATAAAAGCATATTCATATGACTCTATACATATTTCCAAATAAAATTTTATTTCTTTAATATTGGCAAAAAAAAATGCTGCCATTGTTCTTTTGGATCCCTGGTCATAGCTAACAACCAACTAAGCTCTTCTGTTTTTCTCTTTCCCATGGGGATTTTCCTAGCTGTTTCTGCATTATCTGGATTTGACATTGAGGTCAAAGAAATTACTCCAAGGATAAAACTGTAATCATCAGAGTCTGAAAAATACAATTATAAAGGAAAGGTAGAACTAAATTACTTTAATTATTCAATGTAATGGTATGGGGTATAGTCTTTCCACTATACACTTAAGTAAGACTAAATAATAACCATTAGTGTTAATTTCTATCTGATCAGCTGGTTGCAAAATAAAAACTGGTTGATCTTTTCAGGAGGCAATAAATAATGTTTTTATTGTGAGTATTTTAACCATTATTTCTAATGTCTAATTTTACTGGGACTAAGTGGTATATTTCTGGATCTCTCTGTTCTTTTAAATAGTGCTTTTTAAAAGGCAGTTATGTTTTTTTTAACCTATAATCTATTGCAACTTTTTTGTCACTCCAATAAAGAAGTTATCACCAAATAGGAAAAACATGAGAATTATCAGTAGGATGTTCAAAATAGAAATAAAAGGTTGAAATTATATATATGTTCTACTAAAAGACCCAAAGCTTAAGTATACACTGGTTTCCCAAACTAAAATTAAGTTGAAATATAAATAACTTACTTTGCTTTTGCTTTTTCACTTTCAGTCATTGATACAAGAAGAAGCTACCCCTCAGTAAGGCTGACTCATCAGGCAAATGAGCAACCTGACTTACTACTTGAGAACTGAGTCTGTAAAGCTGAGAACTCAGATCTTCACTCCACAGATTTCGCTTTCATTCAGACAATTTTACCTGCTATTTTTCCTTCTCCAGAAGGCTTCTAGCAACTGCATCGCATTTCTTCTACTTTCAATGGCAGCAGGAATGCAGCCTATATAATATTCTATGAAAAGGTTGTCAAACACCACCCAGCCCTCAGGATGTGACGCAGAGGTTATATTCAGATTCTGTAGAATTCACATCTTATTTGACAAAAAAATTCTAATAGTTTCATATCAGTCATGAAAAAAATGTGATGTCCGCGTAACTGAGATAGTTTGTCCTCTTGAGTTTGAAGATGGCCTGAGATAATGGCTCTCAGAGGTAGTAACTCCCTAACTCTTTATTCATCAAAATAGCTCATTAAAGTATTGTGACAGCATTTTAATTTAACCATTAACTATTTAATTGCTGATAATTTTAGTGGACTGAATCAGTCTGCCACCCCTCTTCAATGACATTTGTTTCCAAACATCAAGTCTGTAGAATAGTCTTTGTGCAGAAAGCTGAAGGGCTTTCTTTGCTGTTCACTGTTTGCAAGCACACATCAACTGGTCCAGTGTTCTGTCTGTTCATTGCTAACTTTCAGTAAGTAAAGCAAAACTGCATTCGTTTATCTCAAAGAGGAGAAATCATTACAGTTGAGGAGCTGACAGACTAAACAGTTACTTCAGAATCAGCAGTACTGCAGTAAGCTCTCTCACCTTTTAATGCAGGCTAGCTTTCATTTATACATGCCTTCAGAGTGAAATCTTGGTACTATTGAATTCAGTTGAAATTTTGCCATTGACTTCACGACAGTCAAGATGTTCTCTGTGCCTTAGTTCCCCATTTATATTGGGGTTCATCCTTCCTGCATTTCATGGAGATAAAGTCAAGGTATCCAAATAACAGTAATAGGGACCATGAGTAGCCTCTGTAGTGCTAGTGCGTCCAGAAGGAGAATCCACATGCTAGGTCTGATGCATTCTGTCTACAGGAAGATGTATGCGTGTACAGAAACTGTTGTCAAATGGATTATAATTGGCATTCTTATCTTACTCAGGATTTACAGTGAAATTCTGTAGGGGATTTTGGATGCTTGAGAACTGCTAATTTAGGCACTGCGGAAAATATTTATTAAATATTTAACCATGAATTATAAATGCCTAAGTTCCACATAATTAAATGTTGTGTATTGAGAGTGCATCTGAGAGTTGCAAAGCTGTCCTCTACGTATTTTTAAAATTCTCTCTCACTTTTCCTCCAGAGGCATCCAAACACAGTAGAGGTGGCTGTCATAACTTTGGACAGTAGGTTGTTCCCATCCAATCGCATCAGCCAGCTCGCCTATGCAGGTATAAGACCCTCAACCACTATAGCATCTTACTGCTTCCCAGTATTTAACAGGTGTTAGCCCCACAATACCTGTGGGAAGCATTGTGGGCAATTCAGATGGAGAACTGGGGCACAGAATAGCTCACACAGGAAATATATAGCATAACCAGAAACTGAACACAGATGTTGTAAAGCCCTAGGCTGGTGAATTAATCACCATATTTCCATTTCTGTAACCCTTACATCCTTTAGAAACTACAGCCTCTTACTTCCTAAGCGAGAGGCTTCCCTCTGGTCCAGTTTCAGCATGGTTCAACTTTGCATGAACTTGCTCTTCCCCCAGGATAGCCAAGGGCTGAGGCCACACGTGAATCCAGTTTAATTACATTGTGCTAAAATGAATCAATTCCAATGGGTCACTTACAACTTTTGTTAAAGGAAAACATGTATTCTCAGCTTGCTTCTGAGTTCAAAGTGGTGTTTTTTTAAGTGCAAAGGGAATCAGCTCACCATGTCATTTACAATTCCCACTGAGTTCAGCTCAGCATGTCTCAAGTTTTGGTCCTATAGACTATACGCCCATGTTCAAATTGGAGTGAGGATGATAAGGAACTCCAATATTTTAAGATAAATGTAGTATCATTAATAGTTTTGTGAGCTCCAAGAAAAATATTTTTATAGCAAAGAAACACAGCTTTTTGAATCAGAAATAACCTTTTAAAAGATTTTTTTCATCTAAACCTAATGCAAAAAAATACTATAAAATGACGCTGGTGATTAAGCAGGTGTTATTTGGCTCTTGGAATATATTCATTTTCATATCCTCACTCTCCTTGGTGGTTTTTCATGCTAACAATAAAACCATGTCTAACCTTATGTCCTTCAGTTACATTGATTACTTTTTTACTGACCTAACTTCAGTATCGATGTGCTTTCTAAACCTAAAATCAAGAGAAGCAATAAAGTTAAATTCATAATTTCCCCCCAAACCTTTTGTCTGCATTTTAAAACACTTGCCTTTTTCTTTTCCCTGAGATTTGAGATCTAATGGAAGTGCTTTCAAATAAACTGCTGTGGAAAAATGATTGTGAATTCATGATAAACAGTCAGTGATGATGAATGCATTTAATATCTCCCAAAGATCTGCAGAAGCTTCTCTTGAGCTGGTATTTACAATTTTTCTTTTTACTCTGAAGAGATATTATGTTAAATGTTTGAAGACTAATTCTCTAAGATTACAGTACAGTTTTATAGATTCACCTCAGTGTCCCTTAACTTGTTATCTATTAGGAAGAAATAGTAACAGAAGATGCAAGGTGCTAAGATAGGCAAATGACATTAGCTAAAATGCTACAGTTGCAGGAACTAGTAAGATCAGATAAGAGTGTTTGTTGGTTTACTAGCAGCATCCCCTAGTGGTGACATTTTTTATTTCTCCTTAGACTCATGTTTCCAGAGGGAATAATTGAAACACATTTGCTTATATGAATAACGGATTAGAAGATTAGGATACTGGTGAACCTTAATTTAAAGACATTTTTAACAGGGACACTACCAATGAAAAATTATGGATTAACAAAAGGCCTTATCTGTTATAAAAGAACATGAGAAATATATATACACATGCATTTAAATTAAGCTTTCTTTCCACTATACATCTGGTTTACTTTTTGAAAGTTAATTGGTTTGGTTTGGAAAATGAAAATGTGAAAACAGGTTCATTTCTAAACAGTTTCAGTTTTTGATTCTCATTCAGTAGCACCACGATTATGCTGTTTGTGTTATAATAGTGATAGAGGATGTTTTAATACAAAAATGGGTCTAATAGTAAAATGCATAGAAATCATAAAAATATTTCAATGTCGTTAGTTCATATTCCTGTTTATGCCTCTTTTAAACACAATTTATTGTGTATGATGTCTAAAACCAGTACCTGGTGTTCCTTCAGGACTCTGCATTACAGAGGGGTAGCCATAATAAACCATCTGTATGTATTAGATAACATTTTCAAATGCTTGCCTGATTTAGAAGCCTAAATCCCACTGGCTTTCGATGAGTTTCAGGCTTCTCCCTTTTGAAAATTGCAGTTCGAAATGTGTACCTTACAGAATATTAAAAAGCCTGTAAATAGACAGCTACATCCTTTTAAAAATCTGGCCCTTAGGCACTTCTGAAAATTCTATCCTTAGACTTTACTGTTTTTGTGTGAGAAATAATAGATGGCTTAATATAAAAAAAAATCAATGTTTTAAAACAGGCAGCTGGTACCTCCAGTATCAAAAAGATTAATAATCATACCTGAATCCCATCACCTGACTTTGGCAGCAAAGGAGAAAATGAGTCTAATTACCTGGAAAAATTCAAAATAAATTTATACTAGAGGATCTTCTGTAGGCCAGCACATTTCACAATCAGTAGTTCCTTCTATTCTTCCACCCCTACTCCCATACCCTTCTGTGCCACCCTACCACTCCTTCCTACAGGGACTCCCTGCAACTTCCTTATGTTCTTTTTACCTAAGCACTGTGTTTATTCCACTGCTTCCGTCTCTCAGCCTGGGGGATCAGGGTCTTCCAGTCTCCAACTTTGTTGCTTCCTCTGCCACCTGTCCTGACTGTTCCCAGTATTACCTGCTACTGGAATGATGGACAAAGCTGAGACAAAGAGAGGGTAATGTTATTCTGGATCTGGAAGGCAACACTCTGGGGAGCCTGTGGTTCTGTGGCAGCCCCGCACCATGGCTATAGCAGCAGCAATAGCCAAGTGCAGGGACTCTAGACAGTTGCTGTAGCAGCAGCAACCAAGGCCATGGAAATTGGTCAGTGCCCTTTGAGTTCCCTGGGCCAGTGAGACTAATCACTACTCCAGTGCTTAACACCTCCGGCAGGCACAAAACCTGGTAGTTATGCCTCTAACAGGGACAGATGGGAGCTTCAATACAGCCTGATTAGCATTTGTGTGTGACCTTGTGAGAACTTTTGAGTTGAAGTTCTGGCTGAAAGAGGTTTGGAGCTATGAGCAAGGAAATAGTCTCTTGTTATTTGATTCCCCTGGAATTCAAGAAACATGATTTTGTAAATAAAGTGCATCAAAGATGCCTAACTCCAATACCAATTTCTCTTAAATGGAATAGCTTACCAGACACCAAATTTTGGCTAGTTGCCTAAATCAAAAGGGATAACAGTGTCTAAGGAATTACTAGAGAAAATAATTGTGCATGCATTAATATTATTTTACTGACAATGAACATGGTATTAGGGAACATGGTATTAGGGAATAAAAATATGCTAGAGAAATTCTAGAGAAATTCAGGATAAAAACCACATGTAAAGGCTCCATTGAATATTTCTTTTCTCCTAGATACTTTTAAAAATCAGCCTAAATTGAGCAGTAACAAATGATATATTTTAAATACATACCAATATGATGTTTTAGGATGTAACTTACAGGAAGCCAGCAGTCTGACTTATTAGGTGGGAGAAGGAGGGAATTAAACTTTAGTGGGCATGCCTACATGTGCACTTATGCCAGCTTATATTTATGGTGCAGTAAGTGGGAATAGGCCAGCATCTACATGTGTAGGCGTTAAAGCACAGTAACACTGTGTGTGGACTGACTTGGAACTAAAGTTAGTCCTATATCAGTCCACACAGTGTTACTGCACAGTAAGGCATCTACACATGCCTTACTGCGCAGTAACTAATTGGACATAAAATTGATACCTGCATGATACAGATATTAAATTTATGCTCAAGTTGACATAAGTCACCATATTTACTGTGCATTATGGGCATGTACATGTAGATGTATGCCCATACTGCTCAGTAATTTTGGTTACTGTGCAGTAAATGCACACATGTAGATGAGCCCAGTCTCCCACATCATGGGTGAATACTCTGATCCTGTACTGTTGGATACAGGTTTTGGGAATTTAGCTCATTTTTTCCCACTTGAAACTTATTTGGCAGATTTGCCCAATAGTCTCAGGATGACTAAAATGGTATTCTTCAACAATATTCTCCTCAGCAGTAGCTTGAGACATATTGAAGGCATTACCACATACACATTCAATGCTACGGTACCACTACAATCTAGCTATGTCACTGAACAGGATAAGACATATGCATTAATAACTGAAATGAGAAGGCCGCTTAGGAAAGAACATCTTAGTTGTATGTTGTAATATGAAAACATGTGGACCTACAACATTTAAATAGGAATAATTAAAAAGAAGAATTGATGATCTTGTATGATATTTTGAGATGTTTTTTGAAATTAGAATAATTTTTAAAAAAGCAGAAAGATGAGCTTGTGCTCACAGCACTTGTAACAGAACATTCCAGGTGGTATGAGTTAAACTGGCCACCTTATTGAATCAAGGATTCAACCTCTATGTGCCCACATTCTCAGCTCATAACTTCCAGAAAACATTTTGAACATGAAATGAAAGAAGTGATCAAGACCTCAGTGCCTGCATCAATAATCTCCTTCAGCAGAACCGAGTGAAAAAAATAAATGTCACTCTTGTTAGATGACAGTACACTTAAAAAGGCTATTGCAGAGAAGTGATGGACAGGGCCAAATGAATAGCTCTTTTTACCTGATAACTGAAGTAGTCTATTAATATCCTTGTAGAGGACTCTTATATAATCCTCTAATAATGAAGGAATACAAGTTAGACCCTCTGAATGTCTTAAGCTGAAACCTCAGAAAGGCAAGGCGCTAGAACACTAGGCCTTGGTTTTATCATGAAAAGGTCCAGTCACAAATTTTGAATTTAAATGAACTGTAACCTTATAACCTACAGAAACAGAAGAATGTAAAGAACACAAATTGTGTCAAATGTAAAAGTAGGACAAGAACTAAATGTAGAGTTCAGCATGATCTGATATTTTTTAAAGAAAACTGTGTTCCTGCTGAGATATAAGATTCACAATGGAAAGTCTTTTTGGACTGCTTGAAAATATTTTTAATTGGAGGGTACATCAGACCTTGGAAAGTAGCTTTTTTATGTCAAGAGATTATGACCAAAATGTTGAATGAAGAATATCTAAGTTAAGCACCTAAATTCATACTGAGATACTTAAGTATACACAGCTTAATTTTCAAAGGTGCTGAATGCCCACAGTGCATTCTAATTTCACTGGTAGCTTCTGCGTGCTTTTAAGAAAACCAAGCCATGTATTAAGGTGACTAAATATTGATTTTGTTGTCTAACTTCAAGTACCCAAGGTAGTATTTTCAAAAGTTCCTAAGCCACTTAAAAATAAATCCCATTGAAAATCCCAAGTCAAGCTTCAAAATTGCATTCTGATCATTTTATATAAATAGTTAAGAATTGGCATTGCTGGTGCTGCCCAGGTGTGGGTATGAGGAATCATGCCCCAGCACTGCCAGCATGGCAGGGGGCCATGTGCTGCCAGTGCAGCCTGTATAGTGGGGAGGAAACCTGGCAGGCTTCCCTTGCAATGTGTGGACCATGTGGTGTGAAATTCTTTGCCAGCCCTTCATTAGGCAACCAATCTGAGGGCTAAGTACAGAGGTTCAAAAAGCCCAAGGCAAAATCTTTACAGACTTTTCTATGCTGTGTAGATTGAACTGATAATAAACTGAACTGACATTCAATGTTTTGGTGGTCAAGACAGGAAGAAGCCTGCATTGGCCCAGACCAGAAACCTGGGGGTGCTCATGTGCACCACCCCTCATGGCCAGGCTCCCTAATGCTATTGAACCCAGCTCAAGACCAGTCCAGGCCTGATGGGCTGCTGGACACCCTCACCTGCTGTGAGCAGACAACCTCTCCCTAGCCCTGCCTCCTCCCCAGGCCCTTGGGAGGGGGAGGAACACCCCTCCCCAGTCTAGCACTGGCCACCCCAGCTGAAGTCTGTCTGGTGTGGGGGGGAAGAACCAACAGTGGAGTTTTTCACACCCCTGCAGCTCAGAGCCAGGCTGGGACTGCACCAGCCCTGCCCCTTCCTCAGCCATCCACCTCTGATGGGGTGGGCTGGGAATGTACCCCTCAGCATGGCACTAGCCCCCCCCATGAGGGTCTGCACAACATGGGGGGAGAAGCACCCACTGAGGGCTTTTCATCCTTCTGTAGCTTGGAGCCAAGATGGGATTGCCTCAGCCTTGTCCCTTCTCCAGCCATATGCCTCTGAAAGGTGGGAGGCAGGAGGTAGGAACCACCCCCCCACACAGCTTGGCACCTGTCCCCACAGCCAGGGTCTGCCTGGCACGGGGAAGAAAAGTTCCCACAGGGTGGTTTTCTGCCTCCCTTCAGCCTGGAGCTGGGCTGGGTTCACCTCAGCCCCACTCCTTTCCCTCTGCCTCTCAGAGGCAGCAGCTGAGGAGGAGGCAGGGCTGAGCGGACCCCAGCTGAGCTCCAAGCTGTGGGGGGCCAAAAAGCCCCAGGTGGGGGCTTTCTCCTCAGCCACGCAGACCCTGGCTAAGGGAGCCAATGATGCATGGCACAGGGCGGTGGGAGGGGGAGGGGGGGTCATTCCCCTTCCCTCTCTGAGGCACATGGAAAATTTTGTGCACTTTGCTCATACCTAGAAAAAAAGGCTTAATGATCTACATCTAAGATTTTGAAGGGTTGAAGTTTCTGGGGTCAGAAACTCAAATGCTTGCAAACTGGATTCATAACTTCATCCTTTCTGAAGGAAAAAATTGCATGCAAATATTTCAAATAGGACCATGTCCTTCTAGGCAGTAAAAAATACAAGGCACCTTAAGGAAGAAACTGGGTTTGACTTAGTCTCCTGGATCAAATTTTTCCCTCCTTCTTACTTGTGCTTGCTACTATGCGCGAGTTGCCTGATTGATTGGCGACCTCTAATCCCACAGGGACTGCTTATCGATAAGAAAATAATTTTTGAATAGGTATGTTTGGCAACATGGTTTAGGAGCTGTTTGGATGGAAATATAAGATATTATCATCTTATTGAAAGCTTTGGCCAAAGGGTAGAAAGAAACAACAGCTGAGCTTAAAAACTATAAATGGCTGTTCAAAAATCTAATATACCAAGCAGAGTGTCAGGAAAGATTAAATTAAAAAAACCTTGGTTCTTCTGTGCTGATTTGTCTCAGAATCCTGAAGTCCTAGTTTATTTTTCCTGTCAAATCTATAACTAATGAAGGTCTTTGTGATGACTTTTGCTATGATCCTTGGGGTTATAAGGAAAGAATGAAAAATGAATATTCCACTTGCTCTGATACTTAGCCTCTGACATTCCTAAAACACTCTGGAAGCCTTTGTACAAATTTGACCTGACAAGACTATTAATGATTTGACCTTCATTTCAAGTTTATTTTGCATCAGTGACAATGATGGGTGATAATGAGGTATGTTACTAGTTTCTAGTGAGAATAAGACTGTCTTGTAAACAGACTATCACTCCTAAATAGGAGAATCTTACCCAAGAGACAGTAAATTTTATACATGGCATTCATTTTTTTCTTGACTCCAGATTAAACTTCCTTTTGACCCTTTCCTTTTTCATTCAAAGAAGACATTTCAGCTGCAGAAAAAGATGAAAAGAAGTGTACAAAATAATAAACACAACAGACAAAGATCAATCATTTTCTCTGCTCCCATTTACTTTTTCTGCCAATGTAGAAAAAAAGCAGAGTCAATACAATTATATAACTGATGCAATGAAATACTTTTTTGTTTAATTAATTTGTGGAGCTCACTGCCCCAAAGTATCCTTGAAGCAAAGAACTCAAAAACACTTGAACTTTTATATAGATAAATCAACAGTTACATAACCTAGGATAAGAAATGTATAAAAGAGAAAGCCCCTTGTAATTCAGGACATTAGCCAATGACTAATTGCCAGAGGGTTGGAAGAACCTTTAAATAAAATGCTTGTCCATTATGGAAGTTTGCACCTTTTTCTGAATCATACTGGGCACTTCTACATGTGGTACTAGCACACAACAATAAGTTCTGGCATATATTGTGCTGGAGTTTATTGCTCCTGGGTGCCCTGTCTGAATGAGTGCCTGGGACTGTAGCACATTGAGCTTGGTCACAGCAGCACTGGCTGGCAGAGGGCCTGGTGGGTCAGCCTGCCAACCTGGGCCTGCTTTGACCCAACTCAATGTGCTATGGAAGGGCTGGCTGGGGCATGAGGGTGCTACTGTGCAGGGCTAGCCAGCAGGCAGCCCCACACTCAAGCACCCTTGTGCCCAGTCAGCTGTGTCAGTGTATGCTCACGTGGTGCTGTGGAGTAAAAAGCTGTGCAGTTCATTAGTTTTCTGTGAACTAACAGAGCTGTACGTGTAGACACGGGATGTTTACTGCAGATGTAATTAGTCGGCTTCATGGTAAACTTCTCATGTAGACATGCCCACTGGGTACTAGACACTGTCAAAACCAAGATACCAGACTAAGCAAAACATTATTCTGAACTGTATTGGCAGTTTCTGTGTTTAGACGTGTTAGAGAAATTGCATCAGTAATAAGAAATTCTTATCTCCTGTTTTCAGGAAACTGTCTTGAAAACATTTCATAACAAATGACAAGTACTCAAGCACTAGAAAGTAATTCTGGAGAGCCCATTTCCATGTGTTGTAAAATCACAAATTCAGAAATACTGCAAATGTCTGGTCTCTCTAGTTTATCAGCTTGCTCTAATAATGTCATGATTCCTAATTAGTCCATGTAAGGAACTCTATCCAGAAAATTCTTAAATAAGATATTTATTTCTTGTCCACTCCTGTGTCTGCAGAACTGTGCAATGGTTTACAGGAGCGGTTTACTCATCTCAATATGCTGCTGCTTTGGCATGTACTTCTAGACTGACTGTGTGAAGCCTGGGGTGCTCAAAGAGTTGGTCTCAAATGTTTTAGGAATGTTTATCAGGGCAAACGGAAACTAGTGTGTCTAACTGGTCTCACAGGCATTTTTTAATATTACTGAAAGGCACTTATTCCCCACAAAATCAAATTTTAATTTTTTATAGCTATTGCAATTTAAAGGGTAAAAACAAGCCAGCTTAAAAATATGGCAGCTCTTAAGCAGTAGTGTATGGATGGCCTAGGAAGGGATAAGACCCAGTGCTGCCTAAAAGGGAGGGTATAACAAATTCTGCCTCCAGAAGCAGTCTTGACACACCTAGTTGCCCTACTACAGCTGATTTCCTACTCTGATTCCCCCCATGTGGCCTTGCTCTCTTGCCTGCCACTCTTTGATGTAAGAGTTGATCTACTTAGAAGGCTGCCAGTCAGAGGACCAGAGTTTGGCCTTTGGTGCCTTGCTTTACCTTCTGACTGCCAGCCTGTCCAATCTTTGTATCCTGTCCTGAGCAGGACATTTTCTTTGTGCTTGTCCCTGCCCGCTCCAAATGGGCCACTTTTTGGGGCACCTACCCTGCAAGGCACTTCTCAAGGCATTAGCTTATGTCTCAATGCTCTGGGTCCCACAGCTGTGCCTGAATGTGCCAGTATCAAGTCCACAGTTCAAGATGCTTGAATGTGTTTCTGGCCACTTCCTCACTAATCTGGGCTTTTGGACTGCAGCCCCAAAATGCAGGGTGCTTCCCTAGCACCCACTGTGACAGCACCCTCCCTAGGGCATCTGTTCATAGCCTCTAGTTTTTCCCAAAGCCATGCCTATGACTCAAAAGTCTTCCCTTAATTCCATTCATCTGACCCTATACAAGATTCAGCTCATAGAGTCCCTGACCCTTGCTTGACTCAAATCCTGGTTTTGAGCCACTAGTTCTCTGATCCTTTCAGGACTCTTCTTCTGTCTCAGCATACTGGGTCTCTGATCCTGGCAAGGCTCAATGCACAGAGGGCCTCTCAGGCACCCCCTGTAGCACTCAAATACCCCTATAGCCACTCTCAAAACCTCTGGTCTAAAATGCCACTGTATGCTGCTCCTTGCACAGCTCCTTCAGTTATGGGGATCTGGGCCCCTATGCTGGGGCTTATATGGCTCATTTCACCTCCCACTTCCAGTCATCTGACTTGGCTGTCTGGAAACAGGGCCCAGGTACTGCTAAGTACTTTAATCAGTACCCTGTATTCTGCAGGCTAGGCCTAGTAGCCCTGTAACTGTTGTGCTTATCTCTGCTAAGCTGCTTCTGCTCTGCTGGTTATTTTGCTAGCAGGCCGCACCTTTAGTGGCTCCAGTTCTGGGGAAGGCAGAGCAGTAGTGGTAGGGCAGAGTGCAGCTCATAGCAGGGGCAGCACATGACTGGAGGTTCACTGCTGTGGAGGGAGATGTCATCTCATTTTTCAGCTGTCCCAAATCAGTGCATGTTTTCATTGGCCACTTAAACATCGGTAGCAAACAAAAGGAGGTGACCTCTCTCCCACACAGTAGTGAACCTCTGGCTGCATGCTGCCACTGCTCAGGGCTCAGAGCCAGCCAATTACACCTCTGTTCTTAAAAATGCCATTCCATGTTGTCGATCTCACAACTGTATATCACATAAGGGAAGTTTTCAGTAATGGTTATGCCCAGAAAAAATGAGTAGAGATAAACTGTCTGAAGATACATTCTAGATCAGTTGTCTCTTAAAAAGTCTATAAAAAGGCAGGGAATAGAGTGCTTGGACACCACAGTGTGAGATGCTTCAGAAGTGTACATGCAATAAATATGAATAATAAGGAAATGGCTTACCAGGACAAGCTATCACAATTTAGTAGTGATGAAAACTACTTTGGGTCAAAATTTCAAGAGAAATTTCATAAGTGCTCAGTGCAATTGAAAAAAATATTTCAGTCATGGCTCACTTCCCTTGTGTATTCACTTTCTGTGAAAATTATAGTTGTGGCAGGGCATTGTTGGTGTCTGCCACTTTAAGGGCCGAGTCAAGCAGCTAGCAGGTACTTTGTTTGTGGTGGCCATTTTAGAACCATGGCTGCTTACATAAACAGAGCAGTTTGCCACTGGTAGCCAGGCAGGAAATATTGTCTGGCTGAGCTGCTGTATGAGAACATCTACAGGTAGGAGCAGGAGACTCTTGGTCCTGGGCATGACCTAAAACTGCACCCTGCCAGGAGTGGGTGGCCTGGTGGGGCTCCTAGTGGTGTGGGAGCCTCCAGGAAAATACCAGACCAGTTACCAGGCTGGTGGAAGGTGGGTTAGGGTGCCTCAAAAACCTCTAGCTCCCACATCACTGTGGGTAGCAGCTGGGGCCAGGCATGACTACAGCCACCTGAGCCCCCCACCAAGGAGGGAAGTCCTGTAACCCCAATGAGGGGGTGGAAGATGTGGAGCCCCAGTAAAGAGGAAACTAGAGGGCTGGGAGCCTGTTGTGTGAGTTTGTATGAGTTGCCCTGGGAGCAGCCAGGGCAAGCTTGGCCCCAGTCAGGTAATTGGCTGGCCACTGTTCTGGTGAGGGTCATGGGAGAGGCCCAAAAGACAGTATGTCTGCCTCCCAAGGTATGTGCTAAATAAAGCGTAGGGCTGAAGGGGCCTGCTCGGAGAGGGAGCAAGGCAGTATAAACTGGCGATGTGTGAAAGAGACCCTATAAGAGGAGTTGGAGCATGAGAGGCCCTAGTGAGAGGAGGGTGGTATGAATGCATGTGTGCCTGAGGCCTAGCAATGAGGGCTAAGCTTGGTCTGTCTGTAGGCTGGGAGCATTGCATCAGTGGGATGCCATCTGTGAGCCTTGGGCTGTGGTTTGGGGGATGAATGGAGCTGCAGATAGTGCCCCCTGGCATTGGGGCAAGAATGGGCAGCCTCTTGCCTAATAAGAACCAATGATGAAACAACAAGGCGGTTAGCCCAGAAACAGGTGGGTGGGCCCAGGCCCCCTGTTACAATAGTGTTAAAATATTTGTAGAAATACATATACAAATAAAGTAAATGGTATTGTTAAGATAATTTTGAATACATAAATATATACATTTACAAGGGTTCTCCATCAAGTCAGGGGATAGAAACAGTGCCATGTGACATTTGTCCAATAAAAATGGAACAAATTAGTTTGCTTTTCAAATGCAGGTTATTAGTAACCAACTGCTTATGAATAATCAGCATACTAAAATGTAGTTACAGAAAGTATTCAGTAAATTAATTCAAGAAAGCTATATAATTTTTTCAGTTGTATTCACAAATTATGAGCAGAAAAGAGGCTAAATTAATCAAATAAATACAAGTTACAAGAACTGGTGTGCCTGCTTCCTCAATTCCTTTTTAATAGAAAACCTGTTTTTTATTGTGGTAGTTTTTAAATAACATTTCAATGAATTGGACATTTACATAAGCTTGATCTTAACTTACTACCCTTTTAAAAGGAATTAAGGGCTTCCAATGAATTGGAACTGAAAACTTATCCTAATGAATTTGGATGTTTCTGTGGAGTGGCACTAAAAAGCTGCTTTAATGAATCAGGAGATCTCAGCAGGCTGCTCTGAAAACCCCACCTGCTTTTAATGAATAGTGAGTTACCCATGTATCTGCAGTGAACACACAGTGTAAATGTCTTCTTGCCCTAACATAGTGGTTTCTAGTCATTAAAATATTTATTTTTTTAAATGGAGAGACCAAGAAAAGATGACTTATTAATGTGATTTACTATATCTTTTAAAATGCAATTGGATTATACAGATCACTTGATCCGTAAGATATCTTGTCACTGTAATATTTTTCTCTAAAAGCATGCACCAGACAGCAACGGAGCTAATTTTAATGAGTTTTTATTTGTAACAATCAGTACAAAAAATCTCCAACTGTCTCAGAGACCAGTAATTGGCAGAAAGATGTTCTGGTAGAGGAAAAACCCCCCCTGCTGATTCTAGACAGGTGGACATCTACTTGAATCCAATTTACATCTAAAATGCATAATAGAAAAGATCTACCTTACATTGCCTAAATGAAAGTGAGCTCTTTATTTAGAGCTGTCTTTCCCTTCCCACTCTTCTCCCCCCTCCTTTTTTCTTTTTTGCTGAAGCACAGAAACTTGTTGTAGCTAAGTTTTAATGAAGGTACCTTGTTCAGTGTGTGTCTTTTTTTAGGCAGCTATTTGCTTGACTGGGACTTGAAACTGAACTCATGCTGAGCTAAAAAAGAAAACCCACCATGGCTTTTGAACAGATTTTAAATTGGAAAGACTGAGTTTGCCCACAGTTTGAAATCAAGTGAGTGTATCTACAATGTCATGTTCCTTAATTTGGTCACCTCTCAGGTCCCATCCTGCGCAGCTCCATCCTGTGAGGTTCTGAGTACCTCCAACTCCTATTGGGGTTTAGCAATCAGATTCAATATTGAGCATGTCTATATTGTAAGGTGCACTTAAGTCTTCCTGACACGCATGTACTTGCCTACTTTAAAGAGATTTTTTCCTACTTCACAGAATCCTAGTGACATGTTTAAATGGTTTAAAATATAAATTCAACCACAAAACTGAACAAAACATTGTATCATTATGATATCTAATGCAATTTAAAGTTTGGTTTCCCAAATTACAGCATTTTTCTTTTTGGTGGAAGAAGGCTCACATTCATGAAACCTGAAAATGCATGAGTGCAACTGGTTCTTATGTCTAAGTTAGCGTTGGAGCTGTGATGGTCCAGGAGTTATGTGAGAGGCAGAGAGATACTTTGAGGTGATATCTTTTATTAAACCAGTTGCATGGTTGGGAGAGATTTGTCCTAGCCATGAAGTTGGTCCAGTAAAAATTATCACCCCACAAAACATCCTTGCTTACCTCTTTTATTTTTTTTAAACATTCACTGTGTCATGGTTTAAGTAATTGATTGGTGAGACTAAGTACAGACTAAGTCAAAAAGCCCAAGGTGGGATTGATTCAATCTACCTAGGTTTCTCTAAGCTGTATAGATTGGACCATTAACAAACAGAATTCATGTTCAATTTTCTGTTGGCCAAGACAGATGCCTGGAGTGCCAATGCCAGAAGGCGGGGGATATTCCTGCATGCCTCCCAGCTCTGCCAGACAATGAATGGCCCCCCACACCCTTGTCAGGTCTCTGCCTCTAAGCAACTTTCTGGAAACAGGGCCCAGGCACACTATCTTAATTAGTACCCTGAAATAGCTGAGAGGTGGGGGGCTGGCAAGTGGGCAAGACTAGGGCATTCACTGTCCAGTAGAGCTGGACTGCACAGGGAGATAGCTCATGGATTTCTCCCTTGTCCTGTGCAGACTCCAGCTGGGGTAGGGCCAGGGCCAGGGCCAGGGTGGGGGTCCGTTGCTCTCCTTACCACTCCCCTCCCCCCACCATGCTGCTGCTGGCTAGGCTGGGGAGCAAAGTCTTTGCTGTCTCAGCCCAGTGACAACCTAGGG
Source organism: Gavialis gangeticus (assembly GCF_001723915.1). Taxonomy (NCBI): domain Eukaryota; kingdom Metazoa; phylum Chordata; order Crocodylia; family Gavialidae; genus Gavialis; species Gavialis gangeticus. The sequence goes on along the minus strand of NW_017728992.1, from coordinate 78,589,621 downwards.
GCAGGGTCATCCAGCTGGCTGAAGCGGAGGAGCTGAGGCTTGCCTACCCTCACTGTGATTTGGGGGGCATTAAGTGGGGACCTGCAATGCATCCTGGGATGCTGGAGGACTGCGAGGTAACTTGTGTTGGGAAGGGATCTGGAACAGAAGTTTTGATATACCATTCTAACCTAAAGTGATTCAATTTGATACTACATCCATCCAGATCTATCTTAAACCAGATCCACCATTATGAAACCAGTCTATGTGCACTGAATATCTGTTCTGTTACAAGTTTAGACTGGCTTCCGATCACTTATCCTGATTTATGTATAACTTCTGTCCTTAGCCTGAGATTCTAGTTCCTGGGTTTTTCAGAGAGTTTCTTCAAAATCTTGAACAAGGTTTTGTGCCTTATTTCCCATCTCTGAAAGAGGGTGGCAGGACACTTAGTGTGTTTGCCCCTTTAGGAGGAAAAGCTGCCTCGGAGGCAGCTTTCAGATGGCATGGAGGGGGACTAATGACTGAGGAACCTGACCAGAAGAGGGCTCAGGCTTGAGCTATATAAGCCCAGAGCCTGAACAGATCAGGCAGTGTAACTCCGAGAGTCCCCAAGGAGAGGAACTTCAGGCAGCAGGGCAGTGAGGCTCCTGAAAGAACAGGTAAGCCACCCTGTGGGCCTGTGGAACAGGAATATTATCCAGGTACAGAGAGAGAGATTTATGCAGGCAAGTGGCCATTAATTTATGTTGATGCTTTTGTTTGAGTCACAAGCTTTGAGCCCTGTTGGTGTCAGGCTTGAAGCATATTCTGTGAGCTGGTAGCTCAGAGGGAAGCCAAGAGTGGGGTAAGTGTCCCTCCCCCCCCCACACACACTCCAGAGGAGGGGCAGAGAAAAAAGGGAACATCAGAAGTGATCACATCTGTGAGACTTGGGGTGTGGTGTAAGGGTGGATGGAGCCACACAATTGGCCCTTAAATACACAGGTGCTCTGGAGGGCCCAGCTAGCAACCTGAAGGGCTAAGACTTTTACTGTAAAGCCCATGGGCAGCCTCCCTTCCCTAATCTTTATTAAGAACAAGGTAGGGAAGGAATCGAGGGACAGCTATTTTAGAGCTTGAGCCAGGCAGAAGCCATATGGCCACCAGGGGGCAACATGGTCACCCCCGGGGCCATGGCTCTGGCACGGAGGGCATGCACTGTTTCTCTCCTCAGGAATTCATCACTCATAGCACAATGAGTGTTGGGTGACCAGGGCATCAGTTCCAGATGCCCACATAAGGGGGTGCATGAACAGGAGTCTCTGCTGCAAGCCCAGCTGCTACAGCCAGGCTAGTCTCTGCTGCTGCTGTTGCTGCCCATGGCATGCACCCTGGCTGTTAGCATGCTGCTCATCATGTGCTAGATGTGTAACAACTGCCACCAGGGCTGACACCAGAAACCAAAACAAGGCCTTGTGAATCTCCAGAGCTTGAGGTACAGGGTCAGACTTTTTTTTAGTTGAGGGCTATAACAGACCCATGGATCAGGCATAGAAGATGGAAACAACTAACTGGTCAGTCATATCAGCATAATGGTGCGTTGATCTCAGACTGGGCTTTTACATCCTATAAAGTACAAATACTATTTTTTCCATCATCAACACTAAAAGGCAGGGAAAAATATAGAACATTTCAGTGAGAAATTAGGACAATTAAAAAATTATAGGAAAAGATGGTCACAACCTCAAATATGCAATCACTGACAAAGTCAGTCTGGGGACTTTGTCTAGATATATACATTATCAATCCACATCATTACAGGTGGATTTGTTAGTCCTTATTAGCAAGGATGAGAGGGACAATATTGAAACTGCAGCAGGGACAATATTGAAACTGCAGCTTCAACAGATGGAAAATAGGCTTTCAATCGTTCCTCACCAAAGCAAACATTGCATACCTCTTCATCCTTCCCATTACATTGTTAGATATAAATTATTTATCTTCCTGACCATTCACTTTGCTTTCCTTTTGTTAGGATCATTGGTGATGCGACTTGAATGCCTGTTTACAGGAACTACACAATTATCATGCTCCTTCACATTCTTAAGACCAGATTCCAATCTGGCTGACACTGATTATAAGGCTGATGAATGTGGGATGCAAACTCACCTATATCTGAAATCAAAATGTGCATTTGCAAGGCCACTATAGGGTAAATATTTGATTCCTCTAGATAAACTGGACTCTACAGATAGGACTCAAAGCAATCAAACAATATAAAAAGAATTAATAATTTGTTAAAACACAATTCCCTTTCTTGCATTATGCATGGATTTTTCTATTTTACAGCTGTCTCTGAGTTGTGACTACCTATGAACTCCTTAAGGGAATTGAGATAAATCTGTATTATAACACCATGCATCTTCCCATAGCCTAAGGAGCCAACACTGGATTTCAGTGTGCAAATGTGGAGATGGTAGGCTAAACTCAGTGGGAGCTGATGAATGCTCACTTTGAAAAATCAGCCACTTGTTTACATTTCTGAATATTAATTTTGAGGCTTATTTTTTCTTAAATCTTAGGCTTTTTATGGTTACATTTCCAAAGAGTTAATATTCAAGTAATTACCCAATAAAACTTGCATGTATATGTTGAGTCCACAATTTTCTATATTTTCACATTGACATGGACATTTAAGTCTCCTTGGTCATGTCTACATGTGCAATTAGTGTTCCATTTGCCTGTGCACCTAGGATTACAACACATCGAGCTGGGGTGGAGCAGCCCCAGCTGGCAGGGGGCCCCAGGGATCAGCACTGCCAGTCCAGGGCTGCTCCAACTCAGTTCAGTGTGCTGTGGAGTGGCTGGGTGGGGCACAAGAGTGGTTCAATGTGGGGCTAGCTTCCAGGCAGCCCTGGGAATGAAGCCCCCTCATGCCCCAGCCAAATCGTCAGCATCTATACATGTGATGTGGCAGAGTAAATAATTCCATAGAATAGTATTTATGTTTGGCAGTACTGGCCTGTGGTAGAATTAATTAGTTTATTCTGTCCTAATAGCACTGCCCATGTAGATGCTATCATTTTATTGTGGAGCTAATTGAGCAACTTCACAGTAAACATCTCATGTAAACATGCTCCTTGTCAGATTACTATGGGAGTAAAATTAGACTGGGGATTTTAGTTACCTTGCACGTTCATCTGCCCCATTTGCATAATTTTTAAGGTGAATATGTACACACCAAAAGACTTAAAGACAGGATCAGTACCAATATTATTTTGAATGGTTAATATTTCCTTTTCATTTCTCCCTGTGAGAATTTTGTCCATGCACACCAGAACAGCATTTTTCTGACAAAGGGCAATGTGGCAGACACTTGGAAAATAAACAAATTGGTGGTATTTTCTGAGACAATCATTGTGTCACTATAGAGTAATATGTCAATGTGTTACAGCACTGACTACTCTAGAATATAATTTTTGGGGGGGAGGGTTTTGATCCTAGAGTTCAAAAAGAGAGTTTACTGCTCTCATTCCTGATGTTACAAGGTTATAGGCTGCAACCTTGGGAGAGTTTACACTAAATTTGATTTTTATTGTTTCACAAAATGGGACTTGTTTTCTGACAGTCAATAAAACTGCAGGCTATACTCCTTTTATAATAGATGTGAATGGACTATTACTGTTTGTTATAGTGGTTTAACTGCAAGGCAAGCTTATAAGGGCTGTCACTGGAACACTACACAATTTTTGGTTGCCTCAGGACTAATGCTTATTTTGATCAGGTTCACTGCTAATATTTATATGATGGTCACAGTCCTTTAAAATGAGCAGGAAGTTCTCTTCTCTTTGGAAGCTTCCCCAAAACTTTAAAACAAACTGAAAAACTGCTGTTGGTGGAATAAGAATGTAAATGAGCACATACCTGGTGCAAATAGCTACTACCGTGCCTACAATGTTATTGCTATACTGTGATAGTATTATAGGTATGCCCCATTTTTGGTGCTTTTTTTTTTCTTTATAGTTGGATTACAATTTTTCAGTGGCAATGGTAGTGCAGCATTTATCTCTCCAATAAAACTTTTGAACTATACTTCCTTTATTGGTTCTTAATCCACATCAGGAAGAATGTCTTGTGGGTTTGTATTTTTGTGAGAAATTCTTTCTACAAATTCTATTTTTTTGGCATTCCAAAAACTAAAGCATCTGTCCATCACAGATACAGCATACTACAGGGGGGATGGTGCATTTTGGGTGTGCATGCTAAACTTTGGGTGCCTGTACATGAGCACAGAGCCTGCTCCAACACACTGTCATTACCACTGCTCCCCAGAGCACATGTAAAAGTGCCCTTTATTTTCACAAAGATGTTGCCCCAGACTTTTCCCTTTTTGCTTTTTTCACATCTGCAACTCCCACCACTGCCTACCTCAACTTCTTGTCCGCTGCCCCCAAAACAATCTTTTCACTTTCTAGTATGTGGCTTTTTATATGTGTCTGTTCAAAATGGATCCGACCCTTCCTCCAAACCCTTCTGTAGAACTGCTCACAGTAAATAAACAAGTTGGCAATAGTTGCAATTTTTAGCAAAAAGAACAAACCCATTAAACATGCATCATATGATGCTGCCACATCCTTAATGTATTGTGGTTTATCTATAGATGCGAACCCTTCTGAAAAGAGAATATTTGTATGCAGTGCTTCTCATAAATTTTTAGCTTATGTTTTTATAATGCCTCATACATTGCAGGTGTGGTCATGATAGTGGAATCTTTTAGCAATATAGAGATATTCCTAAATTGAAAACTTCAGCTATCAATTTTTATACAAAAGTGGTAGGAAATGGTAAGTGGTATGAGGGCTAGTTCACATGAGCCATATCTACATCGTAGACTTGACTGTTGTGCCCTCAAAGATGCTGCACTGCTCTGGGCAGGTTGCCTCCTAATGCATAAACAGTGTGGACACATCTGCATAGTGTCTGTATCTATCAGTCCTAGAAAACAGCCCATTAGACTGATCTACCATACAGCAATTGCCGTACATGTGTAGATGGTGGTGCTTTACTGCACATTAGATTAGTCAAATGCACAGTAAAGTTTCATGTAGACATGCTCGTTAAATCAAATGACAATGTTTATATTAACAGTTATTTTAAAATTAAGTTCCACCTCCTTTTCATCTCTCTTCCAGTGAGTCTCTAATTTTAATATATTACTAACAACCAGGGGCATAAATATTCACCTTTATTTATTATCAGAATTTGGCCCTGCATCTGAGATAAATAATCATTTACACTGATGCTTGCACTTGGTGTGGCTGAGGAGAATGTGAGGGAGAAGTATCTTTCTTTTGCTGCAGACTTGGTCTGCCAGGAGGCCTGAAGCAATTCTTGTGTAATTTAGGACAGCATTAAAGCTGCTGTACACTCTACACTACAGGGAGTAACAGAGCTGTATGCTCAACTGTTCCCATATCCTTCTTCCCCTTTGGCTAACTACATATGTAGTTAAATTTATGCTACCCAAGGATTCCCCTATACCCCTATACTCCACCCTGATTAGGAGGAGTCCTTGCTGACTCTTTACAAAAGCATTACAACTGCAATACAAAACAGGCTGGGCCAAGAACCTATCTGTTGCCGGGGTTGGGGTGGGGGAAGAGGGGAGACATTCACAGTATAACATTATATTTAATTTAACTTTTTTTGAGGGAGTTGGACTAAATGACCCTTGGGCCCTTCCAACTCTATGGTTTTATTTCTAAAACAGGAGTTACGGTGAATAATTTCCCATGGAGGATACCTTGGTAGGAAAAGTACTTGCATGGGGCAATTGTCAGAAAGCTGTGGAGACTCTTGTGCAATTAACATTTCTAAGTGATAGGGGTGAAGGAGCTTCCTTCACTGGTGAACTTAATTCCTCCATCCTATTTGGGGTCTCAGTTATATTCCAAGTCTTTCCAATCCCTGTATTTGCATTGACTGTATGATATCAGGAAGAGAGAGGGTCCCAACTAAAGGTGAACATAACTGTTACCAGGTTGCTGCAAAAGAATTGATGGCGGATGGGCAGTTGAGCAAACAAAACAAAACAACCTCCCCCTCAAACCCTTCAGGACTAAGGCTGGACCAGAAGCTTGCAGCATCCTTATTTCAAAATACAAATTATATTTCAAAATGGAAAGAGTATGTTCACAGAAAGCCACTTAAGAGATACAACAAGGATAGGTCTAGGGCTGACCTTGAGTATTATGTGAAAAAGGTGACAGATGAGAGCTTAATTAATCATTTACAGAGACCTTGACTGGCAGAGACCGTTTTAAACATCTGAATTGACTTTGATCTTTGATTAATTAAAAACCATCATCATTAACCACTAAAAAAAAAAAAAAAAAAAAAA
>NW_017728992.1:78582673-78583207 GCF_001723915.1 Gavialis gangeticus | reverse complement strand
AAAAAGGAAAAAACAAAACCACTTCATGCAAGTCTGGAACGAAAAGAAAAATAGAATGACTATTGATTCTCTATTCATTTCCAAGACTGCATCTTCTCTCCTTGTTTATACCATTCTTAATGGGGTTGGTCTACTCTTATACATGGTTCTTGTGGCAGAAAGCCACCTTGGTTTCTCCCCAAAAATCTCTGCCCTGTGACACTGATTTAAATCTCTGTGCTGTGACCATTCAATTAGGATGGGCCCAGCACACAGGGGACCACACCCTCAGCCTGGCTCTTTAGGGAACTTGAGCTGGCTGCATTCCTGAGGGAGGGGGAAACCTGCTTCCTCTGCCTACGTGACTTGCATCACTTACCTGGGTAAGGGGTTTCTACCTGGGGAGCTGGAATCTGCCCGGTAACAGGTGATGCATTTCAAATTGGTTGGCTGACAGCCAACTGGGGCTGACCTCCGCTGGCCCAGGTGAATGAGGTCACAGGGGCTATATAAGTTAGGACGGGGAAGGAGGCGGTCTCTCCGGCCATGAGGTGA
>NW_017728992.1:78575861-78577673 GCF_001723915.1 Gavialis gangeticus | reverse complement strand
GCACCCCCTACTGGCCCGCCTCACGTGGTGGAAACAGCGGAGGGATACAAATACCCAGCTGTGTTCCTGAGGTGGAATCTCTGCACCCGCCACAGTCCTTTCATAATAATCTGAAACCGGACTTTTTTGTACCCCTGTACACAATCACAAAAGTGAGGGCATTCATCAACCTCTATTGAAGGGACAGCTATTATGTATTTATCCATCTAATTTTTATCACTCTGTCCCTTACAATTTTATTTTAATTCTTCTCTGTTTTCAGTTCTGTCTAAAAATAAGTTACATTATTATTTTCTGAATTTATCCCATAATGTTGCTACCATATATGAATTTAGCAAACATTTATGCTACATACAAATGGTCCCAGATGAACTGTGCTTGTGTCCAGTGATTGCTAGTTTCTATAATGCTTTTTTTTTTAAAAAAAGAGCTAAGGGAAACAATAAGGATACAGAGGTGCAGTATAAAGCATTTTAAGAAACCATAATTTGCTATTAATATAAACTTAAAAGTATCAAAGGACTTAGAAACAAAGCTTTAATCCTTAAAAAAAAAAGGAAACACCCTCCCCCCCTTGTGTTTGGTATGTGTAGCATACATGGTACATAATGGTACCTAAAATATAAAACAGATTCAACCCTGAGGAAGACGGTGCAAGTGTCATGTTTGTCTCTGTGTTTGTAGCTTCGAAGAGGAAGTATTAACTAACAAAATGACAATGTAGGTGTAGAGAGAGCTTGTTCGCTATGTCAGTCTGTAGGGTAGTGTAACAGGGGGCTGCCTTGGCGCCGATTTGCCTTTGGCCCACCCACCTGTTTCTGGGACAACCGCCCACCATCTCACCTGCCATACCTTGTTGTTATCTAATGATAAATCTTAATTAGGCAGGAGGGTGCTCATTTTCTTGGGCTGATGCCAGCAGGCACTATCTGTGGCTCCATTCTTTCCCTACACCACAGCCCATGCCTCAGATGGCATCCACTGATGTTAATCTCACCAGACCAAATGTGGGCCCCAGAATCCTCCAATCAGGACCCCTTTAAGATCCCTCCATTCAGGTGGCCTGCTGTGCTTTCATTCAGGCTGCCTAGCTCCCTGAAACTATTTCCCTTCTTGGGCATAGTCCCCCTGGGGCCTTTGGCCACAGAGGCCCTGGCCTTGCCTCCAAGGCCAGTCAGAATCCTAGGCCCTCAGCTCTGGGCATCCCTTGTGGTGAGCCCCTGGCCCTTTTGTCCGTTCTGGTCCTGGCCCCAGCATAGACCAGTTAAGGGTACTCTACATCAGTCCTCTGAGCCTCTAGCCCCACTCTCTCTGGGGTATGCCTCCTGGCCCCTACTAGGGGGTGACCTACACAGTTGTGGAAGCTGGGGGTTAAGGCACCCCAACCCACCTTTCACCAGGGTGAAAACTGGCCTGGCATTTCCTGGGGGCTCCTGCACCACTAAGAGCTCCACCAGGGCACCTATTCCTGGCAGAGTGCAATTTTAGGTCATGCACAGGACCAGGTGCCTCCTAGCCATCCCCTGCGGCTCTTCCCTTACTTCCAGGTTGTTGCAAGCAGCCTTACAGCCAGACAATGTTACTGCCTGGCCTGTCAGCAGGCAACTGATCTGTTTATATAGGCAGCCAGGGATCTAAAATGGCTGCCACAATCAAGCACCTGCTGGCTGCTTGGCTCAGGTCTTAAAATGGCAGTCAAAAACAGTGCCCTGCCACAGGTAGATTCATATCTTTTTACATTAAATAAAGTTTGTATAAACAGTATTGATACTGTACTTCATAGTTTCATAGTTTCTAGGGTCGGAAGGGACC
>NW_017728992.1:78569299-78575850 GCF_001723915.1 Gavialis gangeticus | reverse complement strand
TGTACTGACGAGAAGGGAGTTCCCCAGCCTGTAGGTATGTACTGATGAGAAGGGAGTTCCCCAGCCTGTAGGTACTTGGGTGAAATTGCATAACATCTCCATGAAGTAAGATTGGAAAGAAATGGGTTGGAATCCCAACATGTAAACCACAACGCAGTTCAAAGATTTGTTCCAGTTGTGATGGAGCAGCTCCAGTGTTCTGTCACTTTAAGGGCTGGAGCAGGCAGCCGGCAGGTGGTTGATTAGGGTGGCCATTTTAGAGCCCAGCTCTCAGGCCTGAGGAGGTAGCTTGTTACTAACTATCCTGGGAGTAACATCATCTGGTGGGGCTACTGTTCTTGGAACATCTTGGAGGTAAGGGTGGGACTGTGGGGAAGGAGGAGACCCCATGGTCCTGGGTATGACCTGAAATTGCATCCTACTGGGGAAGGGTGGCTTGATGGGGCTCCTTGTGGTGAGGGAGTCCCCAAGAAATGCCAGGCTAGTTACCTCCCTGGTGAAAGGTAGGTAGGGGTGCCTTAACCCCAGCCTCCACCATCTGGTGGGTTATGAGAGTGGTTGGCTAGGCACACTGAGTAGGGGCACCTGAGCCTATGGGTGTCTCTAACCCCATGCCCTGGGAAGGTGGCATAGTTGAGAGGCATTGGGGAGGGGGTGTTGAAGAAGTTAGCTGAAGAGAAGGACGGAATGGCCAGGTGAGGGGCTAGGGGTGAGGTCGGCCCAGAGCTTGGCTAGCCCCCGCTCAGATGAGGGTCCTGGGAGAGACCCAAAAGGCCGTACCAGGGCTGGCTGAGGAGTGCAGGCAAGTCTGATGGCACTCCAGGGTTGCTAAAGGAAGCAGGGCAGGGTGAATGGGGCCTGGGACAGGCCGTATGAAAGAGGCCCTGGTGAGAGAGGGGTGGTGTGAATGTGGCCCACAATACACTGACAGTATGTCAGAGGCCTAACTGTGTACTGAATTTGGCCCGGCCTCAAGCCAGAGATCTACCAAACTTAGTGTTTTATCTGCAAGGCATGGGACACATTAAGGGGAGGTTGGAGTGTGTACATATCGCCCATAGTCATCAGGGTGCTTGAAGGGCAGCCTCCTGCCTAATTAACATCTGGACTGATTTACAACAAGGTGTGGTAGGCAAATGAGGCAGGAGGTTTGCCCATAGACAAAAGGGGCGGGCCAGTACTGAGACTGGGCCTTGGGAGCTGCTCCTTTTTGTCACACCAGTCATCTTCTCAGGGTGGGTGCCATTGAACACATCCAAACCTTGCAGATTTTGGAATAGCCTTCAGAATTGGGGGCTAGCAGCAATATAAAAAGTGAAACTTGCTGAATAAGGAGATACAGTGAATCAGGCAGTTCTACCAGCAAGTGGTAGAGTAGTAGGTAATATTGCTTCACTCTTAAAGTATCACAAATGCCTACTGACACCACTAGCGGTGATGGCAGATACAGGTAGCTGCAACGTAAGTCTGTTGCTGAATCCTAAGGAATGGGTCGGCCATGGTCCTCTATCTTCTTGGCTCAGACATCAGACCTCAAAATGAAGCAAAAATAGAACAGTACAAGAGCACTAGACATGACCTACAGATGCAAATGCATATCAACATTGACTGTGGAAGAGGGTGCTGCTATCTTAATATATTATGTAGGCTTTCTTTTCATTATGAAGGAGTTATACCTCAACCTATTGGATTGTTGTGGGCAGCATATTTTTGAAACAGGGCTCTGGCATAGGTAAACTATAACATCAGAAAGCTGAGGAATGGTTTGATGTTATAAAATGAAATCATTTTAAGAGGAGTCTCAGGTGAAGACCTCATGTTATCTCAGACCTGCATGACTGTGACTTGCCACTAGGGTGCTGGTGAATAGGGTAGTAGACAGGAGCCAGGAACCTATTCTCCCCCCTGGGAGAGGAGAGGCGAAGGTGTCATGTAGCTGAGAGGCAGAGAAACCAGTATAGGGTCTCCCCCCATTCCCCCACATCAAGTAGGAGCCTAGCCAGAGTGGAGGGTAGGAAGGGAGGAATCTTGAAAAAATGTTTGGGGGGTGGGAAGGGGAGGAGGAAAAAGGGGTCATGGAGAGAAAGAAAGTGGGAAAAGGATTTTAAAAAAATGAAAGGGCTAAAATCTTGCATGTGTCCTGGGGAATTGGGATTGGGTCAGAGAGGACAGTGGGGATGGGGAGGTTGTGTTGGCTGGGAGGGAGGAGCTGTCTTGGCTCATGTGGCAAGACCTGGGGGCTGGGGAAATCCATGCTTTCCCCAGATCCAGGGTCCCACAGCTGTTCAGCTCCTTTCAGTGTGGAGGTGGATCAATTTTAATCCAAGTGCAGAGCCCCAGGAAGGCTGCTTCTCATGGGCTCTGTGCTCTGGATGAACCCTGGTGGCTGCACGCTGAGAGCCACCTCAATTTCAGCTGTCACAGAAAACTCCAGGAAGGTTTATTCTCTGGGGCTCCTTGCTGTGGCTGCAATCAATGTGGCCGCAGAGCACAGAGCCCTGGAGAAGCAGCCTCCCCAGGGCTGTGCTCAGGCTGAAGTTGAGCTTTCCACATGCAAACCATGCAGCTGGGGGAAGCAGTCTTTGGCTCCCTGGTCTCTCTGCAATTAAGCTTAGAGCAGTCGCTATGAGCAGGAAGGGGTAAGAGGGGAACCACTAAAATTTGGGAGGATAAGAAGGGGTAGTGCAGCTGGGTGCTGTGCAGCCTGAGATGCTGGAGGAATGCAAGTAAAGTGTTGTGTTTTACCTCCCCTGACCATTCAAACAATATCTTGCAAAGCCTGGGTAAAATTTCCAAGATAAACCTCCTTTTGAATGGCTTATCTTTAAAACGTTAGAGGTACTTACGGCTGTTTAACACCCATTAATTATTGCCTGTTCTCATTTTAAGTGTGTTTATGCCGATTTTTAAGGTAAGCTGTGCCAAGGCCCTTAGAAAGACGCAGCACTACTCTGAGGAAAGATTTTTATATTGCGGCTTGGAATATAGGGGCTTGTGCGCAGGCAACCTATAGATTAATTCTTGAGGTAATAGAGCAAAATGAGATAAAGATGCAAATGGTAGATATTACTGAAATGTCCTTGTCCACTAACAGTGATTATATCTTTTAGTGTTTTCTGACATTCTTGTGTGCAAAACAGATAATACTGACATATTATTGAATAGCTGAATGAGGAAATACCTTTTAGGATAAGGCTACAGCTATTCTTTGTTTCTTCTTATTTGACATTTTATAATGTCATGTACCTTAAATAATAGTGCCAGCCTCTGCCCTAAACACAAGATATAACTTGTTGATGTAACGCATTGTTTTCATCTTCTCCTGTTTGGGAGATGAAAGATTATATATTGCTCTGTTCCATATGCTCTTTTTCTACACAGTTCCAAATATTTTATACAATGAAAATGACTTGCTTATTCTACTGTAGATCTTCTAGGTCATTGGATCCTGTGGGAGATGACCTCTTTCACACCATTTTAGCCTTTGCATTTTCATTCTACCTCATGGTTGTTAGAAATGCTTATAAGTGAGCACAGAGAATTACCTAAAACATCTATCAGGGATTTAAGGAATCACAGCAGCTAGCTGTGAATTTTTTCTCATTTACTTAAAATTTTCTTGTGGAGGTAGGTTCAACAGATACATTTCTAAAGGGGTGAGTAGTCAAGAATTGTTCTGATGTACATTCATACCGCAAAAATCATACGGTATGTGATGCACAATCAAAAATAGCAGAAAATAGCATAGTAGAGTCATAAAAATAACTTATGACTCAAAAAGGATAATGAATTTGGAAAAAGTCAACATTCGTTTTAAATAGCAGAATATTAAGAACCATCAGTACTACATAAACAACAAGCAGATCAGCATGTCTGTGATTTGTGTCATTAGTCTACTTTGAGTATTAATAAAAAATGATAGTGGGATGAAGTTGAACAAGCACTGCTAGCCTGGTTAAATTGTGTTAAAAGCTGGGGCAACATCATTAGCTGGTAAATGTGTACTGGCTGGCCAGCAGAGTCATGCCAATTATATCGGCTGAGAAAATGGTCCTGGGACTCATGGTTGGCTTTCCATGGTTAGAATGCATTCAGTGCAGAAACAGCTCCCTGCATCATACTCTGAAATTTCTGATGTGATTTATTATGACAAATTGCATCATCTCCAGCACATGAAGTGGCATTAAATACCATTACCTTGATGCCATCATGTGCTGCTACCATTGTGAGAAGCAATGACCCACCTTTCCATTCTTAATCATGATTGATGTATCAGTAACTCTGTTTTTCTTCCTTAATTATGTATTTGTACTTATGACTTGCTGGCTGCTGAAGCATTTGCAAATTCAGATGATACATTCCTCTCACCCCCAGGGATTGGCAAATGAGATGTAATTTTACATTAATGAGATGTGATTCCACCCAATGAATTGAAGGATGATTAAGAAATAGCAGTCACAAGGGGCACAGTAGCCTTACACCCATAGTAACTAGTTAGGTATGAATGGAGAGGAGTGTCAGATTACTTAATCCATCTCCTTACATATAGACAAGGAGCTACTGTTTCAATGAGGTAGACATAATTTTTTCTTATAGAAAAGGTAGTGTTGGAGTATCATGGACTTCAGGAAGGCCTTTGACACTGTCTCCCACCCCATTCTCATTAAAAAGCTAGGCAACTGTGGCACTGATGCCTACACAGTCAGATGGATTGCAAATTGGCTGAGGGGCTGCACCCAGAGTGGTGGTGGATGGGTCATATTTGACCTGGAGGGATGTGGGCAGTGGAGTGCCCCAGGGCTTGGTCCTCGGGCCTGCACTGTTCAATTTCTTTATTAGCGACTTGGACGAGGGGGTGAAAAGCACCCTGTTCAAAGTCGCTGACAACACCAAGATTTGGGGTGAGGTGGGCACACTAGAAGGGAGGGACAGGATACAGCTGGACCTGGACAGGTTACAGGGGTGGGCAGATGAGAATAGGATGGGATTCAATACTAACAAGTGTAGAGTACTGCACTTGGGCAGTAAGAACCAGCAGCATACCTATAGGCTGGGGAACACCCTTCTTGAAAACACAGTGGCAGAAAGAGATCTTAGAGTCATTATTGATTCCAAAATGAACGTGGGCTGCCAATGTGAGGACGTGGTCAGTAAAGCTAACCTCATCTTGCTGTGCATCCACAGATGCATCACAAGCAGGACCGAGGAGGTGATCCTCCCCCTCTATGCAACACTAGTCAGGCCGCAGTTGGAGTACTGCATCCAGTTCTGGGTGCTGCACTTCAGGAGGGATGTGGCCAGCATCGAGATGGTCCAGAGGAGGGCCACTTGTATGATCAAGGGACAGCAGGGCAGACCCTATGAGGAGAGGCTACAGGACCTGAACCTGTTCAGCTTTCACAAGAGAAGGCTGACAGGTGACCTGGTGGCCATCTATAAACTTACCAGGGGGGACAAGTGGGGAATGGGAGAGACCCTGTTCCCCTGAGCATCTCCCAGAGTAACAAGGAATAACAGCAATAAGTTGTTTGAGAGTAGGTTCAGGCTGGACATTAGAAAGCACTACTTCACAGTCAGGGCAGCTAGAATCTGGAACCAGCTTTCGAGGGAAGTGGTGCTGGCTTTTACCTTGGGGGTCTTTAAGAGGAGGCTTGACAATTACCTAGCTGGGGTCATATGAGCCCAGTACTCTCTCCTGCCCAGGGCAGGGGGTCGGACTTTAAGATCTACTTGGGTCCCTTCCGACCCTACATTTATGAATCTATGATGTTGCAACCAAGATAGTCCAGGAATTATGACAGAAGCAAGGATTTTTGTGAATGGTATCTTTATTGGATTAAATGCATGTTTGGGATAGACTTAGACCAGCTTTTGAATGGGAACATTTTTCTTCAGGTCTGAGAGAAGAAGCAGACTACAACAATGATTAAAAACAATCTGAAGGGATCTGAAACTATAGAAGAAAGAAATCCTCAGGGGTAGCAAGCAAACCATTAACAGAAGAAAAGTTAGCTTGATTAGTGGGAAATCAAAACCTTTCAAAGGGGATGAGGGTTGTTACCACCTATTGTGTGAAGAAAGTTTCTGGAATCAGATTATAGTATGTCATAAAGCCAAGATCTGTATTCAGTCCTTCATTCTTAGATTCACAAACAAGGTAGTTCTGGCAGATGCACCTTATTCAGCTGTGGTACCCTCACTGCAAGCTATAAGATATCATAGAAACCATCTTGAAACCACTCTTCGGTCAAAGAGTAAGGTTGCTACAGGACACAACAGACTTCCTCAGCAAAATCAAGAACATGAATGCCATCTTGCAGAGGTGATTAATTTTCAGCAATCAACACTTCCTCTCAGCCATGGGCAAAGGATGGCCCCCTCAATATGCCAAACTCTTCATGAACCACCTAGAAGAGGAATGTTTAGAAAACCGCACCGCCAAAACTGCATTCTACCTGTGTTCATAGTTTCTAGGGTCAGAAGGGACCTAGTCACTCCTGGCGGTGCTCAGTGGAACAGTGACTCCCCCAATGCCTGCTGATCCCCCCTGA
>NW_017728992.1:78569021-78569288 GCF_001723915.1 Gavialis gangeticus | reverse complement strand
TTATTGATATATCTTACAGTGTTAAAGCAAGTCTCTTGTAATAATAATAAAGTGAACTCTAAATACATGTTTCATAATTTCATGAATACATATTTTGCTGCCCTCCCACAGGGTTGATTGCCCCCACACAAGGGCTACAGCCCCTCAACAGGGGATTTGGACCCCACACAAGGGGTACGCCCCCCCAACAGGTGCCAAATGGCCCCTGCAGGGGCTGCCCCCTTGATTGCTGCCCCATCACCCACCAGCTGCTGCAGTCCCCCCCAA
>NW_017728992.1:78562392-78564021 GCF_001723915.1 Gavialis gangeticus | reverse complement strand
ATTGTTTCTGTTAATGATTTTTTTTCTACTTCTGGTGACTTTTCTCTTCTCTAGTTTCAGAGCTCTCCAGATTTGTTTTTAATCATTTTTATATCTGCTTTGTTCCTAAGAGCAGCAGAAGAGTGTTTCCCATTCAAAACCTTGACTAAATCTATCCCAAACATGAAATTGATTCAATAAAAGTTATTATCTACAAAAAATCCTTGTCACTACTGTGGAAACAAGTACCAGCAAGTAGTAAATGTGTTTAACCCACTGTAATTACCTGTAATTGGTGTAGAGGTAAAATTAGAGCAAGTACTTGTAGAGCATTTCCAAACCTAGCATAGGCTGTTCTCTTCTACTTGTGAAAAAAACCCAAAATGATTTAATAATTCCTAATGTAGGAAAAGACTAAAAACATTATTGTCTGAACCCAATCGACTCGGGGACAAATGGGTCACGGTATCTAACTAGCAAAGACTCATTCTTGTATGAGCAAAGTCACAAGTGACTCTCTCTAATGTACTCTAGATTTTGGAGCTCTTAATTGACAAGTCTTGAACTTAAGCAGTAGTGAGAATCATAAAATTATTATGGCCATTGTATTTCACTTAGAGACTTTGTTAATAAACTTCTGTTTCTGTAAAAATATAGCAAAGCATGACCGTTTTCCTTGGGGACCTACTAGGCATATACTTGTGGTTACATCTCAACAATCACACCGATTTCAGATTTTAAGAGTGAAAATACTACCTTGACTCCAGTTCATGGAGAAAGTAGTAGAAAAAAAGAGGTGTTACTTACAGTGCTGGGAAATATCCATGGGCACGTCCACACATGCAGCATGCGCAGCTCAAATAGAAGTGGTACAAATTTGAGCCGGGGCTTTTTGCTTCAGTGCACATACTCAGACATGTACTTTGGTGTGGAGCAAATTGTGCCACTTGGGGCAAAATAACCCTGCCTAGCTCCTCCTGGATCTGCAGCCAGAGGGGAGCTAGAGCCTGGGGCCAGCACCTGTGCTGGCCCCAGCAATATAAAAAGCTGCCCTGGCAAGTAGCTCAGGGCTACTCACTCTCAGGAGCTTCTGGGGCCCAGCCAATTGGTACCTGGGGACACTACCCCTTGTGCCAACTGGATTGCTGAAGCAGCCCTGAGAGTTCTCTGCACCCTCTACCCACTGCAGCAGTATGGCAGTGGAGGCTGCTGCCTGGCTGTGACCTGCTGTGCACCTGTCAGACCTGGATGGGGACTGCAGAGCCACTAGAGGCATCTGTCCCTCTGGGCCAGCTGCCAGCGGACTCTGGTTGCAGGGTTAGCCTCTGCGTGGCCATCTGGGCAGCTATTGCCCAGAAGATGTTCCAGGTGTGGTGGCCTGCTTTGAACTGTCAAAGCATGTCCTCCTGGCCCCATTTGGCCAGGTCAGCCACAGCCAACTGGGTCCAAGGTGCCAGCTCTGAGGAAGCAGGGTCCTGCCACTGGCCTCCCTAGCAGGAATTCTGGTGTACCCTATTGGAAAAATGAAAAATCCCTGATAAAAAAAATCCCAAAGTCACTCTGTAAAATACCCTCAAATCCATGTTCCTCCACAAGTAAAACAAAAGACCACTATAAAGAGAGAGAGAGAGAGAGAGAGAGAGAGAGAGA
>NW_017728992.1:78555712-78562215 GCF_001723915.1 Gavialis gangeticus | reverse complement strand
AGGGGCCTCGGGAGTGGGGGCAGCCAGGGCAGGGGGTGGGGGGGCTAGGAGAGTGGGCTGGGCTATGAGGGGTCCCCCCTCATGGTCTCCTCCTCCAGCCCTCCCGACCCCTTACTCACTGGCACTGGAGCCCCGGTGTTGAACATGTCGCCTGGCTGGCCACATGTTTCAGCACCAGGGTGAAGGGCCAGCCGTAGAGATTCTCTGGCAGCCAGAGCATCTCCATGAAGGACCAGCCTCTGATTGCCTCAGGACACGGTCTGGGACCATGCCCTGCTCTGATTTTTAAAACTTCAATTATTTTAGATCCCTGGATATCCTAAAATGAACATTTTTTCAGTCCTGCACATGCCTGCACATTCGAAGATGAGGGACACTGAGCTGACTCTAATTACTTTTATTCTATTAGTCCTAAAAAGCCTTTCAGAAATACAAACAAGGTTCTGTGGGTAGACGTGATATCTTTTATTAAGCCAACTAAAATAGTTGGAAAAATTATTCTTTGCAAGCTTTTGGGCATGCGGAGAGTCTGCTGTTGTTTTATGTGTTCTCCTGGGTAGAATAGAAGCCAATATGCAAAATGCAGGTCTGTGAAAATGCAAATGCAAGGCAGTGAGCTTCAGAGGGAAAGTGAGACAATGTGTGAGACAGGTAGGTTGGGAGCAGGTGGGGGGGTGGGGAGGGAAACATTAAACTGGTGATGGAATGTAGCTGGTAAAATGTAGACAGGTTACCTGGGGTTATCAGATATCACATCTACCCAAAGAACCTTGTCTGCCTATGTCCTTGGACCAATGCAGCAAGAACCCTTTCAGAAATCCAGTTAGTCTCTAAAGAATTCCTCAGAGTGAGGAAACACCAAAATCAACTTGGAGTGCACAGCTGGAAGCAGTATATTTGCACTGTTGCCAAACCAGCCAAGATCTTAGGGCTTTGTCACAAGTTGCACTTTAAACTACTTGAAGGCTGATCAGTGTTAGTGCTAGGTCAGGTTTGGAGCAGTCAAACCTTAAGACTAAAAATCTTCTCTACTGTTCTTCACTTGCACATCTGTGACTTGCAGCTACAGGCCTAGTGAGCAGGGCCTGAACTAGAAGCTACAGCTGTGAGTTGCCATCAAAGAGCTGGTGAGCCAGGATAGGCTTCTCTCCCTGCTTTAGGTGCGAGTTTGTAAGAGAAGGGTTGTTGGGGCAGGAACATGAAGCTGGGAGGTTAAGAGTCAATGGGATAGGGGTGGGTAAGGAAATGGGAGTGGAAGAAGGGGGTGAAATGAACTAAGTTTGAACCCAGTTTTCTCTCCTGCCCAGGGCAGGTTGGTAGACTAGAAGATCTACAAGGTCCCTTCCGACCCTACATCTATGAATTTATGAATCTAAAGTCAGCCGCTGAAGGATAAAAAAAAAAAAAGTAAAAGTAAAAAGAACTTAAAAAGAAATATAGAGGAAATAAATTAAAGGAGGTCTCATGTTTTAATCAATTGGGATTTGGGATCGGGGAGAGGGGTTCTAGTAATGCTTCCTGGGATGGCTGGAAGTGGTAGCAGTGAGGGAAGGTGCTTTTGGGGGAGTTACTGCCCCTGCTCTGGGAAGGAAGCCCCAGCTCATGAGGACCTGATCTGGCCCTCTACCTTGTTCTCTTCACACCCTCCCCCAGACCTGGACCTCTCTGTCCCCTGTGGCCTGGCTAGCTGGCATGTGCTCTCCAGGCTGTTGCACCCCTGGAGATGGGAGGGGAGCTGGCTTGGTGCCAGAACTGCCTCCTGGGCAGTAGAGTTCAGGGGATGGAAAGTTTTTCCACCCAGAACAGGAGGGTGAAGGAGGGGATATTACATCCTGGGATGCTGGGTGATTGCAACTTTGGTGGCTCATCTGTGGGGAGTGGCCACACATTAATGGAACATGAGCTGGGTAACATGGATCACAGATAAAACTGCCCTGGTGTGGCTTAAATTTAAGCCACCTAAAGTGTGCTTATAGCTAGTTTCAGGTGTTAAGGTGTGGACAATCCAGGAGTTAACAGCTCCAGGTGCAATGTGAAATTAATATGTAACAAGGTGCTTGGATTTGGGATCTTCCCAGAGATTCAATTTAGTTATAAGAGGGTGCATCTACACATGTATATTAATGTGACATTAATAATGTTCCTGGGTGCCTTGTTTACACATGCACCAAGAACTGCTACATGTTGAGCTGGGTCAAAGCAGCCACAGCTGGCAGGGGAACCAAGGGGTTAGCCTGGTGCTGCTCTAACCTGGCTCACTGTGCTGTAGAGAAGCTGGCTGGGGCACAAGGGTGCTCCAGTGTGGGTCTAGCTGGTAGGCAGCCCCTGCCCTGAAACACCCTTGTGCCCCAGCCAGTCCCACCTGTGTCTACATGTGCAGTGCTATGAAGTAAAAAACTCCGCAGCAGGATAGTACTTATATTTATTACTTTAATCCAGCTGAATTGCCCTGTATATGTAGATGCTGAGATATTTACTGTGGAGCTAATTAGTCTACTCCATGGTAAACATCTCAAGTAGACACACCCAGAGACGGCTACACTGTCTCCTCTGTATACATAATCTAAGGGGTGAAGGTTCTGAAATCTTGAGGCATGGATAGCAAAATGATCATGGACTTGACTGGATGGTCATTATTTTTCAATGGCATGGGTACATATGTGTTCTGCCTTTCTCTCCCTTTTTCTGTCTCTGAACCCCTACCCACACACTGTACTGCCTCAGGCTGCTATCACTTTTTTGCTTTCTCATTACACTTTTCTTTTAAGCCTAGACAATCTATCATTTCTGCTATGTCTCTGTTAGCTTTTGGAAACAAGGAGAAGAAATGGAAGCATCAGATAAGAGACTTAACTACTCTTTGTATATTGGAGTTTAGCTGTAATATAGACAGCTATGCATACCAGGCTCTAATTACATAAAACACATCTTGAACTCCATTAAAACCCCAACCATTCTTCTTTCCAAGCTGCTCATGGGCGTAAGGTTAGAAGTTTTATTCTCACTCTGTTTGGCATGAAAATACTAGCAGCAGAAATCTGTGTTTTAATAACATAACTCATGTTATGCAGCTGATTACTTCAGATCATTAGCACAGAATAATGACCCTGTGCCACTCACTTTAGTTCACACTTTGTCCTAAAATAACTTCAAAACATACCAAGATTTGGAAACCCTTACTCTCTCCCTTTGTTTCTGTAGCTAATTTTCTTTTTCATTTGTATGAGATGATGCTATTTTCCTATATTTTGGTAGAGTGGTAGGGTATTTAGAACATTTTCATTCACTTATACATTTTAGAGAAACAAAAGTGATTAGAAACATGATTGGGAAACATGACTTAGGAGGACAGGCTGAAAGAGGATTATTTTGTTCGGAGAAGAATGTGTAGGGATTTGATATTTGACAAGGTGGATATAAAAAAAAAAAGAGGCGACAAACTGGCTGTAGGGAACAGGGCAAAACAGCAACAATCTCAAAGGGAAATTTAGGTTGGATATTAGGAAGAACTCTCTCATTGAGAGAGTGGTTAAGCATTGGAAATGGCTACCTGAAGAGTGGGGTGGAATCTCTATTTTTGGAAGTATTTAAGAGCAGGTTAGGGAAACACTTGAGTGGAGAGGTTTAATCAGGGATGATCCTGCCTTGAGCAGGAGCTTAGACTGGATGATTCTAATGTTTCTTTCAGCTCTATATTCCTATGATTTTAAGTCAATGATCTCAGTCTTTGATGTAAGCAGTTTAGGGACTTGATCCTGAGTCTCCTATATCTCAGGCGAGTTTTTTTAGGGTTGTGGATATTTTGCAGTGGGTTACTTTCCTGTGCTTTGTTTTGTTTTATTTCATGAAAAATTCTGAAAAATCTTAGTATTGTTTTGTATTTGAATTAAAATGATTTTTTAAAACCTCAAAGTTTTTCATGAGGCATTCCTTCCCCCCTCCCCACATCTATCTTGAACCAGTCAGAGGAAAATTCATACTAATGTACTCGCAGACATGCAGGAGGATCTTGGAGACCTAAGGGAATGCAAGTTGGATCATTCTAGTCTTACACCTTAAGAGAAAAGCACATCTAATTTAGCTTGCAACAAGCAGTTTGCGTGTTGTATGTTGTTTTAAAAGCCCTTTTTTCTTTAGGCTTTTTTCCAAGTTCTATATAAAAATATTGTGTCATAAGAAGACTATTACTTAAGTATATCACCCTAGAGGCCTGACTGGATTCAGACACCTGCTTGATCTTACTTTTGGGAGCTTGTGACCAAGACATTGAACAAGAATATCTAGACCTTGACCTGAAAGTGGAAGAATTGTGAGAGTCTGTCCCAGGGAATGAATACAATGGTATATTATTTGAGGTGGCTGCTATCAAGAAGATCAGAAAAGGGGGAAACCTGAAACCAGGTTTGTAAGAAGGAGAAAAGGTGGCAAACTGCAGCAGAGCAAATGTAGGTTGGAGATTAGGAAGACTTTTCTTACTAGGATGGTAGTTAAGTGTTGGTACAGACTGCCTAGAGAGGTTGTGGACTCTTCCTCCCTGGAAATTTTCAAGACCATGTTGGTCGGACACTTGATTGGGATGATCTTGCTTTGAGAAGGGAGCTGGAAAGAGGACCTCATGTGGTCCCTTCATTTTCTGCTTTCCTATGATCCTACAAATACTTTAAACACATCTACCTCTTTTACCTTGGCTAATATTAGGTATTATATATATTTAGAATTCCCTATGACTTAAATCCCATTTTCTGTCCATGGGATTTGTCCTGCACTTATTAAAGTCAATGGCAACACTTTGAATACTTCAGTGATGTGGGGTCAGATATGACAAGGAAGAACTATTTTCTTAATGTGATCCTCTTTTCTTCAATACGGTGATGACTGAAATCTGAGATACTGTTCTGAGGCAATATCTTTATTGCCCAGTTAATAAATAGTATCACTATACTGTTTACCACTATAGCCCAAGGTCCAAGGTACATTTTCATACAAATACAACACGTATATTTCTAACGGGAGAGAAAAAACAAAGGTTTATTTAGTAAGAGGTTTTTCCCACTTCTGCCGACATGATGTAACCAGAAGGTGGCATCTAAATGTTGAGAATAACATTGTGTTAGCTTGTTGGTTATCTTCAGCCCCGTTTTTGGGAAATTGTTTAATCACTGTGCAAATTGTTGAAGTTTTTTAGCGTGTTTTTATATAGCAAGTACAATACATATTGAGTACTCTCCATGTCGCAATTTTCAGAATCACATAAGGGCTTTGGATTCTAACGCCCATTCCTGGCAATTGCAAGCTTAGTTTTATAATTCTTAATAGATGCTTAATAGACTTTAAACAACCATATTGGTATCTTTGCCACATTGTCAAATATTCCACTTCTTAGTAAGATTAATTAAATGTCAACGTAACCTGGATGTCCTGACTTTAAAAGCTCTATGGCTGGCAATAAATGAATTCAGATGTGACTATGAGCAAAATCTCCCTAGTAGGTGCTTTCCTGGAAAAGAGGATAATGTGAGCTATAATTACACAAATATAGAAAAAAATTATTGTTTTATGAATATCAGGAACCTGATTCTCACTTGCAGTTGACATCTTTGCACCTTAGGGTTGTGTTCACATGAGCATGCACGTGCCTCTTGCCCCGCCTCAAACCCCTTTGAGCCGGGGCAGCAGGCATGTGCGGGAATGAAAAAATGTTCCCCGTGTTGCAAACTTGCAGCGTGGGGAGAAAATTAGACCCTTGGATACCCAGGGGTCTAAAAAAAAAGCTTTAAAAAGTGGCGTAGAGCACGGTCTGGGGCCGTGCCTTGAGGCAACCGGAGGCTGGGTACTCCATGGAGATGCTTTGGCTGCCAGAGTGTGTCTATGGTTAGCCCTTGCCCTGGTGCTGAAACATGTGGCAGACCAGGCACAGGAGGAGGGGAGAGGGGACCCCCAATGGCTTCTCCCACTCCCCCAGCCCCCCAACCTCTGCTATAGCTGGCCGCTCTCCACACCAGCCCCAGCGAGGCCCTGATCCCTGCCATGGCTGGCCCCCTTGAGGCCCCTGACCCCTGCTGAGGCTAGCCCCACCCCTGCAAGCTCCCCGAGGCTCCCAACCTCTGCCACGGCCAGCCCCTCTCCCTGCCAGCCCCCCTGAGGCCCCGAACCCTGCCCTGGCTGGCCCCAAGCCCCCAAGTCCCCAATCCATGCCCCCCCCACACCATACTTAAAAGAACAAAACGAACAAAAACCTCAGCACTTATCAGCAGTTGGAAGTACCATTGCTGACTGGGGCCTGGACCACACAGTGCTGGGCAGGGTAACAGCTCCAGCAGCCTCAGCCTGGGCCCTTCTTCCCCTCTGCTTCCTGTGCTGCCTGGGGGACTCTGCCAGGAGGCCCTGGAGCCCCCCCCCACCCTTGCTTCTAAGGTAAGCAGAGGCTTTATTTTTCCATTTTTTTTCTGTTCTTTTTCAGGGTTTTTTTTAAAAGTGATGGTGCCTGGGGTTGTGGGGGTAAC
>NW_017728992.1:78555143-78555485 GCF_001723915.1 Gavialis gangeticus | reverse complement strand
TGGCTGGGGTGGGACATGTGAGGCTTGTAGGGGGGTGGTAGCCCCTGCGGGGGCCATTTGGCCCCGTTGGGGGGCTGTCACCCTTTGTGTGGGTGATAAACCCTCTGTTGGGGCTTGAACCTTTGTGTGGGGAACGAACCCCCTTTTGGGAGGCTGAACCCTCTGTTAGGGGGCCGTAGCCCTTGTGTGGGGGACGAACCCCTTGCATGGGGGCCATTGACCTGTGGGAGGGCAGCAAAATATGTATTCATGAATTCATGGAACCTGTATTTAGAGTTCACTTTATTATTATGACAAGAGACTTGCTTTAACACTGTAAGATATATCAATAAAACATTGTCC
>NW_017728992.1:78549317-78550143 GCF_001723915.1 Gavialis gangeticus | reverse complement strand
CATGTGCGGGAATGAAAAAATGTTCCCCGTGTTGCAAACTTGCAGCGTGGGGAGAAAATTAGACCCTTGGATACCCAGGGGTCTAAAAAAAAAGCTTTAAAAAGTGGCGTAGAGCACGGTCTGGGGCCGTGCCTTGAGGCAACCGGAGGCTGGGTACTCCATGGAGATGCTTTGGCTGCCAGAGTGTGTCTATGGTTAGCCCTTGCCCTGGTGCTGAAACATGTGGCAGACCAGGCACAGGAGGAGGGGAGAGGGGACCCCCAATGGCTTCTCCCACTCCCCCAGCCCCCCAACCTCTGCTATAGCTGGCCGCTCTCCACACCAGCCCCAGCGAGGCCCTGATCCCTGCCATGGCTGGCCCCCTTGAGGCCCCTGACCCCTGCTGAGGCTAGCCCCACCCCTGCAAGCTCCCCGAGGCTCCCAACCTCTGCCACGGCCAGCCCCTCTCCCTGCCAGCCCCCCTGAGGCCCCGAACCCTGCCCTGGCTGGCCCCAAGCCCCCAAGTCCCCAATCCATGCCCCCCCCACACCATACTTAAAAGAACAAAACGAACAAAAACCTCAGCACTTATCAGCAGTTGGAAGTACCATTGCTGACTGGGGCCTGGACCACACAGTGCTGGGCAGGGTAACAGCTCCAGCAGCCTCAGCCTGGGCCCTTCTTCCCCTCTGCTTCCTGTGCTGCCTGGGGGACTCTGCCAGGAGGCCCTGGAGCCCCCCCCCACCCTTGCTTCTAAGGTAAGCAGAGGCTTTATTTTTCCATTTTTTTTCTGTTCTTTTTCAGGGTTTTTTTTAAAAGTGATGGTGCCTGGGGTTGTGGGGGTAAC
>NW_017728992.1:78547850-78548330 GCF_001723915.1 Gavialis gangeticus | reverse complement strand
GGTATTTTACAGAGTGACTTTGGGATTTTTTTTATCAGGGATTTTTCATTTTTCCAGTAGGGAACACCAGAATTCCTGCTAGGGAGGCCAGTGGCAGGACCCTGCTTCCTCAGAGCTGGCACCTTGGACCCAGTTGGCTGTGGCTGACCTGGCCAAATGGGGCCAGGAGGACATGCTTTGACAGTTCAAAGCAGGCCACCACACCCGGAACATCTTCTGGGCAATAGCTGCCCAGATGGCTAGACAGGGGGCACACATGGCAGTAGTGTTACACAGAGGTCAACCCTGCAACCGCAGTCCACTGGCAGCTGGCCCAGAGGGGCAGATGCCTCTAGTGGCTCTGTAATTCCCATCCAAGTCTGGCAGGTGCACAGCAGGTCACAACCAGGCAGCAGCCTCCACTGCCATACTGCTGCAGTAGGTAGAGGGTGCAGGGAACTCTCAGGGCTGCTTCAGCCATCCAGCTGGCACAAGGCGTAG
>NW_017728992.1:78542551-78542850 GCF_001723915.1 Gavialis gangeticus | reverse complement strand
CATTGCTGACTGGGGCCTGGACCACACAGTGCTGGGCAGGGTAACAGCTCCAGCAGCCTCAGCCTGGGCCCTTCTTCCCCTCTGCTTCCTGTGCTGCCTGGGGGACTCTGCCAGGAGGCCCTGGAGCCCCCCCCCACCCTTGCTTCTAAGGTAAGCAGAGGCTTTATTTTTCCATTTTTTTTCTGTTCTTTTTCAGGGTTTTTTTTAAAAGTGATGGTGCCTGGGGTTGTGGGGGTAACCTTGGGGGCCTGGGGGTGCAACTGAGTGGGGCAGCCATTGGGGGTCTGGGGGAGCAGGGG
>NW_017728992.1:78525565-78541832 GCF_001723915.1 Gavialis gangeticus | reverse complement strand
GCACAATTTGCTCCACAACAAAGTGCATGTCCGAGCATGTGCGCTGAAGCAAAAAGCCCTGGCTCAAATTTGCATTGCTTCTATTTGAGCTGCTGCAAGGGCACATGTTGCATGTGTGGACGTGCCATAGTTGAGCATAAATGTATACAGGAAGACTTCTTTCAGGAGGTCTTCCCATAAAATGTGAATTGAGCTTAAAAAAACTGATCAAAACATTTTAAGTTTAATTTTTTAAAAATATTTTATGGGAAAACAGAGCATATTAAGTAGCTCCAAAATGCTCCTTTAGATCTTGTCCAACGCTGGAAGTTGAGATGTTCAACTTTATTTGCAATATATATATTTAATTGCTGCATGTCAATAAAAACAAGTAAATGTTCATGTATAATGTAAAGTTTTGCTAGCATTTGGTTTAAACATACTATGAAGCACTGGTTTCTTTGATGCATTTTCTGATACAATCATCATTATAAACACTTTTCTCTGTCTCATAGTATCGGCTGAAGAATACTGTGTTACATATCTATTTTGACTGCTGTATCTTACATTTAGTCTTACTCTAAAGTATTTAATATTGAGTTTCTACCGTGGTGCTGTGTATGGTATGCACATTTGTGTATATATAACATTGGTTTATACAGATGTCTAATAGGGTTGATATGTGTTAATATTGTGCTAGTGACATGGAAAAATAACAAAGATACTTGTAATGGCTTCAGCAGCTTTCTGTGCCATAAAACTTTGCCACTACAAATGCTGTGGACTGTCCTGATTTTTGCTGCCATTGGGATCTGGCTTGATGCAACCCCTAGAAAAGTTATTGTAAAGCTGACTAAAATGCTGCATGGAATCACAGAGCTGTCAAATCACAGCAAAGGATGTTGATCTCTTAAATAACTACAGCAACAGGCAGAACTCATAATTTAAGCCAGTTTTAAAACTGTGTATCTCAATGCATGCAAATAAGCACCTGAAATCTTCCAAACTCAAGCATTATTTCATCTTACAGGTATACTGGTACTTCATTTGTCTAAAGCTAGAAATAGGACGGATTCCCTATGAGAGCTGAGAGAAGGCTTTTCAAAAGAGAAACTGCATCTATCTTCTGGAATTATTCCATAGACCTTTGTTTCCTTTCTTTCTCCTAAAAGACTGACTATTTATATCTTCGCATTACTGTCTACTTGGGTATGAAGGCTAAGGGTGAGGGTTGGACAGTATCTGAACAGAGAAACATGTGGACTTGCAAAACACCCATAGAATGAGACCTTTGGTACTACATTATAAATATTCATCTTCAGGGGTGGTACCCAGAAGAGGATGAATGACGAATTTCCTCCCTTGCACCGATGTTCTGTGAACTCCTTTTTGAAGCCTGAGCATATTTTCCATTTGTTTTCTTTTTTGCTTACCTTCCACTTAAAAGGCTTACAGACCATGTCATCAACCTAGAAATGGATCCTTCCTGAGCTTATCACTATTGCTCCAAGACCAAATGGAAGGGATTACTAATAGAGTTCAGAGTAATCCAAATATGAACTGAGCTAACAAAAAACTTTAGTCATCCATGAGACTCTACCAGTTGTGTCAAGAGCTACACTCATCAGAGATGGATGAGGCAAGGCGGGGACCAAAGGTAGCCTGATCTTTGGGGCTGTTGAGGAACAGTTTCTCATGTGTTTTAGTTTAGAGCACCTATGTTATCTTACAGCTCACTGCAGCTTCAAGCAGTCTTTCCATTTCTTAGGATGCCCAGAGTGCAATGTATTTTGAACTCCCCACTCCTTCATCTTAAAAATCCTATGCTTGGAAAGTCTGTGTTTACTCTGTTAGGGAAGATGAAGAACTGACTTAAAGAAGAAGTCACTCAAAGTAATCCATTTTTTCTCAGTTTTTACATAAACTGTTGGGCTCTCTCACTGGCCTAGGAAAGAATCAATGCTGGGCCTGAGATTGCCCTGAGCCAAGGGCCAACAGCATAGTTTAGTGTTCAAAACACAGCTTTCATGGGAAACGCAAACAGGAAAGCTATTTTCTTTAGTTTTCTCTATCATATAGGCCGCCAACATATATTTTCCTTAGTAAAACACATCCTTTTGTTTTAACAAAGACACTTAAAAAGAGAATGTATTTTGTTTGTATTGTTTTCTTAATAAAACCTACCTGAGAGGGCATGATTATAAACTAGATGACAGTCAGCATCTTGGCAGGGTTTAAATTGTCACACAAGGTTAAATTGCACTGTACTAGCACAACATATGTAAACTTACAGGCTCTTGGAAGTGGGTAGATGTAAGTCTGACAGACTCACACATTTCTCTGTCTTTTATCTGCCCAACATAATAGAGAAGCTAAGGGGTTATTTTTAGTCATTCTGTATGAGGCGGAGTGGCTAAGATTGTTTTTCATAATGTACAATTGACTTGCAACCATCATCTTCTTCTTCTAGTGTCAAGAAATTTGAATAAAAATCAGAGCAAATCCATTGTTATTGTTGCAGATTGATCACATTGACCAGAAGAGGGAGCTGTATACTGACAGTAACTCCTCAATTTTCTATTTGCAAAGCAGCATGAATCCACAGATCATTTAAAAACCTGTTCAGTTTTAGAACTGGAGAATATGAGCTTTGTCACCCAAGCTACAGTCAAGATGTATAGGATAAGAAAAAGAAACAAGAGAGGGGGGAAAAAAGGGGAAAGCAAATTCAGAGAGAGAAATAAATTCTAGATCACTAATAATTGTTCAGGTAAAGCTAAAGAATATTATTTCTTTTAACCATAATTTGAAGCAAAATGCTTCTGCTATAATCAGCAGAGCTTTTGGAGATCAAGTTTTGAACTGCAGGGGTAGCTGCTTATATTAAAGAGACTTTAATATAATTATGGGAAACCTCTTATAGTAAGCTTGGTGATTTACAGGATTTTCCTAAGCAGAAGAGATGGAAGTGGAAATGGTACTGGTGAAACCTTTCAAAAATTGTATATGCATTTAAACATCTTTTACATTTTATATTCTTAGTAGATATAGGATTCTATCTTGCTCCTCCCTTTCTTCTACCTTCAAGTCCAGATTTCTTGTGCTGGAAGGAAAACTGAGTGCAAGGGCTCTAATATTACTGTACAGTTTGCTTCAATAAGATGGTCATACCTGAAGCCCCAAGATTTCTGGGGGAGGGATATGTTAGTCATCAACATGGTTCAAACAAAACTGCACTGGAGTTCAAAGTGATTGCTCTCTGAGATACTAATATTCACTAAGCAATAATTATTGAGAATTTAAACTTGAAGCCAAAATGTCGACTGTCATCTAGTTTATAATCATGCCTTTTCAGGTATGTATTTCAGCTAGGTTTTATTAAGAAAACAATACAAACGAAATACATTCTCTTGAAGCTTAGAATCCATTTAAAGTTGAAGCTTAGAATCCCTCAGGAAACAAACAGTACACTGATCGCTTTGAGCATTCTTCAGGGGACATATAACAAGTTCATATTCTTAACCAGTAATGGTTTGATTGTCTTAATTCAGGCAGTATCAGAAATAAAATATGGCCTGTCTACTTTTAGCATGAGAGGTGACCAGAAGGCAAGTTTGTATGAAACTATTTGAAACCCACTCAAAAAAACCTCACACACTAACTTTAGTAAAATGCATATTGTACACTACTAAATATATTAGTTTATTTCAGTAGCCTAAATGTTGTGTGGATGCGTTTTGTTTGTCAGTAAGTTGAGGAAATTAAAAAAAATTCTCCAAATTAAGTGCGCACACATCAAATTATACCTTATTTCTAAGGATAAGTAGTTCTTTAGTCCTTAAGTTTGTAGAATCACAGTTAGTTTATTTAGAGGTGACTTTGTTTTTCTGGTACCCCACATGGATACAGAACAGACCACAGATGTGCAGAAAAGAAAGAGATGTTCTACAATATGTCTACATTATGTGCCATCTTGTGCTTAAGTCTTCCAAGAAACTGGATTCTTACATCACTAATTTTCCTGTGCTTTATTTCTGAGAATAATAAAGACCCTACTTACCTTGGTTCATTGTATTAATAATGACCTTTGGTGTATCGCCTTTCATGGAAATTAATAACTAAGTGGTCAGACTGATAGGTGAAGGCACATTAAATTACTGTTAACCTTAGCTAGTCATTTGTCCCTAGATAATGTCCTATGTCAAATTTATTATTGTATGTGTATGGATATTTTAAAATACTGTTTTGATTAGTTGGTCCAGGACATTTCTAGAGAATGAATGACTCTGACACTATGCTACCTAGGGACCTGAATCACTTCCAAGTTATTCATTCATCATATAATGTAGCTTATTGTGTTCCTTGAAATCATGAAAATGGTTTGGATCCACCTGCTCTAATAACCTTAATGTAGTTGTTAAGGACAGCTGTGAAGAATGGATCCCAAATGAAAAAAGAGCAGAATTATTACATTTTTTTGACAAAAATATTGCTTCTGCAGGGCCTGTGATCACTTGCTACTCTGTCCTATTACTCTCTAACTCAGCTGAATGAGGTGAGATTTTTAGAGAGTGAAGGTCTTCTGGAGTGCAGGGCTAGGGACAGAAGCTACACATAAAGAGGTTTAAGTCATCAGAACCTGGTTTAAACCTGTAACAGAACAGAAGCTCAGTGCACATAAACCAGTTTCAAAATGGCTGAAACTGGTTTCAGATAAACCTGGTTGAATGTAGTATCAGACTTAAATGATTTGGGTTAAACTAGTTTATAAAACTTCTGTCCCAGACCCCTTCCTGGTTCAAGTTAAATCACAGTCCCTCAGCATCCCAGCATGCTTTGCAGCTCTGTGCTGTGCTGTCTGCATCAGAGAGCAGGGCTGGCCCCACCCCTCTTCTCCCTAGCTGGAGCAGTGAGGGTTGGCTAACAAGGGGCTGATGTAGGGGGGAAAGCCCAGCTGGAGATGCAGCCCAGTCTGTGTGTGTGTGGGGGGGGACTGCTCCTCCCAGTCAAACCCCAGTTGGGGCCTGGGGCCAGGGAGGGGGGTTAAACACCCCTTCCCTGACTTAAACTTACTATTGACTGCAACAGTGGACTACAAATCCCAGAGGCACCTGGAAGCAGGAAAAGGAAGTGATTAGTAACCCTGCAGAGTCCTGCTGCTGGAAGTCTGGACTACAAATCCCAGAGACCTTGGGGGTACCAGAAAGAGGAAGTGAACACACAGCTACAGAGCCCTACTCTAGCACCTCCAGGTGTCTGGCCTGAGCCACTGCAGGCATGTAGCTTCATTTCCTGAATCAAAGGTAAATATCTGTTCACTTCTGTTTCAATTTAATCTCTGCAGTTTAGACTAACCTGCAAAGACTGAATTGATTCAGCCTCGGGCTTTTTGACTGTCTGTACCTAGCCTGTGTGTCCTCTCTTAGGCCACTGATAGTTCAATTAAAGGCACAGGGGGATCTTATCTGTGATCCCAATGATTCCACCTCTTGCCAAGCCACATGTACATGGTAGGGGGTACAACTGTGAGATTGGGGATCAGATCTCAATTATATCCTATTGCCAATGAAGGGGGAGCCTGGAATCAGGATCCTGGGATCTCTTGCACCGGCAAGTAGCAAGTTGTGAAGACTTAGGTAAAAAGGCATTGAGTAATTCATTTTTTCCCCAGTTACTAGGTTGCCACCCCCAATCATTAAGGGACCCACACTTTCCCTGGTTTTCCTTTTGTTGCTGACATACTTGTAGAAACCCTTCTTGGGTGCATTCCCTGGGGACAGAAAGCAGCAACACACATTTGTGCCACTTCTAGTGGTCCCTAAGGAATGTCTCTGCACGCATGCTCTGGAATAGGGCAAATTGCCCTGGGTGGGGTAGGTGAGGTTGGGGTCAGCACCTGAGCTAGCCCCAGCAGCCTTACTATGGGTTCCTGGGGGCCTCCCAGGGCAGCAGCAGCAGTGATCTGGACATGTAGAGCCTGGCTGGCAGCCAGAGTTTGGCTCTGGCTGGCCAGGCTCTGGTTTTGGGTGGTACATTCTGTTGCCTTGTGCCCTGCTTTTCAGCGTGCTTTTTTGGTACTGGGATTCCCAGTAGCTAAATTTTGGCTCTGTGCTCCAAATATTCATTGCAGAGAACCAAATCACATATGTGGGTGCATTTTGTAGCACCTCAAAAGCCTTTGAAGTGTTGCAAAGTGCATGTGCATGCTCATGTGGATGTGCCTCTTGTTACCCTTCATATCCCTTGCTAGCTGCAATGCCAATTGCAGTTTGACCTTCCTGATTTCATCCCTGCATGTTTGAGCAATACTTGAGCAGTGGTGCTTTTATACTCTTACCTAGTCATTTGTCCATGTTTCTAATTCTTTTAAGCTTCCTTTTTTTTAAGCTTACTGAAGAGTTCCCTGCTAAACCAAGCTGGTTTCTGTCATGCTTGCTAGTCTTCCTGCACATTGGGATGGTTCATTCCTCTGTCTTCAGTAAGGTTTCTTTAAAATACAGCCAGCTCTCCTGGACTCCCCTCCAACTTAGACTGGCCTCCCAGGGGATCCTGCCCATCAGTTTCCTGAGCGA
The DNA here is from genome assembly GCF_001723915.1 of Gavialis gangeticus. NCBI lineage: Eukaryota > Metazoa > Chordata > Crocodylia > Gavialidae > Gavialis > Gavialis gangeticus. The sequence continues at coordinate 78,535,281 of NW_017728992.1, read as the reverse complement.
GTCCAAGTCTGCATTTTTGAAGTCCAGGGTCATTACTCTGCTGCTCCCCATCCTTCCTTTCCTCAGGATCCTGAACTTAATCATCTTGTGGTTGATGCCCCTGCCCAGGGCATGCAGGCAGTGGATCGTAGCTCTGCTGTGGCTCTGCACCATATTGACACCACTGCAAGATCCCAGCCCTGGCCCCAGAGCAGCTCCCCACCCAGCCACATGCCCTGCCAGTGCTCCTGGGGCTAGTCTCCATGAAAACTCTGGTCCTGTGCTGTTCCAGCACCACGGCTACTGGGATCTCCATGGAAACTGGCTGCAGTGACCTAGGTAGGGGCTGGTGGGAAATGGAGTCCACTGCAGGCCTGATCTGGCCTGTGGGCCAGGCTTTGCCCACACTTGGTTTATACCCATGCATGACAGTACTCCAGTCATGTGAGGTATCCTACCAATCTCTCTCCTGGTGTTACTTCTGAGTTCTAGATGCAACTGAAATGGAGAAGTACAAAAGCAGGCATTAGATTTAGAAGGTCCTTAGCAGAATTTTTAAAAAATATGAAAAGTTTGAAATTTGGCTGTGGATGAAGGGGAAAGACTCAATATATATATATATATATTGTTATAAATCCTGGATCTTCAGTATTTCCTGAAGTCCAATGTAAAAGTCATACAATAGGTTGACATCTCAATTTACGTTGGATTATAACTTGGTGCAGGAGGAAGAAAAATCAGAGACTGAACTGTGCCAGAATGCAGTCTCCAGTGGAATACTTTGCATATGTATTTTTAAATTGGCTACTCTGCTAGGAATTTTTAGTACATAGTGATTAATTGCAAGTAGCAGCCTATATCTAGCTACAAACTAAACAACTTGCAACTGACTTTGAGGCTTCTCAGAATTCATATGCAAAGCTGGCAGGCAGATGGCAAAATGGTTTTTGCTAACAAATTAAATCTGTCACAGATAAATCAGCAAATAATGTCAGATGACAATTCTGGGTTGAAGCTTACTGCCAATAATAATATAAGGAAAAGCAAAAGTATTAGCACAATGCATTTGTCTGAAACCTAGTCTATATCTGGAGTTTTTGCAAAAGGAATGGATGGAAGTTTTGTGCCTCATTGTTATCTTGCTGATATGGTGATACCTGGAAGCCCTGGACAGAATTATCTGTAGCAAATGGAATTGATGCTGGAATAATTTTACAAAAAATGGCTTGAGGTTACACATTATTAAATATAACATTTCCAGAACCTGGTTCTATATAAATGGGTTATCATAGCTGCAAAATATAACCTTTCTTTTCTATTCTTTGGTTCAGAAGAGCATCTGTATGCAAAACCATGGTGATGACACATTATTTCAGATATGTAAATAGACTGTTATTGTTACACACAACCTTGTTATAACTTAGTGTGCAAACATCCTGCTATGTTAGTAATAATTAAATAAACAGCATTCTCATAAAGAAACCAGTACAACATACATGGCTAGTAAGGGTGTGCGAAATGGGCCATATTTGATTCAGATTCGGCCCGAATCGAGGATAGTGATTCAATTTGTTGATTCAGATTACTGTCCCCGATTCAATTTGGCCAAATCCAAATCTGAATATTCGACGCTGATTCAGAGAATCAGTGATTTGACCATAGATACAGCTTTAAATGTTTTTTCTACATACCTCAAAGTACCAGGTGTGGGTCATGAATGATGCGATCGTGGGGTGGATGAAGCATCCCACAGGTGCACAGCCCCTCCCCCCCCATGCTTGGTGGTGTGTCACAGGGACACAGGGTCAGGCAGTGGGGAAGCCTCGGTCAGAGGCAGACCCCTGATCAAAGAAAAAGAAAAAAAAATAATCTGCTGCAGGGGCCCAGGGGAGTGAAGAGGCGTGCTGTGGAAAACTGCCCAAGTGGTTTATCAGCCGAACCCATCTCCAGCTGGGGCCGGTTGACGCAATGAGGCGGCATCAACCGGTGAAGATAAAAATCAGCTCGGAAAGCGTGGGAGCAGGGACGCCAAGGGCCAGAGGACCAGCAGGGAACCACCGGACGGAGAGTGTCCCACTGCTGGAGGTGGCAGTGGTGGTGGCTGCAGGAGCTGTGAAGGATCCCTGAGCCGAGGAAGACCAGTGGGGATTGAAGACGCTGGCAGGGAGGCTGACAGAGGCAGCAGGAGCTGCAAAAGATCCCCATGCTGGAGAAGACTGGCAGGGATCAAAGATGCCAGCAGGGAAACCAGCAGCAGCAGTGGCAGCAGGAGCTGCGGGGAATCCCCATGCTGGAGAAGCCCGGCGGGGATCAGAAGAGCCAACAGGGAGAGCCGGCATGGGAGCACTTACAAGAGGCAATGGGGGCTGCAGCCACAGGGCAGAGGTGGGTCCCGGAGCGAAAGAAAGGGACCCCGGCTGGGGTGGAGGCGTGGACCCTGACCCTGAGGGCACACTTGCTTAGGGGTGGTAGGGAACTGAAGGAGTACAGGATGCTTCCTGTGATTCCCCCTTGTCCATTTTGTCCTTCCCTGTTTCATTGTTCTTGTAGTCGGGGTATCAGTTTTGTTCTTCACGTTGGGTTGTTTCTGGGGCCCGGGGCTTTACGTTGGTGAAGGTATTTGATTGTGTTTCCCTTTTTTGGGCTGTTCTATTTTAGTTCCCTGTCTAATGCAGGTTAGGATAGCCCTTCCGTCCCAGGCTGGGGTTGCAGTGACCCCAGTCGAAGGCGGGAAAGAGACCTCGAAAGAGCACGAAGAGGAACAGCGGCATCTCCCATAGATAGCACTGGGCATCAGAAGGGACATCTCCAAAAGCAGTGAGTCACCAGATCCTCTGGGTCCAGTCAGAGCCCGAGCCACCTGTCGGTAAGGAAGGACACAGGGACCAGGAAGATATCAATGGGGAATAACTGCTAAAAATCTTGAGGCTCATCTAGAAGGTTGGTGTATGGCCGGGATGTAGGGGAGGTTGGAGCCCCGGAGACATCCGCCGGGACACGTGACCACTCTGGAGGCACCCTCAAAGGGGACCCCCTTCATTGAGAGACCATCCAAAGTCATGGCAGGTGAGTTTGGGGGACACCCCGAACGTAATCGAAGTATCCTCTGGGGTCTACGCAAGGTTCCCTGGTGAACAAGGTCAGCTTCTTGGGCAAAGGCAGCTTGGGAGCAAGACTTTGAGCAGAGACGGGCACACGGTGAACCCGGAAGTGGACCAAAAGTGCTTCTGGTCCACTTTTGGGTCTGCTGTTGAGCACTCTGGGGACCCCCCTGTGCTTCTGTGGGACGCTCCATCTGCCTCGCCATTGCAGCATTCACAAGCCACCTAGTATCTTGAGGTATGTAGAAAAAACGTTTAAGGTTGTGTTTATGTCTGAATTGTCGAATCATTCTGAATCTCTCCAAATCAATTTGGAAGGTTCTGATTCAATTTAGAAAGATTAAAGGGTATCCTGATTTGGTTCAGATTTGGAGATTCAGTCACCAAATCAAGCCAAATCTCCGCCAGATTGAATCAGCAACCGAAGCTTTGCACAGTCCTAATGGCTAGTTGATTCACAAAATTAGCTTAATTTCAGTAAGTTATTGTAAACATGTGAATAGTTGGTCTATTATAAAATATGCTCCAATCATTTTTTACGTGGGGATGGACATAAGCAAAATGTCTGAATACTTTAGTGAATTGGGACCTTAGTGAATTTGACTTTGACCTTTTGTAAACCTGAACTCAGGCCCTATTTTGTACCACATGTGAAACTGAGGTTGCTGACAGACATGAGCTCCCTGTTGTAACTCATGGTGCTTCTCAGAAAGTGCCATGAGTTACAGCAACCCCCTCTGACACAACAGGCATTTGCCTTTGGTCGGGGAGGAGACTGAGATCCACTTTGGTGCCGATGCAGTAGAGGGAGACTGTATGTCTTAGTTCTGGTTTGGGGTTTGACCAGCCTGTGCTTGAGCAGGAGGAGGGTGGATAAATGGATTGGAACCCCCACCCCCCCGGCTGCTGTTGCCCATCACTAAATCCCTCTGCTGATGACCCAGCAAAGAAACAAGGGATAGTTTTAAGAGTGCTAGGGAGATAATGGCATTCTAATTTTGACCTGACAGTGCCTTCTTTTAACAACCTTCTTAAAATTGCTGTCTTTAGTTCTCCCTTTATAAAATGGGACTGTATTTCCATCCTAGTGTCTTAGGATGGCCCTGGCTGCCCAATCAGGGTAGAAGACTTGGAAAGAGCTGCAGGTAAGGGGCAGGTCCCAGCCCCCCTGCCCCAATCTACCAGTGGGGCAGCTAGCAGTGAGCCCCCAGCTGGGGGGGCGGAGATTACTTGCTACTACCTGTCCCACCCCTGCACCTCCTTCCAAGCCCCAATCCTCAATTGCCTGGGCATGGGGCTGGGACCTGCCCTTGATCAGGACAGTTCCCAGCTCCTACTCCACAATCATGGGGTGGGGGCTAGAGAGCCTGTTCCTTGCTTGGTTCTTTGACCATAGAGCTGGGTGGAGAACAGGCTGGAGAGCTCCCACCAGTCTGCACCAGTAGGGAGCTCCCAGTTTTGGCTCCGTAGTCTCAGGGCCAGTGCTGGGACATGAAGACCTCCCAGCCCCCTGCTCCCTGATTTCAGTGGCAAAATTGGGACTGGGAGATCCCGAGAGATAAGGATCTCCCAGCCCTCACTCCCTGATCGCAATCTTGGAGTGGGGGGCTTGGAGCTCCCTGCTGCTGGGGCAGGGGGACATAATCTTTTTTGGGCTCCAGTGGTGGAGCCCACCCTAGCAGCAAGCAGCTCTCATGGACAGGGAGCAATTTCCTGCCTCCTGGTGGCTTGCTGATTGGGAGCAGATTTGCTCCTAGTCAGGCATCTATAGAAGGACTACTGCTCAGTAACTAATCACAAGTAAATTTGCTACTTGCATTTTCATGTAGCAAATTTACTTGTAATTAGTGAGGTTTATTGGACAGTAAGCATGTAAATGTGTAGTAAACATTTACATGCGTTACATGCGCACTGTGCAGTAAACTATACTACTGTGCAGTAAAGCATCTTGTGTAGACGCAGCCTCTGAGGCCAAACTGAAAATGCTGAGGACAGCATTGCACAGCACAGACCAACAAAATTTGTTTACTGAGCCATGTCACCTCAAAAAATACTTGTAGAACATGGAGGGCAGAAAAGAACAGTAGCAAAACTAAGGAAGGGGGGCAGCCAGGCAAAGAACTGTCCAGTTGTGCTTCTGGAAAAGGACAAAGACAAAACCAGTTACTTCTTCCTTGTCAGCTCCTCAATGTAATGATCAGTACCTTTACAGACGAATGATCTTAACAGAAAAACTATGAAGAAATTGGTGTCAATATGCATCAATTGGGGTGCACAAAGTCCCTTTTAAATGTCTATAATGGATATGTAAATCAATCAATCATGTTGATAGAGTGTGAATCACTGTATTCCCCCCACTTCTTACTCTTCTGACTCGTATCATTTTTGGCTTCTTTTATTTCTTTTAATTGGCCCTCATTTCTGTTTTTTTCTTTATATTTTTAGTACTGCTATTTTGTGTTTACAGCTGTCATTCTTTTTTCTTTATTTAATCTCATCACTTTTCATTCTAATGTTATCTTTCCAAAAAAATGTTTTTTGCACATCTCTTACTTAAACATATAGAACTACTCAGGACCCTGAAGGAATGTTTGGGATACAGAACAATTACTATAAAAGTCTGTTTAGTTACTTAGGTCTGTACTTGACAAACTCTCTTATGTGAGCTTTCATAGCTAAATTCTAACAGACAATATATAGGTATTTACTGGGGCTGAGTGAAGAGGTTAGAATAACATAAGATTCAGCTTAAATCTTTCTGAGATTCAAATAGAATCTTAAATGAACCTTTTTGTATCAGAATTCAAACCAGTTTGGGCACACCTTACAGCATTCAGCTAGTTATGTATTGAAATCAGACATCACTGTTCCATTCTATCCTGGAATCAGTTCAGCAGTAAGTAATTTAATTGCAAGTCACTCAGAAATGACATTGCAGGTAAGAGAGATCTCTGTGAAGATTGTTCAGCTTTCCCTGGTTAGTCTGAAAAATATGCTGTATTTAATATTAGATTGGTTTTAATGGAGTCTAAATTTGCCAGGTGAACTTTCCAGTAAAGAGATTATGGTGATAGTCACCAAGGCCATTGCCTGAATCACAGGAAATTCATTCAGGTGTGGTAAATATGAAAACATTAAGATGACACCACTTTTGATGGCTCAAGACGGATAGGCTTATTGGCAAGCTTTTAAATAGTTGTAAAATATGCCAATCAAACAGAATTGTTCTAGCTCTGGGACCATTTTACCTGCAAAAGTGGACAAGTAAATCACACAAGACAGATTCCATTGACTTTGCAGGAAAAGGAAAGACAAGCTTATTTTATTGCTATTGATGTTTGCTCTTATTGACTAAGTGTTTGCCACAGCCTCAAGTACCACTAGACACATAAATACTTTGAAAACCTTGTCTGTGTCCTTTGGTTGACTGGGAGGAACAATCCGTAATTTACATCCAAGAGATCTGCAGTGTTCCTCCAATATGCTGAATGGTTTAATAAGAGTTTGCTGAAAATTGGTTCAAATAATCCCCCTGCCCTGCAAGGTCCTTGCTGAGTTCAAAGAAATAGTTTTCTTTTATAGTGCTAAAGGAAAAACATTCAGCATTCTATCACTGCCTGCACTGCCTGAATTATCCCTGAATTTTGTTAAGTCACAGCCCAGTTTAGCTTGCTACCACTAGACAGAGAGAGGGATATGAGGTCACCTTCAAAAGAGATTAGTTCAGGAATTCCCTTCCACATTTATCCAAAAGAGAGAAAGCACTGTGATTGGATAAAAAGAGGAATCTTGAATGATCAAGGTGCAAATCAAAATGCATTGAAGTAACGTAACACTTGGACATCACCTCCTAATCTAGCAAGCACAGAGGAGACCAGATACACAGAGGATAACTAGTGCTACCTGCTAATCCACTCTTTAGCTCCAGTAGTAGAAGTCTGTGATTGGTTTCTGAAAGTCCAAAGTTCAACTATCTACTGGGGTAGCTAAACTGAGTCCTATTAGAGACTGACTAACGGCAATTGTAGAGGTCATGCTTTCAATCAGTCTGGGAGTGAAAAGTATCTTCTTGGAATTTGTACTAAATTTAATTAACCATTTTTTAAAAAGGATATGGCTCATTTTAGAACAGTTTTAAAAGTATGTGTTTTCGCCTCACTTTCTAATTCTGTATTGGATATTTTGTTTTACATATGTTTGTCAGCCTTAAGATGAAGCCCTATTATTATTTTTTTAAATATGTTAATTATGTTTAGTATTAAAATGTTTAGATTATCACAAAAGTTTTACAAAGAGAAGGTTAAAAATCTCCTTTATACTTTACTGTTTTGTTTTAAGTCCATTTCCATCTTCTGACATATGTGAGATGTGGTGAATTATTATGATGTGTGACATATGTACAGAGAAAGCCAAAAAAGTCGATATTCACCACTTGCTACCTGCAGCCAATACACACATCCTATTCCAATTATAGGTAAACCCAGTGGTAGCTCAGGTACAACTGTGTTGGGGGGGCGCGATGCTATTTTTTTATTATTGGTGCTAGTTACTACTAGCTGTGCTAATCATCAAGACAAAATTGAAGCTTATTAATTTTAACAGAGGGGTGTAAGTAACTCACTACATTTATTAGGGTCCAAAGTGTGATGTTAGAGCTCAATGGAACTGCCCTGGATACTGGTGAGAGCAGAAAATGTTCAGCTTTAGATCTTAGTGAATTGTTTGGGAACACACGATGTTGCATTTGTGGCTAAAGCCTAAAAAAGAGGGCAGACAAATTCCAAAGGGGCAGTCCATCTCTTGTTGCAAGGACAGAGGGGGGCTAAACACGGGCACATTAACAGCTGACATTGCTCCTTTGACTTCAGATTGAATTACACCAATTTACACCAGCTGAAGATTTTAATGAAGAGTATGTAAAAGGGAAAAACTTATCTGCAGAGCTGGGGATAATATTTTGTCAGGTGAAAGTTGGTAGGTTAGTTAAAATTCCTTTAGTTGCCTCAGTAAAGCTTTTAGAAATAGAAATGTTTAAATGATTCCATTCTTTGAAGTGCTTGCACAATTCAGTACAGAGTAATAAGTGACCATTCTTAAGTCACTTTTATATGCTAGTCCTCTTTGATTGCTAGCATAAGACAGGGAAGACAGCCCTCTAACCACACCATTCATATCTAAGAAAAATCAGTAAGTAACATGAATAAGAAACAGCTCAAATTGCCGTGTAGCTAGTGTTTGTCCCAAATAGAACAGCCCCTGAGGCATTTGTCATCATAAGCAGACAAAGTTTATGGATATGAGAGCAGAGGTCAGAGACTGTATGTGCTTCTGCATTGCAATTATGGTTATTTACAATCTCACTAAAGCAGTGGTCTTTTTTTCCCCATTTAATAATGTGTATGTAGGAAAATTGGAATTGCAATGTAACTTTCAGATTTCTAAATATGATGATGACTGTTGCCTTCTATGAAAACTGAATGATCAACAAACCCATTGTATTGTTCTGACTGCTAACTTATGAAGCCTGAAACAAGGAATTCATTAGGTTGGTAGAGTGACTTTTCACAATACCAGATTTCACATTTAATACACAATTCTGAAACAGTTAATTAAATGAAGAGCTGGCAAAAGTAAAGGCAAAAAGATATCAATTGAGTGGATAAAGGAAATCTGGTTTGGGCCTTGTGATTTTCATTCCAGCAGGCTCATAAAACAAAGCGGGGGGTAGGGGGGAGAAGTCCAAACACACACACATGCAAGATTTTACCCAAAATGTGTTTTATATAAGATAATAAAGAGTAATTATTGTCAGTGTTGAGTTAATGCAGTAATCCCCCAAACACTTATGGAGATATAAGATATTTCAGTTTATTGCACCATAAACAGTCCTAAGTTGCCTAGTCAGATTTTACTTATATAGACTCCAGTCCTATAATGATGGTGATTTTGACTCATTGCCTTTTTCATATCTGAAAAAAATGATAGCTGTGCCCATTTAGGTCTCACTTTGACTAATAGTGAACACTGTAATAGGGAACCCTTGCCCCTCTTATTAGGAGGGCTTGATTAGGGAAAGAACTGGGGTTCAGGCAGCTAATGAAGCAATTGGATACACGTGGCGGGGGGGGGTGGGGATGACCAGTCAGGTGACCAGAAGGAGGCTGGGCTGGGGAGAGGACCAGGCAAGGGGCAGTCTGGCCCTGACAATAGCAGGGAGAGGAGCTCCAGAGCAGGATCACTGAGCAGCATGCAGGCAATCCTTGAGAGTCAAGGAGGAGGTTGGGGAATATGGACCCGGAGTGGGGATAGTTTTAGTTAACAGCCAATGGGCTTGCAAGTTAAACTAGAGGACTGGGTTGTGGTTGTAGGGCTGGAAGAAGCTAGGGGCATGGCTGCCTGAGTGCACTTCTCTGCAATAGTACCGCAGGTCATTCCCAACGCAGAGACTGTTGAGGTGAAAATGGACCCTAGGAAAGAGGGGCTGCTATCAGGGTAAGGCTGATTCTTGGAAGCTCACTTCTTGAACAGTAGGCGTAGGTGCAGGTATGGTCAGAGAGAGAGAGAGAAAAAAAAAAGGGCCAATGCTGTGATAGCTGAAGCCCTGAAAAGTACTTGGAAGCCTTTGTGTGCCCCCCC
>NW_017728992.1:78514503-78520565 GCF_001723915.1 Gavialis gangeticus | reverse complement strand
GATTCTTGGAAGCTCACTTCTTGAACAGTAGGCGTAGGTGCAGGTATGGTCAGAGAGAGAGAGAGAAAAAAAAAAGGGCCAAGGCTGTGATAGCTGAAGCCCTGAAAAGTACTTGGAAGCCTTTGTGTGCACCCCCTTAAAGGAGAAGTACTAAAAAGAGAGCAAAGACCTGAAGGTGGGACTAGCCTGATCAGGCAAACCAGGACCTGTAAGACTACACGTGGCCCTAGAGACCGCCTCCCCCACCAACCAACAGAACAACAGAAAGTTGTGGCAGGTGAGAGACTGGTGGTGAGGGTGGGCTGCGTGAAGACTGGTAAGTGAGGTGGACCATAAAGGGGGTCAAGCCAGAATGGGTATCTTGCCCCCTCCCCCCCACCTCCTGCTTTGAGTCCTACAATGTGTAAAGAATATATATAAAAGGAAGCTTGTGGGGAATTGCCCTTCAATCACATAGCCACTTTGTGCAGCCATGCAAATGTACCTTTCAGTTTCAAAGCAGCAGAATCCTTTGTTTGGATTATTGAAAAAATTGGCAGGAACATTTGGATTTTAGAACCTGGCCAATATTTAAATGTTATGGCCCTGCTTATTATACCAGTGAAGTCACAGACCTGAAATTAGCATGTCCTTGAATGCTCCAGCTGGGCTTGTAACGGAAGTTTACAAACATCCTTTCAGCTAGGCAGCTGGCTGCATCCCACCAAGGTATTTCTAAAAAAACCTCAGAAGATACATGAGGAAAAGGTCTAACAATTCTCTTTAGAAGCTGGTTGAAGGCAAAACTTTGCATTCTGATCAGGATGAATGAAACCCAAACAAATATGCTAGTGGAGAAAACAAGCTAATTAAGAATTCTGCAGCTTAAGAGCTACAGTACATGGCAGACCCCCATTATTGAACTGCATGATACTCGGCTACATAGATCTTCCCCCTAATTGTGGTGATTTATTTTTATTCAAGAGCAGTTAAACTCATTGTTATGCTGCCTACTCAGCACTGCCCTTGCCTGGAGGCTGCTATAGCTCAAACTGCAACTATGGTAAATAAGAAATTGTAAACACCAAGAGACTTTGAAAGAGGAGTGAGAGAGGAATATTATGGCTCCAAATTGGAGACTATATATAATGAGTATAGGTAGTTTCTGGGGTAGAAGAGGCATAGGTTGGCTCTTAAATTAGAGGCTATGTTCTTAAAATGATTGCTGAACATGGGGTACTGTGAGGCCCACCCAGTTCCAGAAGGAGACCATTTTCTCAGGCGGGCATCATCTCACTTTGCTTCCTTCACATTCATGGTTAGGTGAGATGGGGCAAATTAGGATGGACCAGATTCCTCTTTGCATTGCACTGATTGCATTCAGTGAGTTGATTCAGAAATGATCATGCCCTTCTCTTCTCCTCCCTCACTCCTATGTCATCTCCAGTTTGCTACTTGGTTTTGAGCAGAAGTGAAAGCTCTAACCGACTTGTTTTGTGAGATGCTTTTTTTTGGACTGTGTGTGATGGGTAAGGCAGATTTCTTAGTCATTTCCCATGCAGTGGGCATTTCATAATGTAGCCTGTTGCATACCTAGACAAGTTAGCAGATTTTGCTGTCATAAAACTACCCAATTATGTAACAAGCTTCTACTGGAGCCATGGGATACAGCTACCAGGTATCTAAACATAAAATGGGATACATTTACCTGGAGGTTTTAACCGAGCAATAGTTTTGTAAACATGGTTAAAAGGACAATTTTTTAGCAAAAATATATTACAAACTTAAGAAATAAGCAGCAATTGACTCTGGTCTTTAGTAGCACAGAGGACAGGGCTGGTTATGCTGAGATGGGGGATAATCTGATGGGCTAGTGCGGGACCTTAATCTACCTGGATCTGACATTAAAACTAAAGCAAGACACAGGAAGAAAAATAAGGATAGTAAATCTCAGCAGAGCAAATGTTGACAAAGGCAGTAAGGGCTCAGCAGGCATGACAAGGGAAAAAGCAATGCAGTTCAGACATACTACAAAATAAATACGTGCCCCAGAGGTTGTGTGTGCTACTCAACAATAGAACAGATGGGAATTAAAAAGGCCAACGTCGATGAACCAGGGAAAATAAGTAGTAATCAATGGGAGAACTGATTCACAGAAGAAGTTCAAAACTACAGGTCAGAAGAGGACTGCTGAAACTAGGCGATGGAATACAAGGGCATGAATAAGAGAAGCGATGAATCAGATTTCACATGAGATGTGTCTTAAATACCACAATAGAACATAAGCCACAACAGGTCCATGAAAAAATAACAAAATAAGGTAATTTATTGGTAAGGGATGTAGACAATAAGGAAAATGCTAAAAAATGCACTTAATTCAGGGTGCCCAAAGGAGACTGGAGGGCCAGATGTGAAAAAAATACAATATATATTTTTGGACTTATCCTTGGATAATGAGGCCAATTGCAAAACAGGATTAAGCAAAATAGCTGGAAGACTTACTGAGCTTCATGCTCCAGGCCATAACCCAATGTCTATTTGATGAGGTTCAGAAGAAACTTGCTACAGGAAGTTTATTAGTAATATTTAATATTTCTGCTTTGGTAGTGAATATAAGCCAACAGTTCCACTGTGTCAGATGATGTCCAAACATATAGAAAATATCAGCTCCTGCTTCTTTCTTGCACTTCCCACTAAAGTATATGGTGATAACTGCCACTGGAGACAGGCTACATTCCTTTTTATTTATACTAATGCTTCTGAAAGAAGCCCAGCTAAAAGCAGCACCAACTGATATCTGTTTTCAGGAGATCACTGGATTTAATGGGAATGAACAGATTTAATGTTTATTTTCAGGACAGGCATTGTGCACCTTTCATCCACGTTTGAGGATGTAGAGGTTCCAAAGAGATGATGTCCAGAATGTGAATTGCAGCTTAACCAAAGGGTGCATCCCTCACTCTTGGAAAGTGCTAAATAAAGCAAACTTCTCTCAGTAAGGTGCCATATTCCATATTCTACCCCTTATTTATTTCCTATTCACTTGATGCCATGGCATGAGGTATCTTTTACAAGGAGAATTAGAGGGTGAAAGATAGCCAAGCCCATTGGAGCTTTGAGTATCTAGTTATATTTCTTGTTTTATTTAGATTTACTTTGGGCAAGGAGTGAGTACTTTGCAAAGAAGTTAGATACTGTATAAACTCTGTTCCCAACTCACAGGAAAACTGCTTTTGGGACTATCAGTTAGTAGTTTCATATTAACTGAATACTAACAATGAAACGCACACATTATATGAGCTCACTCTCATTGGCACCAGTGCGATCTAGCATGAAAACGTAGCTTAGTAATAATGGGTAGATGGAATGTTGTCTAATTTGCTGCCTCTGTCATGGTGTTTACCAACTGATACCAAACTGAAGAGATGGAAGAATGGCTTTAATAGCAACTAACACGTTTTCAGTTTTTTGAGAGGATACGTAATGTTTGTGATATGTAGCATTTGCCTCAAGTAGGTTGGTACACTGTTGCTGTCTTTTTAAGGCTAATAGTCCAAAACATGAGCACATGATCAATGATGACCTGAATATCTTCCTGGGAAAGACCAGTCAAGACATGGCTAACAAAAGTCGGTGGACATGTTCTTCAAGCACCCTTATTTTCACTTGCAGCTGTCTGGGATTAAACAGCTGTCTATCAGATTTTAATCTAATTTGAATACCCCTATGAAGATCATGCAAAGCAACTGATAGCATGGTAGCAAGATGCTAAATAGTTCAAATGCAAGGCCACAGTGCTATTTTATACCATTCTTTACTGGACAGAAAATTTGTCAATCATGTAAATTTATACAAGCTATCTCTGTTGATAATATTAAATGCCCTTGTAAAACCATAAAGACAAAGCAGTAGACCATATACTGCTCTTCCTTTGCCAGGCGGTGGAGTTCATGGATGTCTTTGTCCCTTTTTGTTTTGAAATCTCATTGTTTGTTAGGGAAAATGTGCTTGGAATTGGGGTGCATCCTGTAAGTTTTATTCTTATTTGGCAGCCAAAAGATGGTGTTTATAACCATAAAATAGTAGCCTACTTTTGGTATACTTTTCAATGCTGTTTCCAATGCTGTCAGGCTTGATGATCCAAAGCATGCACTGAAATCATCCAGCTTGTCTTTCCTCCATGCTTTGTAGAAGTCTTTGTAGAAGTTCTTTGATGTTGCCAAAGGTGATATTTGTCATGGTTTGTCCACAGGCATGGATGATGATAACATGACCTCCCACTTCCAGTAGTAATCTTTATATAATGCAGTTATTTATGGAACCCTGGCAGTGGTGATACCTGCAGCCACATCCAAATTTTTGGGATCCTGGGGTGCCAATAGGTCTTGGTCTACTCCCCCTCTGTCTACAGGCTGGGAGCCACCACTCATTGGAGTACTCTCCCGTGGTCCTCCCCACACCAGATCACACACTAAATAACTATTTACAATAATTTATTTACAGTAATTGAGAGAGTGAAAATATTTTGTTTGTTATTTATGGGATGTTGAATTTTTCAATGAGCTCAATAAAAATATATACCAGTAGATAAAGCAAATACTTATGATATAGCAAAAGCAATCATGTTATCAACTTTAACACTTGGGCAACTTATACCAAGTATATACACTTAATCAGTCAGGTCTCCACAAAATTACTCTGCCTGCATCAAAGTAGTCCACTGTGCAGTGGGTGCAGTGGAGCCCTGGGGAGCGGTGCTTGCTCTGGCTCGGAAGGGGTGAGGCAAAGTTGTTATCTGGACAGAAGGTGGGGGTGCCTGTCAGGACCTCAGGTGTGGCTGCTGAGGAGACCAGGGTTTCTTTCCTTTTCCAGTCTTTCCTGGATGCCTGCAATCAATTGCACCATTCTCCAGACACTTCCCTACGGCAGGTCCCCTGTGTTTGGTACCTGGAGTGCCCCTTCTCAGCTGTACTTTATTGAGCTCTGCTGGAGTTCCCACAAAGCTGTGATTCCCTGCTGCTTTCTTTAGCTCTTCCAGAGAACCTCCTCTAGCAACCACTGTCCCTGATTCCCTCCTAGTGACAACTGGCACCCAGAAATCTTAAGAGTGGGGAGGGGAACCCATTTGTACAACCCCTGCTCCTTTAGTAAAGGATGCCAGGCAATCCTGGGTACTAGGGCTGTGTGAAGCATGTCATATTCAATTTCAATTTGGCCTGAATTGGGGACGGTGATTTGATTCGTTGATTCAGATTACTGTCCCTGATTTGATTGGGCCAAATCCAAATTTGAAGATTTGATGCTGATTCAGAGAATCAGCGATTTGGGCATAGACACAGCTTTAAATGTTTTTTCTATATACCTCCAGATACCAGGTGCAGCTCATGAACACTGCAATGGTGGGGTGGATGGAGCATGGGAGGGCCCCCGCATGCTCAGCAGCAATCCAGAATTGGACCAGAAATACTTCCAGTCCACTTCTGAGTCTGCTGCCAAGCATGTGGGCCCCCCCCCGGCTCAGCGATCTGCCACGGGGGGACCTTGGGTGTCCCCCCCAGACTCAGGAGGCACCAGTCACTGAGCTGGGGTGGGGGGCGTGGGAGGCCCCCCCCAACATGCTCCCTAGCAGACCTGGAAGTGGACCGGATATGCTTCTGTTCCACTTCCAGGTTTGCTGCCGAGTGCTCTGGGGACCCCTCCCCCCCATGCTCCTGTGGGATGCTCCATCTTCCCCAGCATCGCAGCATTCATAAGCCGCCTGCTACCTTTAGATACATAGAAAAAACATTTAAAGCTGTGTCTATATCCAAATAGCCTAATCTGAATCAATTTGGAGGGTTCTGATTTGTTTCAGAGAGATTAAAGGGTCTCCTGATTCAATTCGGATTCAGAGATTTGGCCATCGAATTGGGCTGAATTTCTGGCAAATCTAATCGGGGACTGAAGCTTTGCACAGCTTGACTGGGTACTCATTAGCTGGTGGTTCTTCTGCCCTCAGTAGCAGCTCACTGAGCAACAATCCTTCCTCAGCCTTCTCCTTTAAAAATGAAATAATCCCATTTCTTTTAGCCTTTCCTTGTTAA
>NW_017728992.1:78499366-78509503 GCF_001723915.1 Gavialis gangeticus | reverse complement strand
TCCTCAGAAGCAGCTCTTCTCAGCAAAGTTTCAGCTACCCTCTCCCCAGCTAGTCTCTCCCTGTTGTTGTTGTTTTTTTTTTTTCCTAGGCTTCTTGCCCTGGAGTTACGGCTGCCTGATCATGCACAGTCTACTGCAGATCCTTGTCCCAAAAGTGCAAACACCCTGATTGAGCTTGCAAGCTCTTAGGAAACCCTTCAGCACCTTTACACTTATACTTTGAGATGAGCAATCTAACTGCTGAAGTGAGATGGTAGAGGATTGAACACCAGACATTAACTTTCAAATTACTGGCAGCCCAAAGAAGCAGGATGTGTTCAACCAACATGGAACTGGAAATGAAGGGTGAGAGGGTCAGTTCACTCTGTTAGGAACTCAATATCCAACGCAGAGAGAGGGAGATGAAATTCTAAAAACAATGCTCCCATCATAAGGTGTGTGTGTAAACTATGCTTTTCCATTGTAAACTGTGGTCCCTAAAATAGTGTTTATGGCTGCATAATAAATGCTTTTTTTGTTCTGACAGTGTTGTTCTATGTCACTGTCAACAGCTGTGGATTGCATTACTCCCAAAGTGGTATAGCTCCTAACAGGAATTGAAATTCTTTTGGATTCACTGGAATATCCACTGTGGGACTTCAGCGATGATGCAGCCAGATAGCCCTATCTCAGAGCTAGGGCTATGGGACTTACCATTGTAAAAAGTGAGGCTCAGGCTAAATATTAAAAATAGGGCTATCAAACGATTAAAAAAAAATGTATTGCAATTAATTGCAAGATTAAAAAAAAAAAAGTTGCAGTTAATTGCAATTTTGATTACACAATAATCAGAACCCCCTCCACCCAACAGCCTGGAGCGTGTTCCCTGCAGCTCCTCTTCCACCAACAGCAGACAGCCCTAGCCCTGACCCTGGCCCACCCTATGCCTGCTCCAGACTCGTGCTAGCTGCAGCAGACTAGTCGGAACCCACACGAACAGTCTTGACCCCGGTCCACCCCATGTCTGCTCGAGACTCACCTGCCCATGCTGAGCGTTGGCATGGCTGGGCAGAAGCTGCTGCTTGGTGCAGGGCGAAAAACAACCCCTTGCTGCTGCTGGGCCCTTTTTTGCTGTAGCCAGCTGGAGCTCATGCCTGCGCTGCCCTGTGGCTCCTCTGCCCTGCTGGGTGGCCTGGAGGTGGCAGTGACAGTGGTGGAGAGGAGCCACAGAGAAGCCCAGGCATGAGACTGGAGAGGGTGCAGGGTGGGCCGTATTTTGTCCATCCCTGGTCAAAATGGATGTGTATGATTAACTCTTGTTACAAAAATGAATGCGTTAATTTGTTTTGCATTAATCACATATGTTAACTGCAATTAACTGACAGCCCTAATTAAAAATAGTACATTCCCAAGAAAGCTATAGGAAAAGTTGAAATCTAATTCTGTGAATTTGTAATGCATAGCATAATTTCTCTAACCGGATAATATGTTTAAATTAATAAATATTTGTTCCTAATATAAGGCAGGAATTTCTCCTGTGTTGAAAGGCAGCAGTTTTAACTCTCAGCACTTCCATGGTCCTATCTGAGGCAGAAGTTTTCCATTGGTACCAGTGGCAGATCGAACTAATGACGATAGGATTTTTGGGGCAAGTGAAACTTGATAATACATGGCTCTATGGTTCCATTTTGTGGGGACTTAAGGAGGGCTATCTTGAGGTTGGGTAAGTATTGTAGATGACCAAGAGTTATCCTGTATAGATAGAAACTAGGGCTGTGTGAAACAGCATCGTTCTGTTTTGATTTTCTGTTTTGATGGAACAGTGTTTCACTTTGAGTTGTTTCAGTTTGAAAGCACTGTTCCTTTTTGTTTCAGCAAAACTGTTTTGCTGTTTCGACTTTTGCCTGCCCAGTGCCGGGAAGATTGGTGCTGCTGCTGGCCCCAGCCGGCAGCACCAGCCTCCTGTCATCTGGCAGGCAGATTGGGGGCCCGCACCCCTGGAGGAGTTCAGCACAGCCCCACTGCCTTCCTGGGGGTGCGGGCGGGCCCTGATCTGCCTGCCATATGACAAGAGGCTGCTGCTGCCGCCTGGGACCAGCAAGCCTGGCTTCGATACTCAAAACGTTTTGAAACTGCCTAAATGTTTTGAGTGCCCTTGTTTTATTTCAAAGCTGTTTTGAAGGCTTTTGTTTTCTTTCAATTTCGCTGTTTTGAGCTCAAAACGCATCAAAACAGCTTCAAAACGAAACACAAGGTGAAATTTTGCACAACCCTAATAGAAATAAGATTTACTCATGATCAGTGTACCATGCTATAGTGAATTCTAAAGCATATTCTTGCTCTTAGGGTCAAATTGCCTTCAACAAAAAATGAAGCTCATGAAGCGCTTTTCACTATAGTTCAAATAACATAGTGACTCAATAGCCTCAGTTAGATAAAGCAAGGAATACTGTTGAATGAAACTTTCCTTTTTGCAGATGTAGACGTGTGACAAAGGATCTCTGTTGTTGGGCAAGATAGAAGTGTGATTCATTTATATTATTCCAGCGCTATCATGAATACTAGTACAGCTGTATGAAATACAGATATCTATGTGGTAGGAGCCCTGCTTAGGATTGATGGCTGGATGTTTCTCTTCCATACTGTTTGATATTTTACTTCCGGGTGAGCTGTTTGTCTGAATGACAGTATAAGGCAGAACTCCCTGAATGACATAGTGCATATTAGGTTCTTTGGGTAAATCTGATATCTTTTATTACATATAATATTTATTTATTAAATGAAATAGCTGGAAAAATTCTGCTTACCAAGCTTTTGTGCACAAATGTCCTCTGTCAGGTTGAGGAAGCATCTGCGGATGGCCTGTGCTCATCCTGGATGGAGTGGTAAAGCATCCAGGGGCCAGTACATATGTCCTTAGACCAACACGGCTACAACCTAAACCCCTGAAAAAGTGCGAGTTATACTTTTGTGGACTCATTGGCTCAGATATAGCTCAAAGGCCACAACATTGCTCCTGATGACCATTTGTTTGTCTCTGCTGGTTATGGGTGTTTGGAGCCTCTCCAGTAACCCAGATTTTCCTTATCCTTTCTACTTTTATATTTCCTATCAACAGTATCATCAGCAACATGTGTGCATGTGAGAAGGAGGGGGAGAGAGAGCGAGAGAAGAAAAAGGAGGAGGCTGTCTGCCTACATAAGTCTAATATCTTCAGGATGATCACTCAGGGACCACCAGGACAAATTAAAAATGTTTCTGGTAAGAATTCACTTGAGGGGCTTCCCGTGCTTGCCCTGCTCCTACCATTTGTCATGATCTACTTTTTCATGTGGTAGGGTAACACTGAGAAGCATTTCTCTGTGGAGGTCTGTTGAAAGGCCTAATTCTTTTCAATGTGGATGTGTGTTGTTTATTTATGGTGCTGCTGCTGCAGCAGGCATAGGTCCTCTGCAAAGGAACACAGAGCTGTATAAGATAATAAAACAGCCAGAAGCCTTTCTATGTGTTCATGTCACAAAAAACCCTTCAGAGAGAAACAGTTTTAGTGCATAAAGAATGAAGTGTTATTTCAGAATCCAAAGATTGCAATCTTTTAACACTACAATCGAATGATTTGTTCATATTTTTTGTAATAAAGAGTGTGCAATGCAATATGCCTTCTTGCTTGCTTCGAGACAATTTAAAATATTTAATGCTTAAAATGGAAAGATTGCACGGAGCTCATTGAAAGAGTGACATAAATACAAAAATCTTTTCCCTTTTTTCTATTCATTTGGTAGCTCTAAGAGATGGGGATACAAAGCTTTGAAAAGAGCAGTAAGAAGGTGGGGTGGGAAAATGTCTTGTAATGGTTAAATTCTTGACCTGAGGGATATGTTCTAATATCAGAAACCACATAGAAGAAAGAATAGAACAGAACATTTTTTGTCTCCTTCGGGGACCACTTGAGCTTGCAGAATTTTTATGTTTGCATCAATAGTTCTGATATGTGGTTTTAAATCCCTTTTATTTTTTGAAAATCTTGTTTCTGTCCAAGGGCTAGCTGTGGTCTTTTTAGCAAACTGACTGAGATTATTGATCCTAAAGGAAAAGAAGAAGAGAAAAGTCTATAAGCTATTTATTTGCAACAGAGTGGAGATACTTTCTAAATCAAGAAGTTTTATGACAATGGGCAAATATTACTGAATGGTCAAGAGGGTAGGTGGCTAGAAGCAAGACTTAGAATGAAAACTAATGCACAGTGGAAGATGAAACATGCAAGGTAATGAACAGAGCTGTTTAGAAAATGCGACTTTTGTTCTGTGGGAAATTCTAAGCTTTACATCTGATTTCACCCTGAATCAAAACAAAAAACCAAAATTATAATTTTTATTTGTCGTGGAACACACATTTCAAAGAACTGTGGTTTAGAAATAGTTAAAGTTGCAATATAGTAAGTTACTTTGAAATTATGGGTTGAAACTCTGGGTTTTTAAATAAATTTTATACTCTGGGATTTCTTTCTCAGCTCATTGGCTGAACAGCACCTTGTTGCACTGACTCTAGACCAATTCAGGCAGGCATTGTGACTCAAGACATCAAAATCCTCCACAATTACACACCTTTTCCTGCTCCGGTGAGGATGGAAATAAATGGCAACAGGTCCATACTTCTCACAGCATACATTCTCTGATGGTCCAGTATAGATCTGGGCTGGGTTTATTAGGCATCAGCTAAGGCTCTACTTCCCTTCCACTTTTTTCTGTGCTTTCCTACTCTTCTAAGTAGGGGGAATACCGTGTATGAGGATTCTGCTTCCCCTATATAGGAAATAATGGTGTGGCTTATGGGAAGAACTGTAAACTGCCTCCCCAACTCGTCTCTAGAACAATTTTCTCTATAAACCTAACCTTTTAAAACTGAACCACAGCAGGATTTTCCCTTTGGCAAGAAGCCTTGAAATGATGCACACTTTGTATTTCAACTGTGAATGTCAAGGGGACTGCTTATTATTTGCAAATGAAGTGCTTGCAAGGACATGGTTAGATGTGGCCTTCAAGCTCTCAAGTGCACAGACAGCCCAGGTATGGTTCATCACAAACTGATCTCTATTCCCTTCAGAATTTCAGAAAATTATATAACACAGTGAAATTAGATACACATTGCCCTGTTTACCAGCTTTCAGATGAATTCTCATATGTGGGGAGTGGGTCACATAATAATGTGGCAAGTATATTCAGAAAAGTTAACTTTGCAGTAAAGCACTGGAAGTATAGATTTTTTTATTTTTTTAGGGGCAGCCAGTTAGGCTTTTAGGTTGACTAATTGGTATCCAATCTAGGCCCTGAAAACAATATAATCTGTTCACCTGACAAAAGTTACCAAAATATAGAGGATATGTATAGAGGTTCCAATACAAATCTTTTCCCATTGTTGACTTGTGTATTGTCTGAGATACCACACATACACAAACACAATGATTAGTCTTTCATAACATAGGGTTCTATATTATTATTTTAAAAGATCGTGTTCCTTTAAATCTCAGACTTAACATTACAAGCCATATAACAAAAACAAAGACAGGAGCCTAATTTTGCTGACACTTTATACTGGTAAATCTGACACCAGCTGAACAGCATATATCCCTCGAGACCAGACATTCTTGTCTATAAACCCAGACCCAGACCTTCTTGTCTCTACACTCACCTCTAGAGAAATTAGCTACCTGTTGCTATGGAAGTTAACTTTCTTAACAATAAACTCAATCAATTCGCCCACCTAGGTGACACAGCTACGAAATCTCTTGTGGTCATTTTACGTGGATACTACCTAGATGGAGAAACGGTGGAAGAATTCTCAATGTTGACTTTACCTTGCATGACTTACTAAGGCAGGGAGGGTTTTTGCTTTTGGGGCAGATATTTTTACTTCATCTGTCGAAGTCAGTGGCTGAAGTAAGAGATAGTGTTGTGGGGAGGGCAAAATGCAGCTTCCATTCTTTAAATTGGATTGTTCAGGCATTGTTCTTGCACAGCTCCCCTCCTACATGGCTAGGGTATAAGCATTTCCTCTTGTTTCACTCTACTTTAATCACTGGCCTGTGTCAGTGGTCCTCTTTCCCTCTCATGTTCACAACATATCAAACTTGTATACATATTATAAACTATTTCCTTGCTGTTCAGTATCTCCCCATTTCTCTATTCTACATACCTATACTGGAAATGTTTTTCTTAATGTAACAGGTTTGAGAAATGAAAAAGTATGATTCAATGTAGAAAAAGCAGATAATTCCAGAGTTGGCAGCTGTTGTGGCAAAAAACTTTGCAGTACCACAGCTTGGGGGTCTACAGTAACACTTCAAAACCTCAGAAGTAGTGATGAGTCTTAAATGGATTTCTTATTCATGCTTTCTTATTTATTGTTTACTGGTCCCTATTAAGAAGCCAAAATTTAGTATTATTTTTAGAAATTTTAATGTAATTAATGTAATTGGATGTTATAGGAATTTATATTAGTTAAGTTATTTATTCAAATATAGAACACATTTTTGACTAGCTGCAGCTAAAAAGTCACCTCAGATAATACATCCTTGCATCTGCTAGTTTTTTCTTAAATAGCTTGGTCATGTCTTTTTCTGATTTGATGTTTTATTTCTGCACAGTATGTTGTCATGCAAAATGGCAGGTTAATAAAGAGAATTAGTTGGCTGTGATTAGCTTCACACCAAAAAGAAGGCAGGGTAGATGCATACCATATAGACTAACTAAATAAGATTTATATAGAGCATAAACTTTTTGTGAATTGGAGCTTACTTCAACAGACTTCAGAATCAGGCTTTGATTGACTATGCATGCTCAGATGCTACTCGGGTCACCCTACGTGACTCACTGTTGTGACACCATACATGACTCCCATTTTGAAGAGACAAGAATATGCTATCCCAATTTTATTTTCTGGGCAAATATCCATGAATATTTTACCCATGTCTCTATTTGGCATTTTCTTTGTTAGGAAATCATAAAAAACATGTAGAGATCAGCCAAAATCATATTCCCATTTGTTGCACATTAGTAGTGTTTAAAAAAAAAGTTGCATAGATGGTAACAAATGTAGATGTGCATGAGGTCTTGGCTTGTTCTCAGACAAATCAATCATAGGAAAAATGGGTACATTTATCAAAATGTGCTTGTCTGTGTCACAAAGAAGAATATCAATGGTTTGGTTGTTCTTCTTTCATATAAAGCCGAAAACCCCCCAAAACTACATGGGTACAGGTGCCTTCCAAATAACCATATTTAGTAAGAATATTCTAATATAATAAAAGGCTTAGTCTGTCTGTCTGTGTATATCCATCCATAACAGTTTTGGCCAACTGTGCATACACTGCCGAGAGGACAGGGCATACTTTTGGCTGCATGGCCTGGGATGTGTGGGCCAAAGTTTGAGCTGTTGCCTGGGAAGTTTGTGGTGGTGGTGAACAGCTGCCCAAGCAGTGGGGCTTCCCCACACTTCCCTGCTTGAGGGTGAAGGGGGGGGAATCGGTGGCAGCGCCCCCCCACCACCCAGCCCCGATTACCGTCCCCCACAACAGTCATCAGGGAGGAGGAGGTGGTGGGCAGGGAGGGAGGGAGGCAGATGCAGAGCAGTGGAGGGGGTAGAGTGGGGGCTCAGACCAGGAGCAGGGGGGATCGGGGGGTAGAGCAGGGCTGGACCCAGAGCAGTGGGGAGAGGGTTGGTAGAGTGGGGCTGGACCTGGAGCAGTGGAGAGGAGGGTAGAGTGGTGCCAGACCTGGATTGGCGGTGGGGGAAGTAGAGCAGGGCTGGACCCAGAGTGGTGGGGGTGGGGAGAAAGGCCAGACCTGGAGCAATGGGGGGGTCGGGGCTACCCGCCTCCTCCCCCTGTCATTCTTGACAGCCAGTCTGCTCGTATAAATATAAAATGCCTATCTTAATGCATATTATTGTTCTGTTTGGTTTTTGATGGCTTCTAAACGATGGGACAGAATAAGTGGCCTCAAAAACTACTTAAAGGGATACTATTGCAGGTCTGTGTAACAGTTAACTATGTCACCTGCTTTTTTTACGTTGCTCTGAGACTCAATATGGCTTTATTCCTTTTCAAGGACTTTGGAAAATTCTTGTACTGTACTTAGAATATCTCCACTTTTTTGCTTTCCAATTCCAAATGTCTACATAGACATGCCAGCCTGCACTTTGATCAAATTTGAGGTGCTATGCCAAAATTTTATATTATCCTAATAACATGTAGGTACTTGAATGGCAGTGCTTTTGCTGTAGTAAATGTACTAATGTTATGCAAATAAATCTGATATCCTCTATTGAATTAATTAGTGCTGTCAGTTGCAGTTAACTTACATGATCAACACAAAAGCAAATTAATGTGTTAATTTTTTAAAATTGCGTTAATCACACGCACCATTTTGACCAGTGGAGTGCACCAGCTCCAGACCAGGCAAAACCCATGTGCATAGCCCCGGCTCTGGTCCACCCTATGCCTGCACCAGAATCATCCGCCCATGCTGAGCAGTGGCAGCAGCTGGGCAGAAGCTGCTATTCAGCACTTGGGGGAAAGGTGGCCTCTCCCACCCCCCCTGTTGCTGGGCCCTTCTTGCTGAAGCCACCGAGAGCCTGTGCCCAGGTTCCACTGCGACTCTTCTCTGCTGCCATCACTGCCGCCTCCGGGCTGCACAGCGGTACAGCAGTGGCAGTGCAGAGGAGCTGC
The DNA here is from genome assembly GCF_001723915.1 of Gavialis gangeticus. NCBI lineage: Eukaryota > Metazoa > Chordata > Crocodylia > Gavialidae > Gavialis > Gavialis gangeticus. The sequence continues at coordinate 78,500,799 of NW_017728992.1, read as the reverse complement.
AGGGCAGCCCAGGCACAAGCTCTGGATGGCTGCAGTAAGAAGGGCCCGACAGAGGTGAGGGGTAGGATTGCTTTTCCTCTGCACTGATCAGCAGCTTCTGCCTGGACGCTACTGCTGCTCAGCATGGGCAGGTGAGTCTGGAGCAGGCATGGGGTGGAGTGGTGTTGGCGCTGTTCACATGGGTTTCAGCTGGCTAGGGTGAGGCTGGAGTGTGTGTGGGGTGGGTCAGGGCTTGGGCTGTATGCTGTTGGTAGTGGTGGGGAGGAACTGCAGGGTACACAGGCTCTGGGCTGCTGAGAGGGGGTACTGCTGACTATTATTTAATTATGTGATTAAAATTGTGATTAATTGCGACTATTTTTTAAATCTCACAATTAATTGTGATTTTTAAAAAATCATTTGTCAGCCCTAGAATTAATGAAATGCTTACTTTTTAATACAATGTTACATTCATGTTGTATAGAAACAGAAGTGAAGAGAGAGCTGAAGGGAGATTTTTGTCGGAGAGAAACATTTGATTCTCTGAGTGGCTAGTGAATGGTTTTTGGAAAGAAACAGTTTAGTTCTGGAATGATGAACTACCAGAATCTTCTACCAGCTCCAGTGAGGAAGAAGTGGCCTCTGGTAGAGTTTCTACTAGAGAAATGACCCCTTAGGGTGCAGGTAGAAGTGCCAATTTTTTTCCTGATTTGGCTATAGAAAGCAGCCTGTAGTGTTGACCAAATGTAAGTGCGTGGCTGCATACTGCTTTAACAGTGGCTGATTGGGTGAAAATCTGACCCCTCACTGAATAACCTGTGCCCTTGGGTGCTGTCAGCTGTCTCCAGGCAGACAGGGGAGCCTGGAAAGCATGCTGGAATGTGTGCAGTAGGGCACCCTGCCTGGGTGTTGTCACCAGTGCATTTTATCTGCAGATTGCCCACCTATACCTTGAATACTTGTACAGGGCTCTACCAAGTATGTTTTTCTACTGGGAGAACAAAACTGGTAGAGTTCTGTCAGATCTTTTGAATGCTTTTATTCACCCTATCTCATACAGATTCCACAAGGCTCTGTCCTAGGCCCTATACTGTTTAACATCTTCATCAATGATGTGGACATTGGTGTCAGAAGCGGACTGGCCAAGTTTGCCAATGACACCAAACTCTGGGGTAAAGCATCCACACCTGAGGACAGGAGGGTGATCCAGGCGGATCTGGACAGACTCATGGAATAGTCGGAGGAGAACCTGATGGCGTTCAACACCGAAAAATGCAAGGTTCTCCACCTTGGGAAGAAAAACCTGCACCATGCTTATAGGCTCGGTAGTGCTACGCTGGTTAGCACTACAGATGAAAGGGACTTGGGGGTCATGGTTGACCACAAGATGAACATGAGCCTTCAGTGTGACGCTGCAGCTAGTAAAGCAAGCAAAATGCTGGCTTGCATCCATA
>NW_017728992.1:78497887-78498767 GCF_001723915.1 Gavialis gangeticus | reverse complement strand
TTTATCAGGGGTGCTCATCAGGACCTGGGGGAACATCTGTTCACCAGAGCCCCCCAAGGGATGACAAGATTGAACGGCCACAAACTCCACTGTGACCGATTCAGGCTGGACATAAGAAAGAACTTCTTCACTGTCCGGGCCCCCAAGGTTTGGAATAGACTGCCACCTGAGGCGGTTCAAGCACCCACTTTGAACGTCTTCAAAACACATTTGGATGCTTATCTTGCTGGGATCCTATGATCCCTGCTGACTTCCTTATGATCCTCTGGGGTCCCTTCCAGCCCAAATGTCTATGAAATCTATGAAATACAGACTACCCGGTTCATTCACAACTAGCTCTGTAGTTCTGCATGGCACTAAACACACCCCCACACTATTGCTGTTGTGTACAGACATTTTTGAGGAACATTGCTGAGAAATGTTTTTAATTTTTTTGTCTGTGATCTGACTTAACTGCAAGTGTAATAAATAAGAGGCATGTTTCACCATTAAAGAAATGACATTTACATACCTGACATTAAACCATTGCACTTAGGAACATACGACTGCCTGGGTCATCAAGTCTAGCCCTTGCTATCTTATGGCACTTTGATTCTGTAATTCTAAAACAAGTAACATCAGTATTTTAACATAAACATTTACTTAATTCAGAACGGCTGCCCCTGCTAAGTAGTACAGGCAGTCCTCAGACTTACGACATAATTGGTTCCTGAAAACCGCATCTTAAGTTGAAATGTCATAACTCAGAACCGATTTTCTCATAGAAACAGTGCTATAAATGGGGCATTGGTTCCAGAACCAAGGCCCGATACCCTATTTTCATAAAAAATAACCCAGTGTTTTGTACTCAATCAATTATAGATGAGTAAGATAGCTACAT
>NW_017728992.1:78492689-78497755 GCF_001723915.1 Gavialis gangeticus | reverse complement strand
CTTGGCTGCAGGTTTTTCTGGAGTCTTGCCTGCTTTCTTAGAGAAAATGTCAAAGGATGGATGTTCTCCAGGGAGATGGGCGACACAGTAAACTTGTTCGCTGGCATGGCTTAGCATCAGGTCAAGCATTGTAAAGTCGAAACTGATGGCAGAAAGTTGAAACAGGGTATCAATTTATAAACGTTGTAAGTGACATTCATTGTAACTCGAAATGTCTTAAGTCGAGGACTGCCTATAATCATTGTCACATCTAGATTTAAACACCCCTTTGGATTTGTGCAGACAAGAAGGTTCATGTGTAGAATGCATACCTCACTAGCTGAGATGCATCCTTGATGGGTCTGATGCTAGGGGAAATGCTCTCTTTCCTCTTCTAGGAATGAGGGAAAAGGAAATCCCAAGCAGGAGAGACTGCTTCACGCACTGACCATTTTGTTCATCGTGTATCTTCCTCCACCATGTGCTTATGGTAGAGGTTGCTGTTTTCCCTCTGTTCAGCAGTTACTGAATCGGTCTGTGTTGTAATCAACTGTAACAAGTGCTGGGCGTGCATGTTACTTTTAAGAAGGGAGCAGGTTCTGGAAGGAGCTGAGTCCATTGTCAGAGCAGCTCCTGACCAGAGAGGGCTAAACTGGGAGATAAGCCCAGGGCCAGACTGCTGACATGGAAGGAGCTCCTGAGCAAGCCGCAGGCAGAGAGAGACTACACTCCCGGGGATTATGAGGTGGTAGCCTTAGAGCTGAGGTAGGGTCCAGTGGTTTAGGAGCAGTGGTGGTCTCAACAGGCCCAGGAGCAGGGCAGAGATAGGAGCCAGAGAGGACTCCAGGCCAGGAGCTGGGCAGATTGAAGAGCAATATCTGCGAGGCATGGGAATGGTGTTGCGGTTGCAGCCATATAATAAGCCCTTAATACACTGAGTAGCGCCACCTGAATGACAGCATGGGATCAGTGATCTTTGGGGTAGCCTCCCTTTCTAAGGATCTAATAACAGCAAGTCATGGCAGGAGAGGTGAGGGGGAGCAAGCCTGAGAAAGGAGGGCATATTAGGGAATGAGCAGCCACTGGGGGGCATCGTGGGATTGGCACCTGCTACATATATGTGCTAAACAAAGTGATGTGCAGCATGGCAAGGGTTGCAGCCAAAGGAAATTATATGAATTTGGAAACTTGGGGGAACACAGAGGTGACCAAGTCTGATTTTTGAGGGCAGTGACTCCTTGGGCTGGTCTGCAAGCACTAGGTTGCATACTGTCTGGTCTGTGGCTCTTGGGGTGTATGTAATTGCAGGATCCATCTCCCAGGAATTTGGACTACAGTTTATTCACAAAATGGAAGGCAGGAAGGAGTGAGCAGTGACATGTGGCAACATATGACCCAGGAATAAAGCTTCTGGTCAGGGAGAAACATGGTCCAACTACTTCAGTGATATCCAACAGTCACAGGGATGTATTATCTGAAAACTATCACTTCATTCACAGACAGTTAAAAACACTTTATATTTTACAAATATTAATAAATATTAATTCCTGATATGAAATCTTAACATTAAGTCATATTTATCTGATGACATTTCTAAAAAATGAGTTTATTAAGAAATGTTGCCATTCAGATAGAGAATCAAAATGGGTGAATAAAGAATTGGCAATAAGAAACTGACTGCAGCCTCATAATTATTCATATACAGAAGCGTGTGTGCAGGTTCATATTTTAAATAATATGCAAATGGAATACTACATTTTAAAATTGTTTGGTATATAAAAGTTTTAAAACTGATAATTCATTTAAGCATTGAGTTTTAAATTAGTTATTTTATGACTCCTTTCTTTAAGCACAACTCTTTTGAGTTTTTAAGTAAACAAAGCTGCACCTGACAAAAGGAAGTGGCTGGAGGTATATCTTCACAAAGCCCCTGATGATGTTCCCTTGACATGTGCTGTCCCAGTTTTATAAATTAGAAATCTGGTCATCTCAGTTTAGTCTCTAAGCAATGCCAGCTGTCTCCCCTCTCTAACGCTTCTAAGATGCTTTGAAGCTGTTTCTGTATTGTGTTGGCAACATTAGTGCAGAAAGATTTGAAGAATATAATAGCAGAAAAAGGTTACCCAGTCTTTCATAATTGACTGTACCAATATAAAATATTGCCTTCTCTCTGTTTTGTAACAAAGTAGATATTGCTTTCTTTCAGATTTGAGGAGAAACAAAAGTAAGGCTAAAATGTCTTTTCTGTTACCTTTCTGTTAAGTTAAAGGCAGCAAATCTATTGCTTTGTGCTCTTCTACGATTATGTAGTGTATTCATCCTTCTACAAAGCTTAAAATATAGTAACCTTCTGCCTTAAGAGCTCAAGTATTTCCTTCCAAAAATCAGGGGGGCAAATAGTTATTGGGAGGTGAGGGGGGAGCGGGAAGGGAGGTGGCAGGAAAACCTGTTGGTATAAAGGGAAGGGAAATGAACCTATTCTTTCAGTGTTTGTGTTCTTTAAAAAAATATATAGTGGCATTCATACCTTGGAGGCACAGGCTGAAAATGTTGAACATTTGCTCAAAAGGGACATTAAATTGGGAGGCGTGGTTCCAGAAAGGACCACGGGGAAAGAGGAGGTATTCACCGTGGCTTCCATCTTGTATATACACTATAGTAAGCATAAGATTTCATCAGGTAGGAAGGCTGATCATGAAAGAAGAAAGAGGGAGTGAGATGCAGAGGCAATTGGATATGTAGGGAGACCAAGGAACCACTATAACTGATGGCTTTTATTGGGCAAACTGCTGATGGAGCCTGCTCTAAAGGGACTTCAGGACAAATAAAGATTTAAGTGCGTAATATAAAGAAATGAATGTCCTGCCCAGAAAAGTTTGAGGGACCCCAAGGAAATGGCTCTTTGTGTCTAATTACAACAGCATACTCTTCACTTACTTAAGTGTGTGTTTTTAAGTCAGCCCCTCTTACTGCAGACTATATCACTTGTGAAGTGCGGAAACTGGCTTTTTTTATTGTAAGAGAGAGAATAATTTGGGGAAAAAAATAAATGATAAATTTTTGAACTGATATTAAAAGCTCAGGCACCACTTTAGGCATTTCTTCTTCCGACATGTCATAGTAAGTTTACCGATTGCATTGTAAATTGCTTGAAATAAAAAGGAAAAAAAAGTGCACTGCAGCAATAAACTGTTAATCATATGCTAACTTGTACCCAGGGAGCTTTGCTTTTTGTGAGACAAATGATTCCTGAGTTTACTGGGGTGGGGGAGGGGAGGCTTCTTTCTTTTTCTGTTCCCATCTGGTCACAAGCAGAGTGTGGGAGGATAATTATTGTGAAAATATAGAGGGAAACTATACTAGGACCTCCAGACTTATGCACTTTTTGTGTAGCACCCATATTAGTCTGTTTATTTAATTCAGGCAAGAAAACAATTCTCAAAGGAATTGAGTAAGTCTGGCCACAATCCTCCCAATACCTATAAAAATGAGTGAGACGAGATTGACACTCTTAAAAAACAGAACTTAAAGGGATGTTTCAGAAGTGCTGTTAATCAGGTATGCACTTTTCAGCTAATTATCTGGCAAGATTAAAAAAAAAGAAAAAACAAAACACTTTGGGGCTCATTACAAAATGGCCAATGAGGCAAAGTAAACTAAAAATGCCACTACGTAAGGCTTCCAGTCAAGCAATGAAAGCTCAGAAGAATTCTCAAAAAAATACTAATCATCATACATATGACTATAGTCCTGTCTGATAAAAGGGAGGGAATAATAAAAACACTAGCTGGCAGGCATTACAGAGGTGAAAGGGATAAGGCTCTGAAGAAATCCATAAATTATTTATTGAAGTTTCCACTGTATACCCAAAAAGCTCACTGGGCTAGCGACAATGATTAAATGTTCAGCATCTACACTGAGATGCTGAGGTTTTAATGTACTGAATATTGATTGCATGATGAATCCCAACTGTTTGTTTCCTGCAGTTGTTCACAAGAGAAGAGGAGAGGGAGAAAGGAAAACACTGCATAAGATTTGTGTAGGCAAAATAGGTTGTTAATGGCTTTGTTGAAGGGAGAGCCTCCTTTTTCTGCCTATGTATGTCACTAACAAAGCCTAAAAGCCCTTCAAGGTTGTTAAACTGCATGGCTCGTAAGGGTTATTAAGCATGTAGCTTGAATATTACTGTTAGGAAGGGAACTTTCAAATAAAAATATCTGAATCCTAAGGTGATTTTTAAGATAAGGCCTTCTTTTTCTTAAATAATCTTTTAGCACTTGGAAAAAGCATCTTTGTTTCCATGAGACTATATACATGGATCTGGCTAGCAATGGACATGATCTTGATGACAATGTTAGCATACAAATATAACTTAGAGCTGGAATCTTCCCTTGATGGCAGTTACCTGTGTAGACCAGTGTTAAGCACTGTGAGGTTTCACTCTCAGGAGTTTTATGGCTATCATTCTGTTGCTTGGGTTGACGTGTCTTTGTACCCCCTACACCAGCCATGGATTTAGCCTCCATGCTTGAGGAAACTTCACCTATACATACATATATTGATGCATTTCTGGAGCTAGGACTGCTCACGCAATGACTCTTTCCCAACTTCCTGAAGTTGTGGCTGCAGTGGTTTCTCATGTGCAGTTAACTGAGAGGATAAGTTTGGCATCTTGAAATGTTTTATGTAGTAATATTGTCATCTCAACTAGGCAGACAATCACTGCAAGGTTGGCAAGGAAGATTATGCCAGTCCCATATCCATCCATCCTAACCTTACTGCTTCCCATTCACAGATCCCTTGCAGTGGCTTCCTATGGAAGGGAATTCTGAAGAACAGAACTTGCAGGGAAGTGGTATACTACCTTCCTCTTCACTGCCTGGGATAGGATCCATCGTATTGAAGCCTGCAGAAATGAATCAGAAATTGCCTATTTGATCCCAAGGAATAGGATTGTAGACATTCTCTGAACAGAGCACCTAAACCTGGTCGAGTTGGATTGCCTAAGTTTCCCCATTGGCTGTATCTGATGCTACATATCTATTCATAAGATAAGTTGGGGGGGGGGGGGATTTTAATCCCCTCTT
>NW_017728992.1:78484347-78492556 GCF_001723915.1 Gavialis gangeticus | reverse complement strand
TGGGGGGGGGGGGGAATTTAATCCCCTCTTAGAGCCAGGTAACTAAGTTTCTAGTGTTCTAATGCCAAAGTCAATGATGTCAATGAAACCATTTTGAATCTGGCCCACACAAGCCAAAGAGAAAATATGCGTGTGAACATGGGGCTGGGGATCCCTCCCCACTGACACATTATACCACTGTCAACAACACTCCTGAGGCAAAATTGAGCTGTTGTAAATGGGCACAGATCCCATATACTTCTGTGGGAGATCAGCTCTTGACAACAACAAAGCAATGTAAAAGTTACAGGGCTTTTTCACTAATGCCACAATTTATACCTCCACCGACTATGACGCACTGTTTTTTAAATTCAAAGCTTTTTCTTTTAGTTTTTACTGTCATTTTAGAGCTGAGGGTCTCATGACTCTCCCTAGGTAAACAGCAACATATCATGTTTGTAGAGCATTCAGTTATTTCACACGGTTACATTTTATTTTTCCATATCAGCAGGGATATAGGAAAGACAAACAGTAACTAGCTCATGATGACTGTTAAAGGATTGAATTACTGCTACTTATTTTGCCTTCTGGATGTACAGACAGCAAAAAGATTAGCCTGGCATGTTCTTTTCACCTTTCATGCCCATCTGTTCTCTAGTGTTCTTTATCATAAAAAGTGTAGTAGAGGGGAAAAACCAACTAGAAATAATGGGTTTTACTTGGCTTGCTGTAGGCATATGGGGGAAAATTATCCCTGTGCCTTATTTCAGATTTAGTATCAGCTAGTAACCTAATGAAAGCAATCCCATTTCTCCTTTTATGCTTCAGACTTATTGATTTGTATGTATTAAACTGGTGTTTTAAGAGTTAAAACTGTAATTTTGAAGAATCTCTCCCCTGCCTTATAACTCAGCATATGTATATAAGAGTCTGCTGGATACTAGACATCATATGATCAAAACTATTTTGATATTCCGTCCTTCATGGAAAGTAAATGATAAAACATTGATTTGTAAAGGTCCATGGCTATGCACATGAAAAAAAAATTCAGATGGAATAAAGATTAAGCATAACTACTCCTCAGACACAAAAATGGATCAAAGAGTTTTTCTTATACAATGTGATCATGTTCAGTCCATTAGCAGCTAATTCCTCATATAGACATCATCAGACTATTAGATCAGCATTCATTTACAGGGATATCATATTGAAAGAGGAAAGGAGTCAAACTCTTGTGAAAGGAGACAAACTCCCAATTTCTTACCCCCAAGAACACACACACATCTATCAGGGTGACTACTTGTATATTCAATAGTCCTGTTTTCCTTAAGAAATGTATTGTTTAAATATCATAGGATACCTCTCCATCTACAGATCGAAACACAGGTTGGATATGGAACCTGCCTTTTTCTCTGGTGTATGTTTGATATAACCAATCAACATATTAAAGTATTTGGAAATAAGCCTGTCCTCTAATATTGTGAAATTGGATCACAGTTATGTAGGATACATTCCTAGCTGATGGGCTAAGCTCCATAATAAGTGGGGGAGGGGCTATAAATGATTTTTTGGAAAGCTTTACTGAAAGATGAACAGTGTCTACCCTGGAAAAATTTATGGGGACAGGACAATAACTGAACTATGACATCACAAAATATGAAATTACACCAGTTGAATAATTAAAAGGGACAGCTTAATCAGAGTGTTTAAGAATTTTTGGTAACATTTAACTTCAACATCTAATTAAAACTTGAGAGAGATGACTACATTAAAGTTTTATATTCTCTACCCCCTGCAGTTAAATTGTGAGAGCTCACTTTTTTTTAAACTTTTCCTGAATCTCAGTTCTTCAGCTAAACTACTGAAGACCAGATATGACATTCCTGATATTCCTAAGTATAAAATATTAAGTGAGACTGATCTAAGCACCTATAGTAAAAATAAATAAAAATTGGCTATTATAAGAAAAAGTTCCACCAGTTCTAGTGGTGTAAATGAGTGTCACTCCAAATCACCAGGCAGTGTATCTTTGTGGAGATGCCAACTGGTTTGCCACTATAACAGAGTATTAATGTAGTAGACATTAAACTTGGTTCTGCAAGAGCCTTATCAAGATTTTAAATTATGACTTTATTTGATACACTGGTTGTAGAAAGGGGAGGAAAAATCTGCAAAGTGATTTTTTTTTTCTATTGCTCAAGTTTAATTTTATTTAAAGGTTCCAATGAATTTTCTATTAAAGCCTAATAAACTAAGAGTTTTTTCTTTGAAAAAGAATATCATGTGCATTACTCTTGGTTGCATGTTACAAACTTCCATAGGTAACTTTTGAATGCAGACATATTTATGAGGCATAGCTTGTAGGCATTAGGTTCTTTTAAAGGGTGATCACATTGATGTAGAATGATTTCCTGAAAGGCCTGAGGTAAAACTTGAGGGTATTGTTGCAAACACATAGGAGAGTTCTGCCTTTGGATATGAATATATGACTTCTACTGAAGTGAGTAGAAGTGACGTATACACATCCAAAAGCTGAATTTGTCCCACGGGATTACAATCAAAGTTAAATGGTCAATCACCATTCTACCTACTATACATTTTAAAGTAAAACTCCAGTTCAGTAAGATATTCTAATCATTGCATCTATTTGTAAGAATGTTTAATTACTTAAAATCATTTTAGGTGATTTACTTCTAAGTATTTTAAATATAATCATTATCAATGCCAGGAACAACCATCCTAAAATCTGCTGATGCAAACTAGGAGTGTAAAGTTCCCCATTTAATGCTTCAATATAAAAATATTATTTAATGTTTGTAAAATCTGTTGTTCAAGGTTTTACAAAGGGGATTATAGTTTATTTACATTTAAAAGGGATTTTTTATGTTGTAATCTGATAAGAGAACCATGAAGTTACAATAAGATTAAAAACTTCATGCTAAAATAGAAATGGGTAATGTATACAATCACATTCTTGTTCCAATTATTCAGATACAGCTTGGTCCATATCTGTAGTCTTGTTAGTTTTTTGCCATGATAAAGTGTATATTTTATGTGACCTTTCTTCATAATAAAAAAAAATAAAAAATATTATAATAATATAAAAATACTCTATCTAGAAAGATATGTTTTGATATCTAGCAAATGAAAAACAGCAGTTCTCACATAAATAGGGAGAAGTTCTTCTATAGGGGCAGAAAATTATTTGGGCCTGTGGGCCACTTAGGGATTTTTGGTGAGCTATTGCAGGCCTGGCCAGCACACTGACCTGTACCACAACAGCTCACCAAAACTCCTTAAGTGGCTCTGCCCCAGGTCCTGGTCCTGTGCTGTCACCGCCTGGTGATCCTAGGGTCTCCATGAAGACTGGCTTAAGACCCACGTAGGCAGGACATGCTTGGCCGGGTAGTTGGGATGGGGCCACAGGCTGGCAGGGAGAGACATCTGGGAATGGGATGGGTGGGTGGGGCCAGGGCTAGGGCTGGGATCGTGCGGCAGTGACATCATGAGGTTGTGGCCCAGAGCAAAGACATGACCTGGTCCTGGCATGTCTGTCTCCATGAAACTGCTGCCTGTCTCAGAGATATGTGGGCAAAGGATTGTGGCACTGTTCTGGATCCTGGCCCTGGGCCCTGGCCATGTGCTGACACTGCTTCCCACCATCCTGCAGCTCCATCCCATCCACCCAGTGGAGTGTGCCCTACTGCAAAGTTCCCCAGCCGGTCACCTGGGAGACCCTGTCTGCCCACTCCATGGGGTGTCCCCAGTGGTGGGTGCAGGGCAGACAGGACGGGGTACTGGGCAGTGTAGACAAGTCTGGTGGCAGCAACAGCCAGCAGTAACCACTACCACTGGGACTGTTGGGAAGTGGAGTCTGGCAGCTGCACTGCACCAGTCCCACTGTGCGCCAAGGGGCAGCAGGGCTAGCCACCCAAGCCACAGCCCTGGTAAGGTTGAGAGACCTGCCTCAGGTCAGATGGAATCATTAGTGGGCCAGATCCAGGTCTCAGGCTGTAGTTTTCCCACCCCTGGGCTAGAAACTTCTATGTGAAGTATTAATATTGATACAACAGAGAGACAGAAGATGTTGTTTCTGCTATGTCCAGTGTGAAAGAGTAAACAGCAATGCGACAAAAAGAGCTGGAGAATGCCGCTTCTGGAGCTATTACCATATTAGGATAGAAGCTCTGGGAAAAGAAAAAAAAGAGGAGAAGGGAGTCTCAGAAAGGGAGGAAAAAAAAAAGAGCTTCTGAAGGAGAAAATGAGGGAGAAAGAAGATCTCCAGGAGATAAGACACTTACCTTAGGATTTTTCTTGTTGCTGGAGAGAGCGGAGCTCTGAGAAAGAGGGGAGGATGCCTAAAGAAGCACTGGAGAGGCGGCTCGCAGCTGTGCTGAAAAGTAAAAAAAAACCAAAAAAGAGAAGAGTGAATTGACTTACTCCCACAAGCTTAGTGAAAACAACTGACCACAAGGATTCAAGGCTTCAGGCACCCACCAGATGAAAGGTACACATTCAGGATAGCAAAAGTAAACAGAGAGAAATAACAAGGCTTGAAGAGAAAAGCCTGCTCTAAAAAGAAGAAAAAAAAAGGAAATAAACTGACAAACCAGAGTTAAAGGGACTTAGTTTACTAACACCAAGTTCAGTCCCACCAAACTGATCAAGGTTAAATAAGAACAGTATGTAGAAAGAATTACAAAGTTGATATAATTGTTATAAAAAATAAAAGAAAAAAGGACAACTCTTGTTTAAAGATAATGAAAGTTTGCATAGTGTTATACAGAATAAAGATAAAGACTAATGTTAATCTGCATCTGATTGTGAATATATATATCAGCGAGTGTGTGGGAATAATCGAGTGAAGTTTTCCTCTATAATACCGAGATTCCTAATAGAGACACCCAAAGAGCAAAATAAAAAAACAAATATATATATAACAACCCTCCCGACAAGTGACATCATAAAGCAGAGCATATTATAATAACATCTAAGACGTGGCAGGCGGGCAAGTCGGGGTACTTACAGCTCTTTGGGAGATTATAAAAGGATACAGAGAGGCAAGGTCCACCATCACATCCAGTCACACCAAAGTGCAAGTGACCATATTTTATGGTTAAATCAAGGCATTGGATTCCTTTTCTTCACTCACACATACAGTTGGAGGGTTACATTTTCGTGTATATCTCACACTGTGAAACTGAGCTACAGATAATTTAGTTTTGTTTTAGTGTTGTCTATAATAAATTTATGTACATGTCAGAACATGTTATTCTGTCTTATTTTATTATTTTTGCATCTTGACTTTCTAGTGGTTATAAAAATGTGGATATTTGCGCACGTGAACTCTTTGATTCACCATGGTATTGGGACATGTGTTCTAATCTGTTATCTGAGGCACATTACCATGGCATCTCAATAATAATTAATTTACTGTATCATCTGTATAATGGATTTATGTTGGTTGGTATTATATTTGTCACTGTTTTGGGCAAAACCAATGCTTTTAATGCCAATGCATGAAACAACCATATATTATTTGAACAAATGAAGCCTTCTTAATCTTTGTTATCCAATGGATGTTAAATGAATGAATATATCAACAATGGTTTGTCACAACTGAAGAGTGCTTAATATTTGTACTATTTCTAAACCATACTTATTAGCACATCTTCCCACTAGAACTTATAATAGGATTTCCATGGTGCTAAAATACAGATAGTTTCTACTGGAAGCATGAAATCCATTCAGCAGTGTTTCTGTGCTGTGCATACTGTTACAGATATTCTTTTTAGTTCTGCAATATACCTGTCCTAAGGATTTGCTGAGATTTGCTGCTCAATAGGCACGGTAAATATTTATTTTGTGCTATTTTATAACCTGATTCAGAGAAAATGGGTCAAGAAGGCTGGTGCCTGGGTGCAGGCTTGCAATGACTTGTGGTGTCAACTGTGTTTCATTCACAGGACTAATGGATAGAAATGGCTGTGACTGAGGGCCAGTTACAGATTGTGACAATCAAACACTCAAGCTGTCACCATGAATCTCCTGATGAGGCCAAGTGAAGGAATTCCCGAGAAATTTGCCTTGGAGCTGTTAAAAGAAAATGTTTGCAGACCATTACTTGGCTCAGTGAAAAGGTAAGGTTTCCTATAATAGAACCAGACAGACACTTGCTTTAGTAACCAGTGTGATTATGAACCTCTAGCGCAGGGTCTGGAGTGATTGTTTGAATACATTAACTAATTGCAAATGTTATTAATTGCTTTCCAATACTGAGTGATGTATTTATATCTAATCTTCAAAAAAAATATAATTATATTCCAGACAGTTATTCTGTTTGCTAACCTTGGGTTATATTTCATTTCAACAAGAACATGTTTATGCCTTCCTAACAAAATGCCTCTTAAACAGTACAGGTGTTTCTTAGACCATTTCTCTGCCTCTGTGTGCAGAAATCTTTGGGGTGAACAAAGTGCAAGGACCTTAACATTAATGGTTAAGAGTCCTCTACACTTAGGCCCTTCATTCAACATGACTGCTATAAATGGAAAAAACTTTGGTGCACACAGGACTTATCTAAATTTGCTTTGAGTAAGATTAGATGACGTTTTGGCAAAATACCTGAGTTCTCAGCATAGGTGGTTGCTATCAATTATTAATTTCCCTAGTGTAGAGACAATTTGGGTGTGAAATTAAGAGCTTTGCTTAATTAGAGGGCAAGGTGATGTTATCTTATAAGTGTTTCATATGCCCCAAATCTTCCAGATACGACAGTCTCACATTAAGCATGCAGATTCAGTCACTTGGTGTAGTACCTACCCAAATAGGCATAGAATACCTTCAATTAGTCTTGTGTCCCTTCAGCAAGCAAGTCTTTCTCTCTCTTTTTCTGGCAGCACTGTACTAACCCTGAGAGAGTTTGTCACCAATGTGGCTTTCTTGGAGTCTGGTAAAATATGACCAGAGAATTCCCTGAGAGAGTGCATCTTTTGTCATGCTTCCACCTTGCAGTTGTTCATAAAGTGATAACTAACTGAAGACGGTACGCTGATTTTGATTATTAAGTAGCACAGAATTGCTACTTATGACACCATCTTGCCACAAACAAGAAATCTTTTGTTTTCTACAGCATCCCAACCATTCCCATTCTCCTGGCCATTTACAAGATCTCTTTCCGTACTAGTACATGTGACCATGAGAAGATTGCTCTGGCTAATATGACAGTTTCTTGAAATCCACACTTCCCTGCATCTCTTGAATTTACTTCTTCATCAACCCATTGTCCCTGGTGGCCTCTTCTGCAGCTGAATCTCGATGAGTACAAGGATAAGGACAGTATAAGAACTAGCAAAAGTAATCCTCTGTAGCACAGGCAAACGTACAGTGCCCTATTATTCTGCCATCACCTACAAGTCACCCGGCAGCTGTGATTTACATATTTTTTTAAGAACCTTAATTGTAAATATTAATTGGCTAACAGTAAAACTGGTGATTTTGTCCTCTGTGCACAGATCTGTAGATGTACTCTTGTTCTTTTTCAGGTTTTGTTCTTACTGTGCTTGCTTTGAAAATAGGTTCCATTATGCTTGATTTTAGTCGGTGATACTAGAACCACACTTGAATGATGATGAGCAATGCCAAATGTTGCCCCCCTCCAACTCAAAGCTACTAATTAAGATTAGCATTGCTAAAAATACTGCAGTAGAACACTGGAAAATGAGCAAGTGACTACCTAGGTGATAGAGGGAAGCTGGAGAGGGTGAAAAAAGAGCACTGATATGTGTGAAGTTCAGTTGTATTCTGACAAGAAAGTAGTTGTGTGGGTTGATTTCCACAGGCACGTATGACTAATACCTGTGCAGTGGGCTCTTGAAGGAAATGACAGAATTCACATTTATATCTGATGTGAGAGGGAGAAGGAAAAAAATAATGAGAAGTAGGATAGACAAGGAAAATAGGTCTATTAGTTGCTGGAAAAGTAGAGCACAGATTCAGCAGTATTCAGTGCTTTTCTTTGGTTTCACACACTTGATTATGCACTGATATTTAATGCAGTTCATTTTAAAAAAGGGATAAAATGAAGAAAGGTCATGTTAAAGAAAGTATTGATAAGTTAGGTGTATTTAAATGGCCCATTGATATTTACCCAAAAGTTGTTGAGGACTAAAGACAATTATCTTCCAGAATTCCTTAAGGCTGGAAAAGGTCCCAGAGGACTGGAGAAGAG
>NW_017728992.1:78474542-78479347 GCF_001723915.1 Gavialis gangeticus | reverse complement strand
GGGGGGGAAAAAAAAAACCCAAAACTTTTTTCATTAGAAACAAGAGCAGTGGTTCCACACTGGGATCGTCTATAAGTGTCAAAGTGAGAACTAGAAACAGAATTCTGAATGAAGATTGACTGAAAGTAAAAAGCAGCAGATTATGGGCAAGTTTAGAGTAAACTCTTATGACAAGAGGTTTATCTGAGCACCATCAGGGACTTTGGACACATTCTGCTGACCTAGTACAAACACCTATAATGCAGTACTTGCTACAGAAAGTGCACTTACTCAAGTGAACAGAAAAAAAGATAAAGTATCTAAATTGTTACTGTATATGAATGATCACCTTTTTCCTCTTGAGAAGCTAGAGTGACAAAAGTCTATCTTTCTTTCCATGTACACAGTTATACCCCATAACTCTGATTGGATTTGTTCACATGTATAATAGAGATATATACCTAACAGCTATCCAAAAGTGTTCTTTGTGCAATGGGATCTGAGTGGCAATTTAAAAGGATGCACCACATACACAGAAGTAAAAGATAATAAAAATTACAATTTTCCCAAAGAACCAATGGTATATTTATTGGTATCTAAAACTCTCAGATTTATGCAGATGTGCAAATAACATTTTGATTTGCCAAAGAAGGATTTTTGTAATGTTATGACTGACACACATTTTATGTTCATGAATGATTTGTAAGAATATACAGGTATAGATTGTGAAAGATTTTGGTTCAGCTTTTGTGTATATCACAGGGCAAACTTGAGTATTTGAGTTTAACAAGGAACAATGAATATATGTGAAAATTCCATCATTTAGCCAATGTAATTAATAGATGTTGGGGGACATGACTTTTTCTTGGTAGACAGCTACAGATACCTAAGATTTTGAAATTACACACAGAAACAGAAGCTGAAGACTACAGGAAGAGGCTTTTGGGCACAGATATGTCCTACATTCATAGGACTCTTATCACATAGGAAATGTCAACTCCTGACAGATCCCTCAGAGGGTAATGCACAACAATTTGAGGCTTCATGCCCTGCAGGAAATTCCTACCCATTCCCATATACAAAAATACAAAATCCGTGCCTATGAGAAATAATGACAGCCAGTGATTAAGTTCAGCAGTTCCCAAGATACTGTAGTTGCTGTAATTTTCCTTGTCTTAAATCCTAATGATGTGTATTCTCTTTTTACCTCTGAGGACTTATAATGCCAAATATTGATTATTCTTTAAGGAAGAAACAAACATATATAATATAATTACACTAAGTTAAAGGCTGTATCTTTGTTTGAAATCTCAACTTTATATAGTACATGACTTAACTATGTCAATTACCATGATTCTGTAAGGGATAAAGTCAGGCACATATATTCTGGAGGTTTTCTCCATTGCTGCACTGGACTGAGATAGCTTGTCTTGCTTCTCTCTGGGCACGTCTACACAAGACGTTTTATGATGCAGTAGAGCAAATTACTGTGCAGTAAGTGTCACCGTCTACATGTGCAGATGCTTACTGTTCAGTAATTTGCTCTACTCCACATTTAATGTAGGTAGCAAATTAACTGTGGAGTAGTTACTGCACAGTAAGGCACATGTAGATGGCTGACTGGGAGCAAATTTGCTGCTGGGCAGCAGGGGGGCAGGAGACTGCTCTCTGGCTCTGGGAGCTGCCTGCTGCTTGGGCAGGCTCCAGTGGTGGATCCTGGGCTGAGATAATGCCCCCTTGCCCTGGCAGCAGGGAGCTCCAGCTCTGTGATTGCACCAGTGGGGTAGATATTAGCTGGGGGCTCACTGCTAGCTGTCCCACTGGTGGATTGGTGTAGGGGTGTGAGACCTGCCCTTCCCATGCAGCTCTTTCCAAGCCCGCTATCCCCTGATTGGGAAGTGGGGGTTGGGAGCTCCCTGCTGCCAGGGCAGGGGGACATTGTCCCAGCCTAGGCTCTGTTATTGAAGCCTGCCCTGGCAGCAGGTAGCTCCTGAGGGCAGGGAGCAATCTCCCAGCCTTCACCAGGGGACAGCTGTCTCCTGGTCCTGTGCTCCATGCCAGCCCCTAGGCTAGCAACCAGGGTGAGCCTGGTGATCTCCCTGGCTGCTGCAGGAGGGCAGAGCAGGTCAAGAGCAAATCTGCTCCCAAATGCCTGAATGTGTAGACACCTGCCCAGGGTGGGCTTACTCCACAGTAAATTACTGCAGAGTAAACCCATCCAGTAGTATTTGCATGTGTAGACACCCCCCCAACCCAAAGACTATATTTGACCCTCACACCAAGTTTGACAGACCATATACAGTATGCTGTATATGGTAGCAGGGCTTCTTGGAGAGGCTGAGGCTTTCTACTGAATCCCAGTATATGGAGCCCTGCTGCAAATGTAGGTTCATGGAAGAGAGGCAAGCAATGAGTGTGCTAATTCCCGGGTGTATCTACATGAGAAGTTTACTGCAGAGCTGCCTAATTAGATCCATAGGAAGGTCTCAACATATACACATGTGGCTCTATTAGGCTGCAGGAAACTATTTAACACTGCTGCAGGTTAGTACTTGTAAATACAAATACTATCCTTTGCCAGCATTCTTTATTGTGTAGCAATGCGTGAGTAGATGCTGATGGGGCTAGCTGGGGGGTGAAGCTGGTTCAGTGTGGGGCTAGCTAGCAAGCAGCAGGGTTGAAGCAGCCCCAGGCTGGCAGGCTGACCCCCTGGGCCTTGTGCCACCTGGAGTTGCTCTGACTTGGATCAGCGTGCTACAGTCTGGGGTGCATGTGCAAATGAAGCACCCAGGAGCAATAAACTCTGGCACAATATGCACAAAGTTTATTGATTTATAGTAATAGCTCATGTAGATGCACCCCCTGTGATTTAGGAATCTATGGTGGTTAATACTTCTTGCTCTACCAGTGGAGGTGGGTCTGGATTCAGTCCGTGAGGAGCCCTGCAATCCACATCCAGGCTTGGAGGGTTAGAGTGGGGGGGGAGGGGGCAAAGGAGTTTGACACCCATTATAGAGGATGTACATATATATGTACACACAGATGCAGACACATATGAGATAAGTGGTCTTATAGTTTCAATTAAACATACCATGACTGTCCAAAAGTAATTTTTACTTGTTTACCATGGGGATGTATTAGAGAATTGTAGGTCTTTCAGTAACTACAGACTTTTTTGCTCTATTAAATCTAGTATGTTTGGTATGGATGACACAGACAGCATTGCTTTTGAGATGCTCTGCGCATTTATTCATTGTTATTAAGAAAGGAAGTATCCTGAAATACAAATGTCAGTAGAAATTAATGTTGATGATCCCTACCATACATCTGTAATCAGCTTATTGGGTACAGTGTATCAATAAAGGAACAATTTGCTAACTGGAAATTGTTCTCCATTGTTGTAGCTGACCTTTGAAGGCTGTGCTGTAATAGTACTTCAAATTTCAAAAGATGTGATCCTTACTCAAAATTATGGATTTTTGCATGGATTCATTTGAACTGTAATTGATTGTCTAACATAGAGACCATGCAATGTAATTTATTTGGCACAGTGTTATTATCAGCTAATTTAGTATATAATTATAATCAGTGTGGTTCCTTTCAACTACCCTTATGAGCTCAAAAAGAATAGGAGGATTTACAGGTGTCTCCAGCAGAGAAGAAATCACTTGGCATTCTAGAAGAGTATTAGGTTCAAGTTTTTAATTGTTCCCTGCAAGATTTATTCTTATCTTTATTTTAAGGTGCCAGAAATTATTTTAATTTTCAAAGGATAATTCTGTGCTTCTTTTCTCATACATCAGAAACTAAAAGAATCAGCTGTGCAACATAATAGTTTTCCTGTTGCTGACTTCACAAATACATGTACAGTAAATAATTAGCACATGTATTCTATATAATCGCTAATTACTATGTGAAAACTAAATGAAAATATTCCAAAACTGGATCCTAGAATTAAACTCTTAAATACAAGAAATGCAGCATGATTGTCAGGCATACTGAATAGCAACAACTTCTCTTGACACTATTGAGAAATGAAGATTTTCACCACCAGGGACAATACAGTAATGTAATTAAAGAACCTAAACACAGGTTTAAAAAACTAATTTTTATTTTGAAGTATATGGTCTGTAGGTTTTTTTCCATTGGCACACCAGAGTCGGGTGATTTATTTCTCACTCCTTCTGAATAGTGTATTAGTCTTTGTACATTATTCTGGAACCTCTATGGTTTCTAGAAGTTAGCAGTTTTGAGTAGTTTTCAATTTGGCCAGTGAATGATATGTACTAATTAAACTGTGGCTGGGGTCTGTTCCAACACCCAGGCCCCTGGCAGACCCATTATATTTGCCTGAATATAAGACAACCCTTAATTTAAGAAGATTCCCCAATAATTAGATTTTATTAATGGAAAACACTTGCTACCTGTCCCCATTACTTACCCACTATATACCTGCCCCTGCTCACCCCTTACACCACCCCTTGTGTCCCTCCCACCACACTGCTTCTGTTTCCCCAGCCTGAGGTCCCTGCCCTCCCTTTCTACCTCTCCCTGCTGCCCCTCCATTTCCCATTTTTGCTTCAGCACCAGCAGCCTCCATCCCTGCTGCAGCCTGGGGCACAAAGCATGGCTCCAGCGTGGCCCTGAAAGAGTGGCGTAGAGCCAGAACTTCTGCTACAGGTTTGGGCTATTCTCTGTGCTCCAGGCTGCAACAGACATGGTGCCTGCCAGCACCAGAACAAAGAAAGGAGGGAGATGCAGAGTGTGTGTGTGTGTGTGTGTGTGTGTGTGTGTGTGTGTGTGTGTGTGTGTGTGTGTGTGTGTGG
>NW_017728992.1:78472750-78474184 GCF_001723915.1 Gavialis gangeticus | reverse complement strand
GTGTGTGTGTGTGTGTGTGTGTGTGTGTGGTGGTGGGGGGGAAGACAGGGGGCAGTGAGGGCCTGAGACTGCAGGGGAGGGGTGGTAGTGGGGCAGGTAGCAGCTGCAGCTCCAGTCCTAACAGGGGGTTGGTGCCAGAGCCATAGTAGCTGACTGCCCTTTGCTGCCTCATACTTGATTGTAAGATGATAGACTTTTCCCCCCATGTTAAATGGGGAAGAAATCTTCATTTTTTTAATCCAGTGAATATGGTACATTTAAAATGCAATTAATGTGTTAATGGAGAAATACATTTTAACGTGCCACATGTTCAAGCAATTCATCACTCAATAATGGACTGCAAAAATGGTGTTCTGGACATAAGGACACTACTTGTTCAATGTAGAATATCTTTGCAGCTCTTTTGTATTGTGCTTTAATTTGAATGCGTGCAAGAATGTTAGCAATATTACCTGTTGCTTGATGGAAATGTCTGCCAGATGCTTGAGTGAAGTTAATATGAATCTTTAATCCTTGGTGGGTGGCAGATATTACTATATAAAATCTCATTCGTTTTTTGATCCTTGAAAATCAAGTAAGCAATATTTTATAAGGGTAAAATTCACTCCAGTGTGGATGTCCTATGAAAGGTTCTTCATGTCACTTTAATCCAGGGGTGGGCAAAATACAGTGCGCAGGCTGGATATGGCCTGCCAGGACATTCTATCCAGCCTATGGGGCCCCTAAAAGTTTTAGAAAATTAATTAATTTTTAGAAAAATTAATAAAATCAAAGATGACAGGCAGCCAGCGGCAGTAGAACCCAGGAAGTGCCGGTGGCAGGAACCAGTGGCTGAGCAGTAAGGCCTGCTCAGCTCCACCCCACTCCCAGGCTCCCACTCCTTTTCCCACTCCCAGCCTGCAACAGGAAGCTTCTGTGGCTTGTGACCTCATGACCCTGGAGCTGTTTCCCACCCCCCCTCTGTCCAAGTGGAAAGTAAGTTAAGATCAGATGGAGGGAGGTGGGGGGAACTGCTGTGTACCACCCAGCAGCTGAGAGCCCCATTGTGTTTCTCAGGCCATGCTGGAGCCAGAGCGGGAAGCAGTGGATGGTGGGGAGGGATCAGAGGGAAGCAGCAGCAGTGGGGGGGCTGCAAGGGGACTGGGGGAGGCCATAGGGAGCAGTGTGGGAAGCAGTAGAGGCCACAGGGAGTGGTGGGGGCTGTGGGGAGCGGTGTGGGAAGTGGCAGGAGCCACAGAGAGTGGCAGCGGCTGTGGGGAGTGGCAGGGTCTGTGGGAAGTGGCAGTGGTGCAGGGAGCAGTACGGGCTGCAGGGAGTGGCGCAGGAAGTGGCAGTGGCATGGGGAATGGTGCAGGAAGTGGGGAGCAATGAATGGCGGGGCCATGGGAAGCAGTGGTGATGGGTGAAGTGGCAGGCAAGCAGGGAAACAACAGG
>NW_017728992.1:78468839-78472453 GCF_001723915.1 Gavialis gangeticus | reverse complement strand
AGGGAGTGGCGCAGGAAGTGGCAGTGGCATGGGGAATGGTGCAGGAAGTGGGGAGCAATGAATGGCGGGGCCATGGGAAGCAGTGGTGATGGGTGAAGTGGCAGGCAAGCAGGGAAACAACAGGGTAGTGGTGGTGATGGCTGGGTAAGGAGCCCATGCAGGTGCCCTAGGACTGGCAGGGACCCAGGGTGGGGCAGCAGGAGTGCGGAGACTGGGCACAGGGTGTGCCTGGCTGCATCACATGAGGCTTGCATGCAGTCTGCAAGAGCTGCACATGATGGAGTTGGCAGCTTGGTCCCATCTCTCTCTTTCTCTCCCACCCCATCCACCCTAATCCCCCCCCCCACACACATACACATACTATACAGTAGAACTGTATTTTGAGCTATTATGCAGTCATCTGATCTATTAAATGACTGATGTACTAGACAGGACTTTAAACTGACTTTGCTGGGGGACAGGGAAACTTCAAGTGAAGTATGCGTGGGGATTGGCACACAGAAAAGATCCTACATGGAGGACACTAAGATGACTGTTTTTGAAAATGCTAATGGAACAGTTCTTCCATAGCATCTCAGGAAATCAAGGGTGTCAGTTGGGGGCCTCAGCTGCCTGTACATCAATGCCAGGAGCATGGGGAACAAGCAGGAGGAGCTAGTCCTCCTGTTGTCTAGTGGGCAATATGACCTGGTAGGGATCACAGAGACCTGGTGGGACTCCTTGGAGCCTAACTGTAGAGGGCTGCACCCTGCACAGAAGGGACCAAGCAGGGAGAAAAGGCAGAGGGGTAGCTCTCTATGTGAGGGAGCAATACACCTCTCTGGAGGCTGATATTGGGTCCAGAGATAAGCAGCTTGAAATCCTCCGGGTCAAGCTTTGGTGGGGGGCGAGGTGAGAGATACCTAACTGTGGGCATTTACTACAGGCTGTTGAACCAAGGGAAGGAGCTTGATCTGGAGTTCTTTCAAGAACTTACAGAGGTCACGCGTGCAAGGGACTTGGTTGTCATGGGCGACTTCAATTACCCAGACACAGACTGGGAGGAACACTTGGCTAGGTCAGATCGGTCATGTAGCTTCTTAACTGTAATCGAGGAGCTCTTTTTGACTGAGGAAGTGCAAGGACCAACCAGAGGTACCGCTCTTCTAGACATGGTCCTGGCCAAAGGAGATCATCTAGTGTGTGGCTTGAACATTGAGGCTAGCTTGGGTGACAGTTACCATGAGCTCATTAGGTTCACCATCCACCACAAGGCTGACAAATTAACTAGCGGGATTGAAGTCCTGGACTTCAGAAATGCTGACTTCAACAGGCTCAGGGCATTAGTAGGGGAAGCGATGTGGGGCCAGGGATGGAAGATGAATGGGTGCACGAAAGTGGTTGTTCCTCAAGGACATGATACTCGAAGCACAAAAGAAAACTGTTCCCATGAAGAGAAAAGGTAGCAGAAGGTCTGGCAAGCCCTCTTGGCTCAGTAGGGACATTGTGGTCCTCTTGCAAAGAAAAAAGAGGCGTGCACACAGTGGAAGCTAGGGACAGTCTTTAAGGAGGACTATACAACAGTGGTCCGCACTTGTAGGTAAATGATTAGGAAAGCTAAGGTGGCGACTCAGTTTAAGTTAGCCAAGGGAGTCAAGAGCAATAAGAAGTCCTTTGTTAAGTATGTAGGGAGCAGAAGGAAAACAATGGAAGTGTGGGGCCCCTGCTTAACACTTTGGGCCAACTGGTAATGGACACTCAGGAAAAAATGAATTCCTGAATGCCCACTTTGCTTCTGTATTTCAATGGACCAAAGGGAAAGACAAGTGAGATAAGGATCACAGCGGGGCCCGGTGGGAATGATAGCTTTCCCACTGTGGATACTGAGCTGGTGCAAAACCAACTATAAAAGCTAGGCATTTATAAATCAGCAGGACCAGATGGACTTCACCCGAGAGTGCTTATGGAGCTGTCTGAGGCCATTGTAGAACCCCTGGCAAAACTCTTTCAGAAATTGTGGCACACAGAGGAGATCCCTGAGGATTGGAAGAGGGCCAACATTGTGCCCATCTTCAAGAAGGTAAAAAGGAAGAACCTGGGTAACTATAGGCCAATCAGCCTAACTACCATCTTAGGGAAAAAATCATTAAAGAATTTATGTGCGATACGCTCATTGAGGATAAGATTCTGAATGACAGCCAGCATGGCTTTGTACATCTTGTCTTACCAATCTCATCTCCTTCTATGAACAGTTCTCTCATCACCTGGATACAGGAGAGAAGGTTAACATTATATACCTAGATTTCCAAAAGGCTTTTGATCTAGTGTCCCACGATATCCTGTGGAAAAATTGAAAGATTGTGGGCTTAACTGCTCAACAGTTCAGTGGGTGGAAAACTGGCTGCATGGTAGGACCCAGAGAGTTCTCATGAACGGATCTGTGTCATCCTCGTGAGAAGTGACCAGTGGTGGCCCTCAGGGATCTGTGTTTGGTTCGGTGCTTTTCAACATCTTTATTAATGATTTGGATGTGGGGGTGAAAAGCTCACTAGCCAAGTTTGCAGACAACACCAAGTTATGGGGGAGTATGTCCATGCCAGAAGATAGGCTGCAGATGCAGGCAGACCTGGATAGGCTGGAGACTTGGGTGGACTGGATACCAGATGAAGTTCAACTCTCAGAAGTGTAAGGTGCTTCATTTGGGGGCAAACAATTCCCAACATACCTACAAGCTTGGTGGTGACAGTTTAACTTGTACCATGGCCAAAAGGGACCTAGAGGTAGTTATCAACCATCTCATGAACAGGAGCTAGCAGTGCAATGCTGTGACCAGCAGGGCAAACAATAGGCTGGCATGCATTAATGTTGCATCTCATGCAAAACTAAGGAAGTGATATTCCCATTGTACTCCACACTGGTGAGACTGAAGCTGGAGTACTACATCCGGTTCTGGGTGCCACGCTTCAAAAAGGACATGGGAAAACTTGAGAGGGTCCAGAGAAGAGTCACTCTTATGATCAGGGATTTCCAAGACAAGCCATACAAGGAGAGGCTGAGGGACTTGGGCCTCTTCAGCCTAAAGAAAAGAAGGCTAAGAGGGGACATAGTAGTGGCTTACTGTTACATCAGGGGAGTACATCAAGAACTCAGTGAACAGCTGTCCACCAGGGCACCCCTGGGGAAGACCAGGAGCAATGGATACAAACTCCTGGAAGGCCACTTCAGGCTCAATTCCCAGAAAAAACTCCTTCACAGTCAGGGTGTCCAGACTGTGGACTAAACTCCCTTCAGTGGTGGTGCAGTTGCCTACCCTGGAAATCTTCAAAAGGAGACTGGACAGTCACCTCACTGGGGTCACTTGACCCCAGTTGTCTTTTCCTGTCTAGTGCAGGGGGACTGGACCTGGTGATCTACAAGGTCCCTTCCAGCCCCCGTAACAATCTATGAATAGCTTTATGTAATACGTCACAATACACAGTCCATTGTTTTTGATAAAAGGATGCCATTCAAGGTAATTAAGGAAGGCTTTTAATTTTTTATATATATTTTTAGCACATTGGACTAAAATTTTCTAAAACTGCCAAAGTAATTAGGAGGGTATAGGTTGTAGCCATGTTGGTTTAAGGACATAGGCA
>NW_017728992.1:78458570-78468828 GCF_001723915.1 Gavialis gangeticus | reverse complement strand
TCTTGTGTACCCCACTTTGGAGACCACTGCCCTAGAGTGCCCTTGTAAGTTATGCCTGTAATTTCTGAACCTTTCACATGTGTAGCCCTGGATGTGATTGGCCCACTCCCCAAAAGTGTAGGAGGGCATCAGTTTATATTAGTGCTGATTGATTATGCAACCACGTATCCTGAGGCAGTGCCCCTAAGGGCGGTCACGAGTTCAAAAGTGGCAGAGAAATTGTTGAATTGGATTTTGAGGGTGGGACTGCCAAGGGAGATCATTACTGACCAGGGAACAAATTTTATGTCCCATGTGATGAGGGGATTGTGCCAGGTATTGCACATAAGGGACCTGCATACAGCGATTTACCACCCCCAGACTAATGGTCTGGTGGAGGGTTTTAACAGGACATTAAAGGCGATGTTGAGGAGGTGTTCCCAGGAGGACCCTGTCAAAGAAAATTTTCTGTTGGTGCTGCCAATACAAGGAGTTAAGTCTGACATGCGTGGACAGCCTAAGTGAGTGGAAAATTCCATAGTGCAGTTAGAGCTTGCCCCCTGCTCGACCCTGAGGCCTGTCAATTATGCATGACCTAGTTTTCAGCTTGTGCGTGCTCAGTCACGTAAAAGAGCCTTACCAGACGCATGCTCAGTACAGCAATAGCATGAGGTAATTTGACCAGAAATTTCCATTGAGAAAGCATTTTGATTGGCCACCAAATTCCTATAAAGGGCTTGCGAGCCCCCACCCAAGGGGGGAGACCCGCTTGACTGAGAACAGAGGCTGTTCAACAGGAACTGTTCCTCAGTAAGGCTCCTCGGCCTATCGGTCTCCTCCCGCTTGGATTTTCGCTTCGTCTTCGACCTCGTCTTGTTCCTACCACTGATCTCCTAGCTCTCGACTAACATTGGCATCGATTACTGACCATGACTCGGATCATCCCTACTTACCTCGATTGCAACTCCGCTTCTCCACATCTCGGCTTTTGACCTCGGCTTTGTCTTTCGACCACCTGTTGTCCATCACTGGACTGGCGTCATGACATCGTTCATCATTCTACGAGTTACGGTTTTGTTTGTTCGTATTCCAACTGTAGGCTGTTGACCAGCCCTGGGACTAGCTAGTGGGCAGCCGCCCCTATCCCTTTGGAGGTAGAACGCAAGGGCTCGCTAGTGAACCCCGTGGGCCAACAGACCCCTTTGTTGTTTATCGTTTAACTGTAACTGAAGAAAGCATCAGCACCTACGCCTCACAAGCATGAGTCAATAAATCCATCTTTGTTTGAAACCATACGAATCTCGTGCCTCAGAACTCCTTGCCAATAATCCCACCTGTCTTGTATCCGAGCCACTGCCCGGCCCACCGTGACTTTGGGGCCTTCATTCGGTTCCGACAGACCCGAGACGGTGGGATTTGTTGATCCTGCCATTGCTGTTTGTGGTTAGAGAGGCGCCGCAGGCATTGCTAGGGTATGCATCATTTGAGTTGGTGTACAGACATACCCCATACAGCTTATTAGATGTAGTTCATGAAGAGTGGAAAAAGGAGGGGAATGAAGGAACAGCCCCTTCTCAGTACATGACAAACCTCAGGGAATGACTTATGAAGGTGAACCAGGTGGCTGGTGATCACCTGAGGAAGGCTCAAATGAACCAGAAGCAGCAGTATGACCAAGGGGCCAAAGAAAGAGAGTTTCAGGTGGGGCACAGGGTATTGGTCCTGTTACCCAGTTCAACTAGTAAATTTCTGATTTGCTGGCAGGGGCTGTTCCAGATCATACGCTGGGTTGGTCCAGTAGATTACGAGGTATTATGGCCAGGACATCAAAGGGATAGGCAGATATTTCATGCTAACTTGTTGAAGTTGTGGAAGGAGCCAGAGGGATTGTTGGCCACCGCTATCCCAGAGAAAGAGGAGTTTGGAAGGGAGTTGGGGTACATGAGGACAAACAGGTTCAACTTAGAGGCACTAGCCACAGGAACCAGTCTGACGGAGAGGCAACTAAGACAGTTGAACCAGGTACTAGAGAAATTCGCTGATGTATTCAGTGAAATCCCTGGGAGAACAAGGGATGCAGTGCATGGAATTAAAACACCAGAAGGGGCTATTGTGTGGGAAAGGTGGAGGAGGATACTACAACACCATTATCAGGCAGAGAAGGAGGAAATAGGAAAGATGCTTCAACAGGGAATAATTAAGCCTTCTAGAAGTCCGTGGAGAAACCTTATAGTGACCGTCCCCCAAAAGAATGGGTCACTCTGCTTGTGTATAGATTTTCTTAAGCTCAATGCTATCACTCAGTTTGCTGCATTTCCCGTGCCTTGGGTTGGGGAGTTGCTGGAAAGCACAGGGCAGTCTGAATTTATCTCCACCTTTGATCTAGCCAAAGGATATTGGCAGATCCCAGTAAGGCTGGAAGACAGCAGGCTAAAACAGCATTCAGAACGCCATGGGGTTCTGCTATGAGTTTTGTAGAATGTCCTTTGGCCTAAATGGTGCAGCGGCCACCTTTCAAAGGCTGATGGACTGGCTACTGGCTCTGCATCATGAATATGCTGCTGCTTATATTGAAGATATAGTCATATATACCTAGACCTCGGGGGCAACATCTAGCCATGGTCCAAGAGGTTTTACAGGAGTTAAGGTGATCAGGATTGAGGGTAAACCTGAGGAAATGTACATTAGGACAGCGCGAGACAGATTATTTGGGTTTTTGTGTGGGGCAAGGACAAATCAAACCCTTAGTAGATAAGGTGGAGGTGATTAAAAGTTATTGGGTCCCTCAAACCAAAAGACAAATGAGAGGTTTTCTCAGTTTAGCTGGGTATTGTCGATGATTTATACTGAGATCTGTGGAATTAGCAGTCCTGCTTACCAACATGATCAAGGGGAAGGGGCATGGACCCATACGGTGGACGAAGCTACAACAGCAAGCCTTTGAGGCAGTCAAGCAGGCTTTATGTAAGGATGTTATACTACACACCCCAGATTTCGCACTGCCCTTTATCCTTCAGGTAGATGCGTCAGGACAGGCACTAGTGGCCGTGCTCTCCCAGAGGATTGAGGGGCAGGAAAGACTCATAGTTTACGTCAGTAGGAGATTAAACGACCATGAAAGAAGGTACGCTGCAGTAGAAAGAGAGCGTCTAGTGGTGAAATGGGGTGTGGAGTACTTTCGGTACTACCTGATGGGGCAGGAATTCACAGTTATAACAGATCACGCACCACTGAAATGGCTGAAATCCTCCAAGACAGACAATGCCCATATAACAAGGTGGGCCTTGGCTTTGCAGCCATTTCAGTTTACAGTTGAATATTGACCAAGTAAAGACTATGTTGTAGCTGATTTTCTTTCTTGTTGCTACTCAAGCAAGTCTCTCAAAACACAGCATGCATCAAGACAGCCGGTGATGGTCCAAGAAGAAAACCACCCATATGAACAAAGAAGAGCGCCGGATAGTGTCTTAAGGGGGGGGGAATATGTGAAAGAGTGAAACAGGACTTTCAGCCTGGAAGGCTGGCAGGGCTGCAGCCCCGAAAGGAAGGAATATACCCACACAATTTCTGGAGCAGCATATCATTCAGGATTGGTGGAGGGAGGCCGCTCAAAGGTATTTCCGGCCCTGGAGAGGGGCAGAGATGGTTCAGTTCCCTGCAGGCTGCAGGAAGAGAGGAGCAGCTGAGTGTCTTGGCAGGCAGAAACTGCAGAACAGGCCTGAGGAACACTGCAGGAGTGACCCTGAGGCAGGCGGAGGCCTGCAAACAAGTGACTGGTGGGAATCTCTGGAGCAGACCTGCAGCTGAGGATCTGGAGTGAGGGAGCCCACAAGGCCAGAGAGAATCTCTAGACTGGAGTTTTTCCAACAGAAGATCTGGAGGAGGACTGGAAGGGAAAGATCTATACTTACAGGTAGAGCCTTCCTGCACAAGGGGGAGATCCTGAAAAGACTGTGTATGTTCTTAGGGGTGCAGGGCAGGCTGGCACGCACTAAGGGATGGACTAAGGTATTGGGTTTTTTTGGGAGACATTGCCAGAGCCTGACAAGAAGGCTGAGAAGCAGCCGGGGTTTTTTTTTTTTTTTACTGTAATTTATTTTGCTATTTTTTTTTAATTTTGTTTGAGCACAGGCCAAGACTGGCCCCTGGAAGGGTGTACCCCAAAGAAGTACTAGAACACCCTAGGGTGTAGAGAAGGTTACAACAGGCAGCACTGCAACCTGGCTGCAAAAGAACATCATAAAACACCATCTGGAGAGGCTAGGCTGGGGTAAAGGGGAGGTTTGGAGTCCCACTGAAGGCACAGGGATCAAGACCAGGCAGGATCACTGTAGGCATTGCCTCCTGGGAATATAGGTCATCACAGTTGTGTCAGACCTGGTGATCCAGGGCCAAGGTCTACCCTGTTGCCACCCATAGGCAGATGAGCACAGGGCAGCATGAGCAACCCCTATAATACCTACAGATGTCACAGCCACCAAATATACATACTTATGCTTATTAAGATGCAGTAGCCAGATGCATTTAGAAAAGGTGTGAGCAAGACAGCTGTAGGTTCTCTTTTACAACTTAGACTGAAACAGTGACTTCAGAAAAGCTGTTCCATCTGTAAGGACAGAAGTGAATTCCATGCCTGTCATTCATGTTTCTTGTGGCAAAGAATTATATGAGTAAATTTCAGACTAACATAATACCATCTTTTCAGTTTGTGGATGACAAGACTCCTATGTTAGAACTGTGATTCTCTGCAGTTAAAATAGCTGCCCTCTGACTACTGCTAAGGGATAGGTGACAATGAATTTTTCAGCATGCTCAAAATGAACCTGATTCATGATGATCTGCTCAGGTCCCTTCTGACCCTACAAACTATGAAACATTTCCCTCCTGTCACATGTTAAAACCATTTGCGCGTTAGTATGAGTATTGAGATAGCCTACATTGCATGGAGTATACATTTTGTATCTGAAATGCACCGTATTTTATTAGTAAGAGAGATATTTTGCCTTTAATCAGCCTATAAAACAATAATAGAGATAGATACTGTGCTAAAAAATGCACAGTTCTCCAGTAAAATAAAAATCTGATATATTGACTATATCATTTTTTTAAAAATTTGGCTTGGCTCAAACTTTGGTTAGGGTGTCGTCCACTTTGTATACCATGCAGCACTGCTCTGATAGTTATTAGAAAAACAGGTCCCTTGCCTCTTGTATGGAAAAAGAAAGCTACAAAACTTAACACTTGTCTACCTAAATTATAGCAACCAGGTTCTTTAATTGGACAACCCTTGGTGAGGCTCTTTTTCAAAACTTTGATTGGTCCCTCTGTTACAGAGTTATGACCAATATTGTATAAATACATCATATAATTTGTGTTTGCAAAATAGGTAAACACTAATAAAGACTTGCATGTGCAAGCAGATATTTGAATATAGGAGCACACATTATGGATACAGTATGGGGCCTCTATTTTGAATACAGTCAGTCAAAGCCCCTTACTTGCTTTCATAGGTCTCGTCTCACTGTGCTCTTCTTTATAGAACAGTACAGTAGGCAACTCCACATTCTGTACAGTAAGAATTGAATGTTAAAACGAATAAGAGTTGGAACATTTTGTGCCTTTCTGAACAAAAGTTATACATGTTAAGGAATCCTATAAAGCAAACAAAGTAGAAGTGTTTGCAGATTTAAATAAGGCTAATAGTCTTAAAAAGAAAGCTGCAATTTTTGCACATTTAACATAAAGCATTATTATTGCAGCCACTGTAAGGTTTACAGGGTGCATCTACATGCGCGCTTTACAGAGGAGCTTACTAATTAGCTTCTCAGTAAAGCATCACTGGCTTCACAGGCACCTGTATTAGGATACAGTCAATTAATTAACTGTACTGTAGGATAGTACTGTTGAGGATAAGTACTATCCTATAGCAGAGTAGTTATCTGCCGGAACACACATTTAGATGGTGCCTGGGGCTGGTTGGGGCATGAGGGTGCTACAGTATAGGGGCTGCCTGCCAGCTAGCCCCACAGTGGTGTACCCTCATGCCTCATCTAGCTTCTTCACAGCATGTTGAGCCAGGGCAAGGCAGCCCTGGGCTGGCAGTCTGATCCTCCAGGCCCCCTGCCAGTTGGGACTGCTCTGCCCTGGCTTTATGTGCTGTGGTCCTGGGTGCACATGTAAACGTTGTGCTTGGGAGCAATAAAGTTCAGTGCAAACTGCCCTGGAGTTTATTGCTACGTACTAATTGCATGTGTAGGTGCACCACAGACATGCAGTTGCTGAGAAGTGGAGGTAAAATTTGTTGGTGTACAATTAAGATTAAATATTCAGTGTAATGTGAAAATTGCCTTTAAATGCTTTGTTTTATTTTCTAATTTATAAAAAAGCTACCCACTTGTTTTTAGGAACTTAATTGGGATATAAAAAGATAGGTGTAATCAGCAAGATATCAATACACATATTTAATGTCAATTACTATTTCTAGCATTTGAAACAACCTTAACATAGCTACCTACAAAATAATAATTTAGATTTACGAAGACAGTTATTTTGCTAATTAGATACCAGTGGATTGTTAAAAGTGCAGCTATTGAACATTACGATAGTACTTATAAGTGACAAGCTGAACTGCCATGCAATTAGCCCCAAGTTTCATAGGTAGTAAATGTAAGATATCATATCCTTAGGGCTTTATTCAGTTTTGGTATTTGTGTACTTATCTTTTCTGAGTAGGTCATTTAGAAAGTTTGAACTTCACATAGTATTCCATGTGTTAAAGGTTGGAAAGGCCACCTTTAAACATTTTAAGTGTGTCTCAAATGAGCCAACAAGATGTGACTGGGTGTGTCTACATGAGAAGCTTTACTGCGAAGTAGTATAGTTTACTGTGTAGTAAGCATGTGTATCTACACATGCACATGCTTACTGCACAATAAACCTTGCTAATCATGAGTAAACTTGCTACCTGCAGATGCAAATATCAAATTTACTTGTGATTACTAGCTGTGAAGTAGTACTCATGTAGATGTCTGACTGGAAGCAAGTCTGCTTCTGGTCAGCTGGCTGTGAGGATGCAGGAGATTGCTCCTTGCCCCCAGGAGCTGACTGCTGCTAGGGAGGGCTCTGCCACTGGAGCCTGGACCGGGATGATGTTCCCTTGCTCCACAGCAGAGAGCTTCAAACCCTCTGCTCTGAGATCAGGAGCGGGGGCAAAGCAGGGGCTGGAGATCCTTGTCTCCCAGCAGTGGATCAGTGATTGTGAGGCCAGTGCTCAGTGCGAGCTCCATGGTTGCGGGACTGCTGCTGCGAGATAAGGATCTCCCAGCCCTGACTGTGTCCATGAAGCTGGTGCTGGGAGATAAGGATCTCCATGTGCCAGCCCCAGGGTCGCTGAGCTGGTGCTGGGAGCTCCCTGCTGGTGGAGGATGGGGAGCTTAAGGCTACTTGCATCAGGAAATTACTCTTGTTTCAGACCTAGGCTTTTTTAATGAATTCCCTTCAGTAGGATATATATATAAAGGCCTTTTTCCCCCAAGGATCTTGCCAGGTACTTGAGGAAAGGAGCCAATATTCTTTACCAAGAAATATTACTGAAGCCATATGAATGTGTAGCCTAAATATAGAAAAGACCACCTCCCATGTGCTCTAACCATATGTGTTCTCCTTATGTTGCAGTGCAGAATGCATTACAATCTGGACACTGTAGCACATTAGAAGTGTGACATTTTTGTTTATGTTTTATCTAGTTGATTAAAACTGAGGATAAAAGTTGTTATACATTTGCCATATTTTTTTCCTAGTAAATATTGATGATCTTTAAGTAATCAGGGCTGGCTTTACCTCTTTTCTTGCATTCTTGTCCAGACTCGGTTGAGGCAGTAACACTCACTTCTTACTGCTAATAGAGTTGAGTTGAGCTTTACAAAAAAAATATACTGGAAAATGTATTCTTTTGATTTGAAACTTTTTTCTCATTGTGCACTTTCTGCAAGCAAAGGAAGCTTGCCAGCAGAAGTGGTTGAGCTAGGAGCCTGAAACCACTTGTGTGTAAAGAAAACAAACTGCCTTTAGAGCTTTCACTGACTTTAGGAAAGATCTGGCCCCTTACCCTCAATTTGAAAAAGGGGGCTAAGGTACTTTAAGCACATTTATGTCCTTGTGCTTTCTGCTGGTATTACAGCAGAATTGCAGGAAAGGTTGGTGGGCAGACCATCTTATTTTTTGGCTATTATGCCCCTTGGTAAGAAGAAAAGGATTGGGAATATGTAAGCCTTAGCCCTAGTACAACAATACATTGAACAGAACAGCAGAGGTAATATGAAAGTTGTAATTAAAATGGCCTTTTTTCCCTTCTGAACCTTTTTCTGCAGAAAGTATTGTTTTAGTACTGCCTCTGTTTGTGACTGACTTTGGTCCAAAATGGACCAAACAGGTTGACTTTCAGGCCATGTTGCAGGCCCAATCTATTTACCTACATGAGGGGTGTATAACTCAAACCTACTTGAAGGCCACTTTATTGCAGAAACTAGACTGTACAAGCAAGGGCACACAAAGATCAATGAATTGCTATGCTGTGTAATACAATAACTTAATAAAGAATTACAGTGGAATGCTGGTATTGCCCTGGCTGGCTGCATGAAGTCCCTGGGCCATATCTTATGGGTCTCTGACTTACATTTTTGGGAAGGGTTACCATTTGTGGTCAACCTGAAATGGTGTTCAAACCTATTTTCTCCATAATTGATTATTTTCTGCATTGATTTGTAGACAAGCTGTTTAATTTGTTCTGTGACTGTACTTTTCAGTGCTGGCAAAGCAGTGAGAGCTTGAGATGCATGCTTTGCAAAAATGTATATTAAAATAAATAAGTTGTAGCCCTAACGTATTAGGGCTACGACATTGCACTTGTATTTTAACAACATGTGAATACAAAAGCAACCAAATATCATTCTGATATCTCTCCTAGGAACACCAAACAGTGATTTATGAATATCATTAATATAATATGCAAATTGCGTTTGGTTTCTGTTCCTCTATTTGGGGTAACCTTGTCAATCAGTCAGATGTTACTAATGAGAACATTGATGAAAGCTTACCCAGCTGCTGAGAAGGTCAGTGAAATGATAAACCCCTTTCTCCCTACACTTTGCCTACATCTAGAATAATGGCTGGAACTAAAAGCTTTGACTGATATTTAACTGAAGTCACCTGAGTGTTAATTAGGGAATATGAAGTGATTTTGTTGGAACACTTCCTAAAATACAAATATAATACAGTTAGTTATCACAAAGGAGACAAGGCTACTACTACATAGAAGGGGTGTCCAAAGCAGGCCGTATTCGATTCAGATTTGGTTTGATTTGGGGGACAGTTATTTGATTCACTGATTTGGATCACTAGCCTGATTTGATTTGGCCAAATCTGAATCTGAAGATTCGATTCTGATTCGGAGAATCAGCAATTTGGCCATAGACACAAGTTTATATGTTTTTTCTACATACCTTGAGGTACGCTCATGAACACTGAGATGGTGGGGCAGATGGAGAATCTCACAGGAGTGTGGAGTAGGGCCTGTGCCCTCCCAGATCAGTGATCAGCTGTGGGGGGACCCTGGGTGCTCCCCCAGGCACAGGAGGCACCAGTCGCCAAGCCAGGTGGTGGTAGCAAGGGTCCTTTGTGCACTCTGCAGTGGACCTGGAAGTGGACCAGAAGTGCTTCTGGTCCACTTCTGGGTCCACCACCAAGAATGCTGGGGACCACCCCCACGCTCCCATGGGATGCTCCATCCACCCCAACATGTCATTGTTCATAAGCCACCTGGTACCTTGAGGTATGTAGAAAAAACACATAAAGCTGTGTCTATATTGGAATTGTCAAATCTCTCCAAATTGAATCAGAGGCTTCTGATTTAACTCAGAGAGATTAATAGGTCTCCTGATTCAATCTGGATTCAGAGATACGACTGCCGAATTCATAGAATCATAGAAGTAGGGTCAGAAGGGACCTTACAGATCTTCAAGTCCAACCCCCTGCCTGGGCAGGAGAAAAAACTGGGCACAAATGATGCCAGCCAGGTAGGCATCAAGCCTCTTCTTAAAGACCCCCAGGGTAGGAGGCAGCACCACTTCCCTTGGAAGCTGGTTCCAGATCCTAGCCACCCTGACTGTGAAGTAATTCTTACGGATGTCTAATCTAAACCTACTCTCTCACAACTTGTGGCCGTTATTCCTTGTTATGCCAGGGGGCGCTAGGGGAAACAAGGCCTCTCCCAAACCCTTCT
>NW_017728992.1:78455476-78458314 GCF_001723915.1 Gavialis gangeticus | reverse complement strand
GGAAGTCCCTGTCCCTGCACAAGAAAACGGAGGTGAAGAATTGGTTAAAGAGGTCTGCTTTCTCCTCTGGTGCAACCACCAGATTGCCCAGAGGATCTTGCAGGGGCCCCACATTTCCCGGTGCTTTCTTCATCCTCCCTATATATTTGAAAAAGAACTTTTTATTATCTTTGATTTTGGACGCAAGTCCTAGCTCTATGTCTGCCTTAGCTTTCCTGACAGCCCCACTACAGGCCCGAGCAGAGGAGGTATACTCCTCTTTGGAGATAGCCTCACCCTTCCACCGGTTGTACTCTGCCTTTTTGGCAATCAGGCATTCCCATACAACCTTGGTGAGCCAGGGGGGCTTTCAGGCACTCCTGCCCCCCTTGCTTTTTGTTGGGATGGTCACCCCTTGGGCCCTGAGTATTGTCTCCTTAAGGAATGACCACTCGAATTGGGCTGAATCTCCTCCAAATCGAATTAGCGACTGAAGCTTCACACAGCCCTACTACATAGGTGCCTTGGGTATTCTTAGAAGAAAACAAGATGTTGGATGATGCAAGATATTTGCTAACAGAAAGTATGTTTAAGCAAAAAGAAGAAATTTCATTTTTGATAAAAATTCACATGACATCCATTGGTATATTTAAAACTGAGTGCTTTCTTTTCTAAATTTTTTTTCAGATGTTCATTTTCTCCAACCAATTTTTAACACTTAATATTATAGAACAAAAGAATATTTTTAATCTTGGGGAAAAATTTCACTTTCCCTCCTCCCCACAGAAATAAAATACATTTTTTAAAAGTTTAGCTATCTTCATGTGTTCTGTATATTCAGACTGAAATTTATATCCATGGTTCACAAAAAACCCCCTAAAGTTAAAGGAAAGACTGTTTTGTAGATTTCATTGATCTAACATGAGTTTGAAGCAAGTTACTTAAATTAGTTTTTAAATTAGAGACCATAACATAGGAAATGTGCATCCACAATACATTTCTAAATTTGTTTGCTGTTCCACCTAAAGCGCTGTTGAAGCCAAAAATGCAGGAACAAAGTGAAGTACCTTAGCTTTGGACTGAAGTACAATTTCAGGCAGAAATAACTTAAATGACAGGTTTGGGAAAATGCAGTTATACAGACAGCTGGCTCTATTTAAATGGCTTTGGTTAAAGAATGCTTGATTGCAATGGCTTCAGTCAAATAAGGCTGCTTCAGGAGGCAGGAAGTTGAGTGTAGTAGCACTAAGACAAACCAAATCTCTCCAATTCATACCATATAAATTATACAATCATTTCTCCATTTTATGAGAAAACAATATTTCTGTGGAACTACAGCAATTGCTTGTACAGAGAAGTAACATTCAGAAATTATTTATTTTTTAGATTCTTTAAAAGGGCAAGCCCCATAATTCTTTCAGCTTCAAGTTTGGGCCCTTGAATTATATCACTGCTATTCTTCACTGTGGTCTCTTGAGCAAGTCCAAAATAGCTTGATTCCTGTTGGGGACTTGCCCCTGAAAGGAAGAAACATAAGCAGAAAGAACTGTAGTAACAGAGACAGCTTCCCCTCTGCTTAAAGCTGGCATATATTTGTCAACTGAAATGCAGTAGACAGTCCTTTGGTTAGTATGGTCAAGCCTGACTTGAAGTCCACATAATTAAAGTTGGCTTACCAAGTTCTTATGGAATGCATCTGTTATTTCTCTTCTTCCGTGTCCTGTCCTGAGCATCAGAAAAGAAAAAAACAAAAAATGAAACAAAATAAAAAACATAGAACCAGTATATTCATTGCTTCCTATTTTGTTCCAAGTTCTTTGACTGCCATTTATTAAAAAGTGACATCCAGTTATTGGGGCCTCCACTGTTTCCCTTAAGATGCTCTATTTCTAAGTGCAGACCCCATCCAATTCCTGATGACCTATTTTATACAAAACCATATCTTGTTTCTCTACCACAAAAGCAGGGGTTAACCCATTCAGCTGCAGCATGGTCACAGTATATAGTAAAGTGAGAAAACTGAAGGGTTCATAATTTTCATAAAGAAGTTACAGATTCTCCTTCTCACATATCCACAATCTTCATATCATTCAGCTTTCCTTAGATCACACGTTGGCCACTCCTCAGTAGAGAATAAATAAGTGCAGCCTCCAAACAGCAGTTTGACTTGAGCCCAGGTTTCACAGACATTTATGCCCAATGAATACTTTTGCCCATGAACAGAACCTGCAAACTCAATGTGTGCACATCTTTGCAGAAACTGATATATAGCGTGCCCAGCAATGTATGGCTCAGTTGTTTTTACTCATAAATATAATCACTTTGAGGTTAATAGAAAGACTCTTAGGGACTTACAGCTGTTGGATCACACCAATAAAGAATTTTTATTTGTTATTATAGTATTTTACCTCTTTCAGATCTCCAATAAGATTGCAGAATTTTCCTCAGGTTATATCCATGACATGAAAAGCAGTTATGGTGGAAAGGGAAATGGCAGTGATTTCAGTAGGGTGCTTTCTTTGGTTAATATGTGCAAGTGGTGAAGAAAGTCTATGTCTGTGTCCAGACATGTAGACATGTGCGGGTTGTGGCACTGCAAACCTCCTGAGAACAAAAAAAACCCCAAACCAAAATGAAAACAAACAAACAAAAAATTATGATAATTTAGGAGAGTAAAATAAATACATTGTACTGGCTTTTTCCCTACACTGTGAAATAATTTTGAAGGATGTCCATATATTTAAACAATGCTTATTTTCAGAAGTGACAAATTGTTTTTGAAACTGTTGATATATCAACTGGTTTTCATAGAAGCATAAATGTTAGAGAATGAACAGATCTTATCAATCATCTTCATCC
>NW_017728992.1:78440397-78450476 GCF_001723915.1 Gavialis gangeticus | reverse complement strand
TCTCATGTAGATGCACCCTCAATTAGCTTCTGCTGAATGTTACATTGTTGCTTGAACTTTCACATATTCCCTGAAACATCATCAATTTGGAGGCAGCAGAAACACCTATTTATTATGGTTGTGTACTGTCCTGTAACACCATAGGAATCATCATCCTCACTTCTCTCTTTCAAAGTTATATAGAAAATCACATTCTATAGCAGCTTTGGTATAAATTTGTTATCTGTCATATTCAAAGTTAAATTATTATATTATTTAAAATGAAACATGGTCTTGCATACTAAATTAAGGGAAGAATAAACTTTAGGACAAAAAACAGGGAAGCTTAGAAATACTTAGAAATGAGAAGAAAATCTTATTCTGATTTTTGTAGTATGTTTTTCAACTTTTGATTAAAATTTTCCAGATATCTCTGTAATGAAACACTCCAAAATCTGTTGAAGTGAATGGGATGATTCCCAATGTCTTCTATTTTCTTTGAAACAAATCACAAAAAAGATGATTTTCAGTCTAATATTTTACTATGCATCAACTTTTTGGGGAGGTTTACTGGAAAAGCATCACATTATCTTGTGAAAAGCATTTTCATTTTACTTTAATGTAGAGTTTTATTACTGTGTGTAACTATTTTATTGACTTGTTACAATACAGTAATGTATAATGGACACCATTTTATTTGGGGACATGTTGCCCTACTGTGTTTGCTACTGAAACAGTGCAGCATTTTGATAATGAAAATGTACCAGAAAATTAAAAGGGCAATCAGAAAATGGTAGCAGACCAGCCTGCTACCATATACTAGACACAAGATTGAAAAGATTACTTCAGTTTAATAATCTAAGATGGTGTTACTTATTCAAGTTAGGGAGTGTGGCAGTGCACCTTTGGGTGCAATGACATGCAGCTACCAGGTGCCAGATGAGGGCAGCCATTCTGCAAACACTAGGTATATAAAGGTTGCAGTTTGCTGCTGCCAGCCCAGATAGAAATATTGCCTGACTGAGATGCATGGAACATCTAGAGGTGAGAGCAGAGGCCCTTGGTCCTGGGCATGACCTAAAACTGCACTCTGCTGGGAGTGGGTGGCCTGGTGGGCATCCTGGTGGTGTGGGAGCCCCCAGGAAATGCCAGGCCAGTTACCACCCCGGTGAAAGGTGGGTGAGAGCACCTTAACCCCAGCCCCCACCATCTGGTGGGTAATTCTGAGAGCTAGGGGAGTAGTGGGGACCAGGTATACCCACGTGTAGGTGCCTGAGCCCAGCAGGGATGCAGAACCCGGAGACTCCAGGGAGGGTAGTGTGTAGAGCACTGGGAGGCCCTGCACAGAGTAAGGCTGAAGTGGGAGTAGGCCTGAAGGGTTGTGTGTGTGAGGGGGCTGAGTAAGTCTGAAGTGGGACTAGGCCTGAAGGATGGCCCAAGGGGCACACTGAGTAGGGCCGAATGGGAGTAACCCTGAAGGTCAGTGCAAGAGCCAGCCCCATGAGAAGGAGGTTGCAAGCATGAGACAGAAACCCCAGGGTGGGGTGTAATGTAGAGGTGCCCAGTGAGGGGCTTGGGGCAGAATTAGCTCAGGGTTTGGTGCAAGGCTGGACCTTGTACAGTAGGGGAACTGAAAGACTGCATGGTAAGGCCAATATGTGAGTAGCAATGCCTGATGGCCCAAGAGGGGCCACTCAAGGAGGAACAAGGGTAGTGGAGTATGGCCCAGTGATGGGCGGTATGCCAGAGGGCCCAGTGAGAGGGAGGCAGAGTGTGAGAGTTCTCCTGTGAGAGGAGAGGCAGTGTGAATGCATGGGTGAGTGGAGCCCAACTTTGGACTGGGTTTGCTCTGGTCTCAGACTGGGGAGTAATAGTAATCTAGATGCCATCTGCAAGGCATGGGCTGTGGTGTAGAGGAGGTTCAGAGCTGCAGATGGTGCCCCCTGGCATTGGGGCAGTAATGGGCAGTCTCCAGCATTATGCCAACAGTTTATGGAACAGCAAAGTCATGGCAGGTGAGACTGGGCAGACTGTCCCATGGGGACGGGTGGCAGGCCGGCATGAGACCCGGCCCCGAGAGTTCCCCTTGTCACAGGGAGTCTCATTTTGTTTTCAAGGTACCTGCCACAGTCCCTTTGATTCTGTTTTATTCCATGGTAAAAATCCTATTGCTCTTAGAAAAATGGGAACAATATTACCCATGCTTTGGGAGAACAGATGGATATGTCTAGTATGCTTTCTGGTTCTGGAAGCTGTCCCTAGTGCTATAGTATTGAGGCTCTGTGCTTAAAAAAAAAATCACCTTAAAATATTTTGGAATACCTTGTGAAATGATGAGCAGCTTTTTGGCTGACACTCTCACAATAGATGATGAGCTTTGCCCTTACAAGGAGATACTATTGCTGAGAATTTCAGGGAATATGAAATAGCTTTCATCTATTCAGAAAATAATTGTCACTTCCTTCATCCTCACAAAAAGGGGGGAAGAAAGAAAGAGAGAGAGATTTTAACTTTTTAAAATGTTTATTACAAGAATGTTACAAACAGAAGGTGAAAGTGCAGAAGTATGTGGCCCTCCCAGGGGCCGGGCATGGAACCCCCACACATATATTACCAGAGACTGAAACTTCCTCCTCCCGCAAAGAAGCCCATCATGGGGTTACACATTTAAGACTAGTTACACAGCTTGTAGAGTGCCCCCTCAATGACGCAATATTACAGAAACTAGTTCACATTTTGTTGCAAGTTAGTGTTAAAACTGAAAGAAACACACACCTAGACCAAGAAGTGAAAGAGGAGGAGGACAATTTGAGCTGGTCCCTGTGAGTTTATTTCTGTAGCTTTTTAGGGTTACCATCGTTGCCTGACCCAGTTAGGCAGATCACACTGCCTTGGCTGCTTGGTATGGGATAAGAGAAGATTTACATGGTTTCAGAGAAGTCCAAGACCAGTGTGCCAAAGAGGGTGCTGAGGGCACTAAAGAGTGACCACGCTCCAGGAAAGTGAGGAAAGTTTCTTCTCTTTCATGCAGAAAGGGCAGCCTGAGGCCATTTGTGGGGTCTAAGTGGTGGAAAAAGGTGCCTTTGGCCAGGGCCTCATATAGCAGCCTCTGCTGGATGTCACCAGTCCGCTTGGAGATAGGTAGCTTGTACCAGGTGTTCCAGATTGGGTGGGCTTGCTCTGGTGTTGCTTCCACTAGGCTCAGCTTCCAGGTCATCTTGGAATGGGTGTCGAGAGCATGGAAATGATCAGTGGCTGGGGCTATGGCCAGTGGAAGGTCCAGGCTTGTCAAGTGCTGATGTAGTGTATGGAGCAGAGGCTCAATGGTTAGGACACAGAGCATTTTGGAGAGTAGTCAGCCTGCATGCTGGGTGTGGAGCATATAGAGACAGAGTAAATAACATAAACCTCAGGAAGAATGAGAAAAATGGAGATGCTCTGATTTAGCAGCTAATAAAATGTTGTGCCCTAATAATGTTTTAGGTCAGTGTGACCCACATTAATTAAGGCTCATCCCTGGACAAATGAGTTTTAGATTAATATATTTTTACTTTAAGGATTCAAATACATAAGGATTGTCTGTGCTTCCATTATACAGGTAATTCTGAGTTTCTTCCTGCTCTTGATATGTCAGATCTATCAGGTGAGTCAATGCCTCATATTATACAGCAATGAAAATGGCAGAATAAGGTGATATGTGGCTTTTTAGAAAAATCAGAAAAAGGGAACTAAATGTTTTATAGAATTGATAGGGAGGTCAGTTTTGGGAGACTGGTTCAAATCTAGGCCACCCTGTAAACTGGGGGTGGGCAAAATATGGCCTGCAGGATGGATCTGTCCCACCAGATAATTTCATTCAGCCTGTGGGCACCTGCCAACTAATTGTATGCCACCCAGCCTGCATGCCTCGCTTCCATCCTTCTGTGCAGAAGACCCTGGCCCAGCCAGCATGCAGCTTCCAGGTGTTGCTGCTGCTGCTACCACTGTTGCAGTCACCAGGAGATCTGTTCAGCTTCCCCAGTGTCCAGCAGCTTCTCCTTGTCTCCCTGTCACAGCGCTCACTCCAGGCAGCAGGTAGGGCAGCAGCAGGGGCATAGGGTAGGGGAGCTGCAGCTGGCTAGGAGCGCAGAGCCTGAAGCTGGGGCTGGGACTAGCTGGAGTGCAGGGGGGTGGTGGGATTACAGAGCTTGGGTGGGCAGGATGTGGGTATGAGGGAGGTGTGGGTAGGTGTGGGGACCACACACTCCTCTCCATGGTGCACAGCTCTGGCCACTAGTGGCAGCAGCAGCAGTAGGTGGCGGGCCTTCAGGGAGCTGGTGGCCCACACAGGCATTGCTGCTGGGCAGTGCATGGCTCAGGCCAGTGCTGAATGTGGTGGCATGGAGCACAGCCAAGCCAGCCACCTCTATCATGCGGGGTTCCCCGTGGTGCACTTTCAGCTCCTGGCACTCACATACCAGAGGGGGAAGCCCTGTGTGATGGAGTCAGCTGCCTTTCCCTGCACCCTGCCATGCAGGTGCCAGGACTCTGCTGGGAAGCAGGGGGCAGGGGTTGGGCTCCCCTCCATTTCCAGTGGAGTTCTGGGACCTGTATGGCAGGTGGCAGGGAATGGACCTGGGTCCATTGTGTACTGCTTCCCCTGGTGGTGTGTGAGTGCTGGGAACTGCATGTGCACCATGGCGAGTCCCATGTAATAGAGGTGGTCAGCTTGGCTGTGCTCCTTGCCACCATGTGCAGTGCTGGCTGGAGCTGTGTGCTGCCAGATGGCAGCACCTGTATGGGCCACTAGCACCCTGAGAGCACACCGCCTACTGCTGCTGCAAACCCCACACACCTACACCTTGCCCCCACAACCCCTCCACATATACAGCCCACCAACATACCCTATGCCCTCCCACCACACACAGCCACACCCCTTCACAACCCCCCCCATACCCTACACCCTGCCATACACACATTCCCCACACCCCCCACACAATGTGCGAGAGTAAGACTTTATTTTTGAGTTACTAGGCAATCATTTCTGTATAAACTATGCAAATACAAATCATGACAAAAATATTTTTTGTAATAAAATTAACATATGTTATAATAGGTGTTTGACTTTTAGTATATGATTTGGTTTTTCTCTAGTTTCAAGATGGCAACACTCTCTTCTCAAAAGAAGTACTTCTGGGGACAAGAGGAGGGACTTCTGGTGGCAAAAATCAGGGATTAGGGGTGGGACTTCTAGTCCCAAGATAGTGACCAGGGGGCAAGGCACCTATCAAAGGGTGGGGCTTCCCTTGTGGCCTTCAACATCTCACCAAAACTCATTAAGCAGCCCTCCAGCCAAAATAATTGCCCACCTCTTCTGTAAACATGTTCCCGTGGACAAAAATCCTTGCAGATATTTTTCTAACATGCATTCAACTGAGAAGACTATTTTTTTCCTTCTTAGTCTAGTTGTATAATTTAGTGTAAGATATCACAGGGAGATAGAAGAAAAAATAACATGAAATACATTGTTACTAGAATAAATTTTGTAATATCTTGTCAATCTCATGGTGGGAAACTTCACCTATTAATTTGGTTTTAGAGGTTATTCTCAGGCTCAGTGTTCTCAGTTATCAAGAATTCTACTGTAAAGTAGTCAATTATTAAATAAAATAATAACATTGTTTCAAAGTTTTGAAATACTTCTATGCCTTATAATAATATATGTATCATGGTACAGGGTACCTTGTAAATATGTATTAATAGTAAATCTAAGTAGTAAAATTATAAAATATTCCATGTGAAGAGATTTTATTTGTTCAAGGGAACATATTTTGGCAATGCCTGTAATTTTTGGGGTTTAATTCTAGAGAGAGACTTTTTGAAGCATATTAAAATATGACAAAAAGTTGTCTTGATGTAAGCAGTATATTGCATTTAATTGCTGATAAAAAAAACCCCTACCAATCTAAAAAACAATTGCACAAAGGGAGCTTGGTTAGGATGAAATATGATGTGAAAAAGGTCTTTTTCTAAAGACTCTTATGGAGTTTCCAAGTTGACAGAATGGTAAGAGAGCTGTTACCTGCAGCGGAAGGATATTCCTTCAATAGGTTGTGAAGCCTTTCTCCTTAAACTGTTAAGCTCTAATTTAAACAATGATTCTATGAGACTATTTGTATAACAAGGCTTATCAATGTCAGCAATGATGCCCAATTCTGGCTGTATATTGGGAGAATTGTATGACATTCATTCTCACTAATCTAGTCTGTAGCAGTGTTGGTCTAAGCACAAAGGCAGACAAATATTTTGGGTAGAGGCGATATATTTTATTAGACCAACTAAGTAGTTGTAAAAAAGTTGTTCTTTGCAAACTTTCAGACACGCACATCCATTTTCAG
The DNA here is from genome assembly GCF_001723915.1 of Gavialis gangeticus. Taxonomy (NCBI): domain Eukaryota; kingdom Metazoa; phylum Chordata; order Crocodylia; family Gavialidae; genus Gavialis; species Gavialis gangeticus. Next base: position 78,444,120 of record NW_017728992.1, on the reverse strand, counting down.
GCAAAAAAGGGAAATTGAAACTGGTGAGGGGAATTAAAGATGGTCAGAAATCTCTCAGGTAGGAAAAATGCTAGTCTTTGGAAAGCTGTTCTGCAAGAATGCAAATGAAGAGGGGTTGCAGGAACAAAAGCAGGCTGTTTTCCTGGAGGTATCACAGAGCAAACAGGTTGGGGGTAGGTGGAATGGGAAATGTTAATATTTAGTCCAAGTTGTTGAAATTCTGATACCTCCAGGTAAACAGCCTGCTTTTGTCCCTGCAACCCCTGCATTCTTGCAGAACAGCTTTTGAAAGACTGGTTTTTTTCCTACTTGAGAGATTTTTGACCATCTTAAATCTATCTCACCATTTTCAATTTCCCTTTTTTTTTGCCTGAAGAAGGACGTGTGTGTCCAAAAGCTTGCAAAGAACAACTTTTTTTGCAACTATTTAGTTGGTCTAATAAAAGATATCATCTCTACCCAAAGAGTTTGTCCGCATTCATTCTCACTGTATTTTTCTCTCTTTCACTGCATTCCTTTTTTTTTACTCTAAGATAAACCAATATTAGTGGTAATTCAATTTCATAATATGATTACAATAACCAGCATGACAAGCTAAGACAGTGGGAGTATATGCCAATTAGATATCATCCCAAACTGGGAAACTGAGCTAGCTTCAATGACTAACATGTACTGGTTCATGACAGACCAATTTATATAAATATATCCTGTATATAGCAAAGGAGTAAAGCAATGGGAAATAAATTTTCCTTAGTTTTCTCTTTCCTTTCTTTTCCCATCTTGGTTGGGCTTGACTAAATAGATGTATAGCGGGACTGAACCCCAGGGATGACCATGGCACTTTCTGGTGGCCTTATGACTCTTTCCCTGTTCTGGCTCCTAAGGTACCCAAGTATTACTGTTCCATCACATTCCCTTGCTGGGGCTTTGGCCTTCATCCTCTGCCCCTCTGCTCTTGCTGACCCCTTTACCTTGGTCCACTGTACTGGATCTTAGTTCATTGGGTGCCAGCTCTTGTTCCAACATTCTCAGCTTTGGGCCTCTGACCCTAGTCTTGCCCCACTAAGGGCTGTGTGCCCCTGGTTCTGGTCTTGTCCCTCTAGGGCTCTGGTTTCACTCTTGAGTGCTCTGGTCTTGCCCCTTGAGGACTGTGGGCCCCTGGCCCTGTCTCAGCCTTTCATAGGCACTGGGCCCCTGGCCCTGTCTCTTTCTTTTCTGGGCATCAGGCCCTCTGGCCCTGTCTCTGCCCCTCTTAGGCACTAGGCTTCTTGGCCCCAGTTCTTGCACTCTTGAGTTATGACCTCAGCTGGCTTAGGCTTCAACCCTTACTGGCTGCCACTTGTCAGTGCCTCAAGCTTGGCCCCTGGATTGGCTCAAAACAGTCACGTGCCCTTAGGGAACCCATGGGACCTCTGTACCACCCCTAATGTTCCCAACCCGAACCATTGTTAAAACTCAAACAAAAAGCATAAGCACTCTGGCCATATCTAAGACTCTCAGAACATTGGCTGTATAACAAAACCTCATACTTGTCCTGGGTCCCAGCTCCCTGCAAGCTCTAAGGTCCTTATTTGCTGTTCCCAGGCATAGTAGGATCCCAAGCGTTAACTCAGCCTGTCACCCGCAGGTGTTTCTAATTGGGCATGCTGGCTGGTGTCCAAAGCAACCAACAGCTGCTAGCCTAGCAGCTGTAGCAGCATCCATGTTGCTCAAACAGGGCTCCACCCTATTTTACTATTAAAGAGCTCTCTGCAATAGGCACTCTGCTTGCCCAAGCAGGCTTTGACCTATGGTATTATTGCAGAGCAGCTAGCTCTGCAGCAGGCACTCATAGCCTCTAAGAGTGCCTGTATACACCATGGGTTTTAATCCTCATTAAATTAAATAGGTTTATAAAATTTAAGTGTGTTTATTTTGGAGTGTCACATCTGTGTTTACACACACTAAGTTTTCAAATTAATTAAACCTTGAAGCGTCACATCTGTGCTTACACATACTGGGTTTTCAAATGAATTAAGCTGGGTCCCTGGCCAGTGCCTCAGGAGAGTGGGATGGTCCAGTGCGGGATGGTCCAATGGCCCAGGACCCCCAACCTACCTGTGCCCTGCCATGCAGCTGTGGAAGAAAGGAGCTGGCAAACAAGAAAAAAAGAAAAAAGAAAATGTCACACAAGAAAAAAAAAAAGTGAAAGCAATTTGAAGGGGTGAACTACAAAAAGTTGCAGCAGCATCTGGTGGACAAAGAGGCTTATTACATGTCTTTGGCTGCCTTTGTGTTTGCACACAATGAATCCATGGACGCAATGCTTTAATTCCTGATGAGCCAAACTAAATTAAATCTGAGGAGTTTTAGTTTAATGGACAAGTAAGACTTTTAAAGCAGTGGGAAATCCCACTAGTGCAAACAGACCAGCGGCTGCAGTGCATGAAAGGGCAAAAACTGTGGCATGTACATAAGCCCTAAGTCTCTGGAAGCCTGTTCTCCTCCAGCTCATAACAAGTAGCCGTCTCCACCTGGGGATCTGCTTGCTGCTGTTTCTACCTTACAGTAATGGGGATGGGGGACAAGGTCCAGTTGGAGGATGCAATTCCCAGGCTACCAAGGGACAGGAATTGATGAGGTGGATGACACAGTTTGCCAGGATGTCTTGCATGACCAGACACACCTCCTGGATAGCTTCCCTGGCCATGGACAGCCTCTCTGCCCATGGCAAACTGGTTGGTGATGTTGTGGTAACTGCCGGGGGTGGCCAGCTTCATGACAGCAATGGCCACCCATTTCTCCAGTGAGGAATTGTTGCATGCCAAATTAGCTAGTGTCATAGCAGGGCTACTGGCACATCTGAGCACTCGTGGTACTCAGGTGAAGTCCCAGAGGACTGGAAAAGGGTCACTGTGGTCCCTATTTTCAAGAAGGGGAGGAAGGAGGATCCAGGTAACTATAGGCTGGTTAGTCTTACCTCTATCCTCGGAAAATCATTGAAAACATTATCAAGGATCACATTTGTAGGAGTCCAGTGAGTAATATTATGCTGAAGGGCAACCAGCACGGGTTCATAGCAGGTCGATCCTGCCTGACTAACCTTGTTTCTTTCTATGACCAGGACTATGAGCTTGGATGCAGGAGTCGAGGTAGATGTTATCTACTTGGACTTTAGGGGAAGGCCTTTGACGTGGTATCTCATCTGATTCTTATAAACAAATTGAACAGCTGTGCCATAGATGACTACATAGTCATATGGGTGGTAAATTGGCTTCAGGGTTGTACCCAGAGTGTGGTGGTGGACGGGTCATTATCAACCTCAAAAAATGTGGGCAGTCCCCTAAGGTTTGGTCCTTGGGCCGGTGCTGTTCAACATTTTCATCAGCAACCTGGATGAGGGTATGGAAAGCACTTTGTCCAAATTCATAGATGACATCAAACTATGGGGCAAAGCAAGCACACTGATGGGAAGAAACTGAATCCAGGCAGACCTGGACAGGTTAGAGTAGTGGGCAGAGAACAATAAGATGCAGTTCTCAAGGACAAGTGAAAGGTGCTGCACCTAGGGAGAGGGAACCACCAGCACACCTATATGCTGAGGGATGACCTTCTCAGCAGCACAGTGGTGGAAAAAGATCTCAGAGTCATTCTCGACTCCAAGATGAAGATGAGTCCTCAATGTGACAAAGTGATCAGTAAAGCTAACCACATTTTGTCGTGCATTAGCAAGTGCATAAGAAT
>NW_017728992.1:78430354-78435397 GCF_001723915.1 Gavialis gangeticus | reverse complement strand
CAGCACAGGTCAGGCCGCAGCTAGGAGTACTGTGCCCAATTCTGACCACCGCAATTCAAGAAGGATCTGGACACCCTTGAGAGGGTCCAGAGGAGGGCCACTCATATGGTTAGAGGCCAGCAGGGAAGGCCTTATGAGGAAAGGTTGAGGGACCTGGACCTTTTCAGCCTCCGCAAGAGAAGGCTGAGGGGGGATCTTGTGGCAGTATACAAATTCATCATGGGGGTGTGCGGGTGGGCAGCAGGGAATAGGAGATGCTCTGTTTACCAGAGCACCCCTTGGAATAACCAGAAACAATGGCCACAAACTGATGAAGAGTAAATTTAGGTTGGACATCAGAAAGAACTTCTTTATGATTAAGGTTACATGATCTCAGCACTTTTTCCTGTCACTGACAGGGAGTCAGACTCAATGATCCTTGAGGTCCCTTCTAACCCTAGCACCTATGAATCTATGCTGATGTCCTGGAGCACGATGTGGCCAACTGGGTGACACTGTTCATAAAGGTGGCCCAGCACATGTGGAAGGTCTGGATCCACTGTTCTTGCACTTTCTTTTTGCTCCCTATGTAGCTAAAGAAGGACTTTTTGTTGTCTTTAATTTTTGTTGTCAGCCTGAGTTCAATTTCTGCTTTGGCCTTCCAAACTGATTCCCTGCAAGTGCGAGCCAAGCAGGTATACTCCTCCTTAGTGGGAAAAAAATTCAGGTGGCTACCCCCTGCTTCCATAGTCTCTATGCCTCTCTTTCCACCCCTAGGCTCTTTTGGATTTCCCTGTTGAACCAGAAGTGTTCCTTGGCTCTTTTGCTTCCCTTTATGTGCACTGGGGTGGTACCCTTTTGTGCCTGAATGATCATCCCCTTGAGAAATGTTCACACATCCTGGACTCTCATCTCACCAATGCTCTTGCTGTTCAGTGCCTCTCTTACTAATCTCCTGAGCTAATTGAAATTAGCCTTTCTAAAGTCTAGCACTTCTGCCCTACTAGTTATCTTTCCCACCTTTTACTGGATAGTGAATTCTAACAGTTGGTGGTCACTATCCCCTAGGTTACCCTGTATCTACAGATCACCCACCAGGTCATCCCTTGTAGTAAGTACTAAGTCGAGTAAGGATTAGCAGAGCTGCCTGCAATAATCAAGGTATGAGTGTTCTATGGATTTATATAGTGGCATAATGAGATTTTATGTTTTGTTCTAAATTATTTTTTTTAATGATTCCTAATATTTTAGTTGCCTTTTGATGGATGCTAAACACTGGTCTCATGATTTCAGAAAACTCTCTTGTTCCTGAGTAGAAAGAGCTAAGGTAGAGTCCTCTATTATATATGTGAATCTTGGGTTATTTTTTCCCACATGAGTTACTTTGAACTTACCAACAGTGAACTATTTTTTTAATGAAAGTGTTTGTCATTATTTCTATCTGAAAAATTATGACTTTTAAAATGATTCTTTTCCAGTTGTGTAGCAGACTGAAAAATTAGATGGCTTCCTTATCTCAATACATAACACTTTTATCCTTGCATTGTAATTACATTTTATCAGCCCAATAAAAAGTTATATTATTCTTTTTTTAGATTCCCCCCAGTTTGAAAAAATATCCAGTAATGTGATATGCATAATTTAATAGGGATGGCTAGATAAGGAGTACATACCTATGGTGTCAAAATCTCCCTGACTGTGAACCCTCTAGGTTCAAATTACAAGACTACATTGGCATTTATTTATTTTATTTTAGTTTGTATTTCTTTATTGCAACGAGTACATAAGGAGCTTTATACTGGTTTCTGTTATATCAGGGTTTGGCAATCTGTGGCACATGGGTTATCTTTCTGGCCTCTGGGGAGAAGCAACAGTGCTGGGAGATTTCCCTGTGCCAGAGTGGGGAGAAGTTGTCGTGGTGGGGGGAGTGAACAGATCCTAGTGTCTACCCACCTCTGACCTGAGCTGGGTCATTCTGGCCCATGGTCTGAAAAGGGCCTTTTTTACACTATGAAACTTCTAGGGTCCAACTACTTGCTGTTAGAACTTTTTATCTCTTTATATGAAAAGGCAGCATAGATGAATTTCTAAGATGGATGTCAATGGAGGGGAGACGAGCAATAGTGTTGAGGGGCATTTCCATACAGATTGCCCTCAGGAGTAGGCAAAGGTGAAATCAGTAAAATCTTCTAAGGACATATCTTCTGATAAAACATTAGGAAGGGATTCGTATTAGAACCACCTGAAATAGGTCAGCTATGAAGTTGCAAAATTATTTGAAAGCTCTTATGGCTAAGTGACATGATTTTTTTTTCCCACTATAAGAAAAGAGTTATAGGAGCATTATGTTTCTACACAGGTACATTTTTAATAAAAAGGTGCCAGTTGATGTCTTTCAATAATATTTAGCATAGCTTTTCAGTTTTGTAGACCAATAAAAGTTCTTGTACATAACAAATGTTTCCCTTGAGCTATGGTCTACTGTAGCTCTTAAAAGCGAGAGTAAAGGACATAAGCAAAAGAAAAAAATCAAATTGTTGATTGCAAGAGGTACAGAGAGTCATCTGTTGGAAGAAAACTCAAAGGAAGCAGTCTTTGCTGTGTTCTTTTTTTTCTAGTATTTCATTCAATATGTGTTGTATATTCCCCATTAGTTTCACACATTCCCATAACATGTACATTACATAAGCATTGTCTTAATTAGAACAGCAGCATTTATCTCTGATACATGTTTATTTCATTTTTTCTGGTGTTTTGAGTCAAACTTAATGTACTTACCGTTCATTTATTGTTATATTTTTATTGGAACACGTGGATTCCCTCATCTTCTAATGTAAGTATCCCATGGAATGTTCCCCTAATATACTATTTCTAGTGATATACTTGGCATATATTTTTTAAAGTTCCAGTTCTTACCTTGCCACATTAGCAATTGTATTATATGGAGAAAACATATAGGACTCAATCCTGAACCTTTATGAGAAGTAAAGTGTGATCCAAAGTCTTTTAAATTCAGTTCAAAGAATCCTATTTCCTTCTATGGGTTCTGGATCAAGCATATAGACTGACCCTATGTGGTTCAGCAAACCAACCAACCTGTTTATTCACACACGCATACACCCCCCCCCCTGCAAATCACATACAAATGGTTTATTGACTTGACTGAAATTTAAGCTTGTGCTTTGAATTAATCTTATGCTTTCCTGTTTGGCTGAATTGTGGCTCTAGGGCAGGGGTGGGAAAAATATGGCCCATGGGCTGGATCTGGTCTGCCAGGTCATTCTATCTGGCCCTCCAGGCTGCTAAAAAAAATTAGCAAATTAATATTTATTTGCTTCTGGAAGCCTGTCAGAGCTGTCAGGAGCCAGGGGTAGTAGGACCCAGAGGGATCCCTCATCAGGCTTGAGCAGCCCAGCCCTGCCGTACAACCAGCCAGTTCCCTACTTTCTGGCCCCTGCCCTGCTCTGGCACCACATGGCTCCTAGCTGCATCACTGAACCCCAGAGCATGGAACTGCGCTGCTGGTAGGGGGGAAGAGGTCTGTGTGTGAGTACAGGCTCAGGGCCAGTGTCTGTGTGTGTGTTCATAGGGTGAGTCCCACATGCAGCCCCCACCCACACTGCCATACACAACCCCCAGCCACCCTCTCCCCACACACAGCCCCCCTCAAACTTCATACTCACCCATACTCCACAGCCCCACCACAAACCTATACGCACCCCACACAACATGCAAGAGTAAGACTTCATTTTAAGCTATTGTGTAGTCACCTCTGTGCGCACTACACAAACACATGAAAATCAGAACAAAAATATTTTTTGAAATCAAATTAATGAATGTTGTAGATGCTCGCTTTTTAGAATATAATGTGGTATTTTTCTGGTTCAGAGATGGCAAAACCCCTTGCTGAAAGGAGTACTGCAAGGGGAAGGACTTCTAATGGCAAAGGTCAGGAGTTAGGGGGCAGAACTTCCAGTCACAAGATGGTGACCAGGGGACAGAGCACCTGTTAAGGGATGGGGCTACCCATGTGGCCCTTGACAGCTTACCAAATCTCAGTAAGCAGACCTCTGCCTGAAATAATTGCCCGCCCTGCTCTAGGGCTTCTCATTCCTAGTATGGATTGCTGCCATTTTGAACATTCTTTTAATATTTTCCATTCAAGTTTTGATCTGTCTATGTAGCAACTCCAAAGGAAAAAGAATATATACAGAGATTGGCAACCCTTTAAAATTATAGTAGAGGGAAGGCAAAATATGGTGGATGGTTTTGTGTAAATATTTGAATACATTTTACACACATGTAAGTTTTACTTATTCCTTCCTACAGCTACATATCTTTAGGTTGGAACAATCTAGTTACACTAATGGGTAGTTCTGGGAAACTGAAAAAGCTCAGATTGCACAGTAGGAACAAGTGTTCAGGGACTTAGGGAATGTTTTGCTATTACTTTTGAAAAAAAAAAAAAGTTGGCTCCAATATGCCTTGTATTAAAAACCAAAGGACACATTTTGTTCTTTTTCATCTATGTAACCCCATTAACGTCAGTGGGGTTGTTCAGGTGTCACTAAGGGCAGAACTTGGTTCTAATTCATGAAAGCCAGAAAGAAAAAAATACCATTCATTGTATTTCACTCTAGCTGTCTCAGCTAATGAGCAGTAGGAAACCTTGATAGAGAACAATAAGGTCTGTTTGAATGGAAGTGGCTTGTACTGTACTTGTCATGGCTGACCCGAGAGATTTTCAGCATGTGGATGAACAAAATGTTCAGCACAGAGCTGTATATCAAAAAGAATATTTTTCCATACTTGCCAATTTATTTCAGAGATAATTAACATTGTTTATATTAAGCACATCCTCTGCAATATTTTATGCCTACTTTTACTAAACATTCCATTAATATTAGGTGCTTCAGTTTCTGGGGTACTCAAGTTAAGATTCTGGGTCTCAGTTTTTAGAGAGGTTAACTCTCAAGATTGCCTATCGAGAAAATTAGTTTGTTAACACATGTAGCTGATTTCCCACAATTTTCATAGATTTCATAGACATTTGGGCTGGAAGGG
>NW_017728992.1:78429294-78429633 GCF_001723915.1 Gavialis gangeticus | reverse complement strand
CCTTGCATTTTTCGGTGTTGAGCACCATCAGGTTCTTGTCTGCCCATTTCATGAGAGTGTTCAGATCCACTGGGATCACCCTCCTATCCTCAGGTGTGGATGCTTTATCTCAGAGTTTGGTGTCATTGGTGAACTTGGCCAGTCCACTTCTGACACCAATGTCCACATCATTGATGAAGATGTTAAACAGTATAGGCCCTAGGACCGAGCCTTGAGGGACCCCACTGGTCACAGCTCACCAAGACGATTTGCTCCCGTCGACCACCACCCCAGCCAGCAGATCATGGTGATGTCAAGGCCGCAGTTAGCCAGTTTAACCAAGAGGTGATTGTGGAATAC
>NW_017728992.1:78410191-78429170 GCF_001723915.1 Gavialis gangeticus | reverse complement strand
ATGAGGGTTGGTCAAGCAGGACCTACCCACTACAAATCCATGCTGGGTATTCCTCAGGATATTGCCTTCAGCTAGTCTGTTAAGGATGGCCTCCTTGATATTATTTTCCAAGACCTTCCCCAGGATGGAGGTCAGGCTGATGGGCCTGTAGTTTGCCGGATCTACTTTCCTCCTGTATCTTGTATTACTCATAAAGCATAAGATACAGATGTTTTCAAAGTTGCATTTTTATTAGATCTGTTCCAGTCATGCAAATCTACTTGCATTTCATTCCTCTAGTAAGATTAAGTGCTTCAAAATGGGAACACAAAAATGGAGCAAGCAATATTCAGAAGAGGAGCCAGGGGCAGATCCAGGGGGCAGTGGTGCACTGGTGCATTTGCAACTCACTTTGATTCCTGGTCCACCTGTTGGCTACAAAGCACCAACTCACAGGATCATCATAAAATTCTAGTTTATTGGATGGATGTAAAAGTCAGACCATAAGCCTTGGTGCTGATCCCCTCAAACACACACACATTCATGTACTAACACACACTCACAGTAGCTAGCTCTGAACACTAAGCACTGGTGTCAAGATATACCTACCCCCAAGTGCTGAAGTCCATCATTGATGGCCAGTTGAGGCTTCTTTCAGTGCGATGTTGCTGCAGAAGGGGGTCGCCGGCTGGTCCTTCTGGCTGAACAGGCAGGGTGCGGGTCAGGTCAAAGAGGGTGCCATTGGTGGTCATTCTTTGCTGCCTTTTACCCCTCTCTGGCAGACTTTGGTGACTCCCCAATTCTCGGGCTTACCCAGTCCAGGGGTCGTTGACCTCAAGGGACATCCGTCTTGGTAGGTGCTGGATGGCAGCTGTCAGCCCCAAGGGTCATGTCCACATGTACATGCAGTCTCAGGAGTTCATTGATGAATTTTGATTGATTCACTGCCATGATGAATAGAGTTCTAGAAGTGGTTGATCACGGGGTATTTCAGCCCCAAGGGTCTGTTTCCAGTGTTGATTAGTTCAAATGGGGGCTTCCATACCTTTAACAATGAAGTTTCCAGGAATTTCTGGGTCTTTATTGATTCTTTCTTCTCCTTGGTGTCTGATTTTGTAGGTGTTAATTGCTGCTCATTAACATACTTATCCAGACTAGCTACTGTGTTACACAATCAACCATGATTCATTCAGGGACCTGCTCCATACAGAGATTCCTGCTCTTGCTAACATTGTTGCATGGTACAACTTACTTTTAAACTTAAAGTGCATTTGTAAATGTATCTACAAGCTCTATTTTCACTACAAATACACCTTATATAAAAATAATGAATGGTAAAAGAAAAAGAGGAAGGAAGAAAAGGTAGAAAAGAGAAAGCATCCCCAAAATGGGGCAAATATTAAAAAAGGGGCTTTTGCCATATGGAGGAGCTTCACATTTGAGAGAGGGGCAGACAAAAGGGTTTCTTGCTATACACCCCTCTCCCTGGCTGTGACAGAAGCATTTCTAGTCAGGCAGTGCTGACCTAATCCATTCTAATCTCTTCATTTCATGGGTGTTAATGACTTTTATCTTTTTTTTAATGGTCTTGATGTTCCAGTGATCAAGCTAGCCTTTGTTCTTCAATTCTGCTGTCTGTTAACTATTCCTGGTAATGAAGCTCCTATTTCATAGCTCTACGGCTTGTTTTTTACCCATTCCAATGATGTTTTATTTATTTTTGCTTCAATCTTAAATTGAATAATACAGCCCTAGGCCCCTGCTATATTAGTAAAGTATTTAGTTTATTTTTAACTGGAGGAAAAAATGTATCGTTTTGCATGTGATAGTGCACCTCGCCACCTGCACTTCCCTTTTCAAAATTCTAGAACTGCCTATGGGAGGAGCTCTTTGTAAAATCTATAAAGATTTTCATTAACATTTTTCAAATTTCTTCATCCTTCGGCCATACTGCTTATGAAACACCTGATAATGATGATAGGGGCAACTGGTACATTGCAGCCACTGGTTTAGGCCTAATCATCCAATTTATTTCACTAGTACTTCGTGCTTTACCTGCCTACTTACTTCAGCTGCCTGTTGTCTCCCAATTAATTAGTCTGTTGGGGTAGGAGGTCTGGACCTAAGACATTGGCTACCCAACCCTTGATTTACTTATGAAGATTTATACCAGTGGTGTTCACCCTTTTCATCCAGTAGGCCGGATGAACAGTGCCCAGTCCCTCTGTGGGCCAGATCTGGCTGGTAGACCCAATCCAGTGCTTGGGGTAGGCACAATGGGACCCTATCTGGTCACATCAAGGGAAGTGGGGGACAGCCCATCTTTGATCTGGCTGTGCAGGGGAAGGGGGCTTGGCTTGGCCCTGTTCGATGGGGGGAGAATCGTCCCAGCCTCATGGAATGAAGAGGGCATGGCTAGTCTCAACCTTGCTGCGAGAGATGAAATGGGTCTTGGCTCAACCTCTGAGGGGGAAAGGGTTGTGACCTGTCCCCAAACCAGCCACAGATGGGGAGGGCATGTGGCCCAACCCTGTGGTGGGGAAAAGTGCATAACCTGAAGCCAACCTGGTTGTGTGAGAAGGAAGGCAGCATGGCCTGGCTCCAACCTGGATGGGTGCAGGAAAGAGGGTATGGTTTGGACATGCAGGGACAACCAGCTATGCAGGGACAGGGGGCATAGTCTAGCTTGAATTCAGCCATGCAGAGGGAAGGAAGCTTGGCTCAGCCTCATTCTGGCCATCTAGGGTGAAAATTGTGGCCTGACTCCAACCCACCATGTGGGGTTTTGGCAGCAGGGAGAATTGTCAGTATTAACTGCCACTGTTCCCCCACTACCAAATTTCCTGATTACTGGGGAGTCCCATGGGCTGGATTCCTAAGCTCTGTGAGCCACATTTGACCTACAGGCTGGAGATTGACCACCCCTGATTTATGTTACTATAGTTATACAATAATTCATAGACACTTTAAATTTAAGCCCCTATGTTTTCAACTTGAGCTGTGAGCCACATGGGTATTGCAGGATAAAATAGATAAATATTTAATAGTAAATAGGAGTTTGAGCTCATCTCATGCTGATAAAGTGACTAACCATAAAACCAAAACCATCTTCACTAAATGGAACTAAATGAATACAGCCTCTGAGAAGTTACAATTCTATCATATTTAGTGAGACACTGTACAAATACAAATAGGATTTTCACTTGAAGCTTTTCTTGACAAAACCAATATCTGCATCATTAAATAAGATAATATATAACATAGAGCTGGTAAGATATTCCAAGCAGACCAGAGCAGATAGTTTAAAAATTACTGGAAAGACATATTACTGGAAAGACAGGCTAGATGATCTCATCAGGTCCCTCCTGACCCTAGCTACTATGAAACTATGAAACTATATTAGTATTTCTTTATGAAACTATATTAGTATTTCTTTCTGAATGTAATTCTGTGGGGTCACAATATGTGGATTCTCTTCTCACCTTTTAACTAATCATTCATGAGATGTGCTTTCTTTTTCATAATTCAGTATGGAGAAAAGGTATATACTCTTGGGGACTAAGTCATAATTCTAAATAAGATAGTTGATTATCCTTGTACATTTTGTACATAACTAAATTGACCATAACTAATTTTGTGTTCATGAAATTGCCAATAGGGTAAGTGTTTTGCACAAATAAGTTAAATGTTCCACTTTATAAACTGGAAACTGGCCTGGTGCAGTTGATAATGCCAGCTGGCTGCTGTTCCATGCAAGGCATTTGCTTATTCTTTGACTAACATACTAATTGTTTGTTGTCCATTTTAATAAAGCAAAAGTAATACGAGGCTTGACTAAAGGAGTTGCATTTGATCCATTGATCTTCTCCCTGAAAGCTGGTATTCCTATAATCTCACTTTCTACATTTAATCTTCTACATTTACTAAGCATCTGATAGTGTAGGCTGTTACTTACAGAAGCGTAAGCCTTTCTAAAAGAGTCTCCAAGATGCCATCCTGCTTTGCCTTCTATATTTACTCTGTAAGGTATCGTTGGATGCATCTAAAAGAGATGCTTAACTGCACAGTAGCGTACTTTACTGTGCAATAAACCCGTGGATCTACACGTGCATATGCTTATTATGCAGTAATCTTCACTAATCTTGAGTAAATTTGCTACCTGCTAATGCAAGTAGTAAATTTACTTTTGATTAGTAATGGTGCTGTAGTGTTCACGTAGACACCTGCCTGGGAGCGTTCACTCATGAGTAGTTTATGCACAAGTAAGCTGATCTCAGATCAAATGTATGTGTAGACATGCCCAATGTAATAAAAAATGGAACTTTGAAGGGCTATCCAAATATTAAGTGATCCAACATATTTACCTACTACCTGTGGACTCCAGAGTTCAGACCTTAAGATATGTCAGATATAACTCTGAAGGTCTCATCTAACTCCTCATTTGTACAGTTTATAATAACATTACCTTAAAGTGTGGCTAGGACCTCCATTCTGAAATCAAAGAGATTACAGTAGCAAGATGTAATAGCCGGGATATACAGGAAAGCTTACAGACTATCTGGAATACATCTGTGCTATTAGTCTCTGACCTTCCTTAAATGCTAAGTTTACAAGCTAAGAATGAAAACAAACAAAAAAACCTAATTTAAAAAAATAGTAGTTTATAGATACTGTGTTTACTGGGATATGTTCTCTCTTGAGCAATCTGTCTCCTGCTGAGAATGAGCATGCTTGATGAGGTCATTTCCACAGATCCAGCACAGGTTAAAATTAGGGGGAAAAATTAAAAACAACTGTGCCCTCCTAAAAAAGTATCAGGCTGTTACTAGTCATTATGTAGGTTTTACAGGAAAGTTCGGGGAAAGTTTTTAAACTTTAATTAGGATTTTTTGTTTGTTTGTTTTGGCTTTTCCTTCAGAGAATACTATCTTTTCTTCAAGAAGTAGAGTTCTGAGCTGACTCAGAAATTATTGCACAGTGGGAGAATCATAGCACTACTGCAAGAGACTATGAATGTCTCATTTCAAGGTGATTTATTTTTTTTTACTTCATGTGCACTGCACTAAATTTATGGAAACATTTCTATTTTGGACCATGTGTAATTCTAGCATTCAGCACAAATAAGCAGGTGCCATTTTTCCTGGACCTGCAAGAAATGTACACAGAGGATTGACTTAACGCATGCTGAAATGAGTTCTAGTTGTATATCTACTGGAAATACATATTTTAAGAAATCTATACAGCCCCCTGTTCACAGCTACCTTTTACACTAATCACAGAAATTAAAATGATAGGGTGCTTGTAGACATTATAAAAAGCAAACAAATGGTGCTTTAAGCTTGGCATGCTCCTGTGCTGAGCCCTGTACATGCCCAGAAGAAGCAGTGTGTTAGTTGGACCTAGATTGTCTGACATCTGTATAGATTGGGTGCTTTAGTGGGGCTTTTGGTGATTTAATCTAATAGTTGATTGAATCAGCTTTAGCTAAAAGTGCCAAAAAGTCCAAAGTGCCTGATCTATACAGATGTGGCAGAGCTGGGTCCAAGTAACATGCTGCTTCTTTTAGGAAAGCAGGTTTTTGGTTTTTTTCCTTAACTTCTGCAAGCAGCCATAATTGAATAATTCTAGAATTGTGCTTAAAGTGCTTCTTCACTAACCTGTCTGTGGATGCCACTGAAAATGTACGCCGTTATGGTAACTCAGTGAATTTAAAAACATAAAAATGGAGGTAATATTGATTTATGCTATTTTAACCACTTAAAATGATGCAAAAGTAATTAGGAATTAAAGACCTAGATTCAGAAGTCACCATTCATAATACCAAGGTAAGACTGGTCCTTCCCTGTCCTTTGGTTCTAATATCCTTTAATTAGAACACTCTTCTGTGATATGGGCTGCCTTAATCATAGGTATAATTTGAACAGAGGTCTCCTATTTTTCTGGAGCATCCCTCTCAGTCTGTTACAGGCCTGTTGCAGAGTAAGTCTGTCTCAAGTCCTTTTTTTGAATAGCTGGAGCTGTTCCCTATTCCTAGGAATGTGCCTTAACCATCAGGCCATAGAAGCATTCCTGTGTTTCCTTGCCTTCTCAGCTTTGTGACTAATGCCTTATACAAATGGACACATGTACATTTGTTTCATAGTTGGTAGGGTCAGAAGGGACCTAAGTAGATTATCAAGTCCGACCTCCTGCCATGGGCAGGAAAGAATCCTGGGGTCAAATGACCCCAGCCAGGTGATTATCTAGCCTCCTTTTGAAGACCCCCAGGGTAGAAGCGAGCACCACTTCCCTTGGAAGTTGGTTCCAGATCCTAGCCGCCCCGACTGTGAAGTAGTGCCTCCTGATATCTAGCCTGAATCTACTCTCCATCAACTTATGGCCGTTATTCCTTCTTACTCCCGGTAGTGCTCGGAGGAACAGGGACTCTCCCATTGCCTGCTGGTCCCCCTTGGTCAGTTTGTAGACGGCCACCAGTTTCCCTCTCAACCTTTGCTTGTGGAGGCTGAACAGGTTTAGGTCCCATAGCCTCCCCTCATAGGGCCTGCCTTGCTGCCCCCAATCACGCTAGTGGCCCTCCTTTGGACCCTCTCGATGTCCCTTGCAGATATGCACCTCTATAGTTTTCTCAAAGAACTTCCCCACGACTGAGGGAAAGCTCAGTCCTGGTCCAAAAATGGAGGCAAATAAATTGTTAAAGTGATTAGCTTTGTTGTCTGGTATGACCACCAGATTTCCTAGGGTGTCCTGTAGGAGCCCCACATTACCTGGTACCTTCTTTTTACCCACTATGTATTTAAAAAAGGACTTCCTGTTATTCTTGATCCTGGTTGCTAGTCCCAGTTCCATTTCCACCTTAGCCTTCCTAACAGCCCCCCTACAATCTCGAACCAAGGAGGTATAATCCTCCCTTGTGATGGCCTCTCCCTTCCATTGGGTATATGCCTCCTTTTTAGCTTTGAGACATTCCTGGATGCTTTTGGTGAGCCATGGGGCTTTTGAGCCCTCTTGCCCACTTTGATCTGCATTGGGATTGTTACCCTTTGGGCTTGGAGCAACTTAAACAACGACCACTCTTCTTGGACTCCCAACTCCCCTCCCTTCTGGGACTTCAGAGCCTCCCCGACTAGTCTCCTTACCTCATGGAAATCTGCCCTCCTGAAGTCCAGGGCTGCTGCCTTGCTGCAGGCCTTTGACATCTTGCGCTGGATGGTGAATTCCAGTAGCTGATTATTGCTATTGCCCAGGTGGTTGAGCACCTGCAGCCCCCTCACCACGTCATTGCCTGTGGCCAGGACCAGGTCCAACAAGGTGTCTCCCCTGGTGGGACTGTGCACCTCCTAGGTTAGATGGAGGTCCTGTAAGTTGTCTAGGAACCTACATGAGTGGTCAGACCTGGATGACTGCTCTTCCCAGCAGATGTCCAGATAGTTTAGGTCACCCATGATCACCACATCCTTTGACTTAACTGCCTCTGCAAGCTGACCTAAGAATTTCCGGTCCACCTCTTCCCCCTGGTTGGGTGGCCTGTAGTAGACCCCCACCATTAAGTCCCTTTCCCCCAAACCCCCTTGTATTCTGACCCAGAGCACTTCAGTCTGCCCCTCTTCTGACCCAGTGTTGTTTGTTGAGGATGTGTATTGCTCTTTGATGTAGAGAACCACACCCCCACCTTTCCTCCCTGTTCTATCCCTTCTGTATAGCCTATAGCCCTTGAAAGCCTATAGCCTTTGATGTTCACCGCCCCATCGTGCATTGGATCCCACCAAGTTTCAGTGAGCCCCACTATGTCTGGGTTTGTGTTAGCTAGCAGGAAGGCAACTTCCTTCTGCTTGTTCCCCATACTATGAGCATTGGTATAGAAGTATTTAAGGCCTCCTGAAGGTGCATGCACTGCCTCCCTAATCCCAGGACTATCTGGGCCCCTGTCTCTTACCTGGGTATTTCTTATGCTTGTCACCTGTCTTGGCTGGGCTGTTCTTGTGGGTGACTCCCAATTCCATGTTTCGTGGCTCCCTCCGTTCTTATCCTCCCCTTCCCCCAACGAGCCTAGTTTAAAGCCTGCCGGAGATCAGCCAACCTGAACCTTTTGAGCCATTTCAAAAGGGTAGAAGTTGTTACATTCTAACTGTTATATGTGGATGAGCTGAGAATGATTCAAATGTAGCAAAACTCTTTCAAATTTAACTGTACTTCATCCTAAAACTTAGAATGGCATTTCCATTCCCCCTCTCCCCCCATTTTTGGCTGCAACTACTAACTGAATTCAATACAAGTTCAGAAGTAGTTTTGGTTGCCCAAAAATTATTCATAACCATTGTAAGACTAGAAAACTCTAAAGGGTATCTACAGACATGCTTGTTCATGTTCTAATTAGAGCATGTTGGAGTAGACTCGATTAATTGCATCTGCTCTGTGTTCTAATTAGAACGCTTCAGTGTCACCTCACCATAACAGGTATTAAGCCTCCACATGTTTTTAAATGGCCATGGGGGCACTTAATCTGAAGCTTGTTGAATGAGCTTTAGATAAAGTGTCCCACGGCCATTGGCAAATGCTCAGGGGCTTAATACATGTGACAGTGAGCCATATTAATGAGATCAGCTGTCTGGGAACCGCTTTAATTAAAATTCCACTCCCAAGCACATATAGGCAGCTAAAGATCACAAGAACACCTGATAACACATGCATGTGGTCTCTCAGAGATCTGGCAGTGCATACCTCATGCAACCCTTTTGCAAATATTGTTATTTCTTGAGTATTCCCATCTGTAAAATGGGATTTACCCAATAGTAATGGATAACATTTACTCAGCTTTGTGGGGTACTCTTGGAATGAATTGTTGTAAAGTGCTTTGAAGATTAAAAGAATGATAAGAACTATATGTTATTAATCATATGTCCTACTGCTTTCAAATGTCAGGCATTGAAAATTATGTCCTGCATTCTGAAAACCCTGTTATTGGACTGTCCAGTTTTTCCTATTTTAGCAAAGTCACATTTCATGCATTTTGAGCCATGGCAATATAGATTTTTTTGCATGAAGCAAGCACCAAAACATGGCATTTATGGAGTTTGTAACAAAAAGCATTTTTGGAGAGCTGCACCATATGTTTCTATTTCCTGTTAATGGAGTGAGTACAATTTGTTAACAGCCAGCAAATGCATACATTGACAATATAGCCTAATGTTGGTGCCAAAACCCTACAGCATCTCAGTTCACAAGATATGCATCTGACTGGATGATTTGCATGTTGCTTACTTTGCTTGCAGCAGGTTTACTGAGAGAGAGAGAGAGAGAGAGAGAGATTGAGAGAGATTTTCTCTGAAAAATCAGTATGCTGGTTTTGAGGAGGCACACTAAACAGTTTAAACCAGCAGTGCCTTCTAGCAATTTAGTAGCTTCCCTGCTGTAGTATCTCCCAGTACTTTCTAAATATTGTATGAGGTACTTAAAGGTGAGGACACAGCTGTTGTGAATATCCATATCCATAAATCATTATTAATGACATGGCTTACTGACAGAGTTCTCTGGGTGACTGTTACGCCTGCCTCAAATGAGACTGACAATCCCTTTAAAAAT
Organism: Gavialis gangeticus; assembly: GCF_001723915.1. NCBI lineage: Eukaryota > Metazoa > Chordata > Crocodylia > Gavialidae > Gavialis > Gavialis gangeticus. The sequence continues at coordinate 78,419,612 of NW_017728992.1, read as the reverse complement.
GCATCAGTTCTTTTCACTCTTTACATTGCACAAGCTTATCAAACATTATTAACCCTGTTATTTCTTGGGCAGAATGTAATAAATGCTCCCACACTTTTCTTTTCTCCTGTGGCTTCTGTGAAATCTATTTTGGCAAACAGTGACTGAAACAAATCTTTCAAATTAGCAGGCTAGGAAAGTAAGAAAGATGGCTGGAAATATAGGTTGTCCTGATCCTCAAAGTAATCACCTTTATAGCACCCTTTACAGTTGGTAATGCTCTATAATACCTTTACATGTACTGCTTGATACCCTCATAAGCCATACAGTGCTGTCAGAGACTAGCTTTGTCAGGGAAAGATGCCATAAGACTGACATTAAGAACATAATATGTCTCACTAGGCTTGGTGGGGGTTATCAGAATCTGGATATTTTCCAGGTAAAAATGTGCATATGTGCATTATATTTAGAACCACCCAAGAAAATGAATAAAGTCATGAAAAATATTTTCCTTTTCTTCATTGAAATTTCATTTGTTTGGACATTTTCAGGCCTGCTCTAATTATATTACACTAGGATAATATATCTGGTGGTTTACTGACTGCTGTCTAGACAAATTTTATTGTTCTCATAGGTCAGAAAGCATTACTGTAGCTCACAATATAAACTAAAGCTACTGGGCAGAGTGTGCATTTTTTTTTGTTTGGTTTGGGTTGTTTGGTTTTTCTTTTTCTTTTTACATATTAGTCTGCCTGATTTTTTTTTTTATTCAAACAGTTAGAAATTTTCTTTCTGCCTCTTTTTCATGTACAAGCCTGTTTTTAAATGTTAGTTTTCTTCACACTTCTCCATGGCCCAAGGAAGAGGATGCAGAAGGATGGATTTTCTATAATACAGAGCAATACTGGGCAATACAGAGGAGTGATAAAGGCAGATATGAGGTAAGAGGAATAATTTTTATCAGTAACCTGCAGTAATAGAAATCTCAGCTTTTCTTCAACCTCTGTCTTATACCATTTTAAAATGGACCTCTGTGGCTAGGAGTACACACTGGATGTCTCCACATTTTGTGATGTTACAAAGGAAAACCAGCTTCCTGCCATAGGCTTAAACTTTTCTTTTTAGTTGTCAAAGACTAGGAACTCTGCATTAAATAGTACTAGCTCTTCACACAATTAGCTAATTGGTCACATCATTACAAAATACGTTCTCAAGGGATATTCACTGAGCAAGAAAAGAATCTCTCTCACACATGCACACATGCTTGGGGCATTAGCCCAGATGGACACAATTTTCTTGTCAGGAAGGATCTGAAAGACTGTACATTGATGAATCTATTGGCATAGCCTCATTTGAAATATGATTTGATTTAATTAATAACAGAGCTGGAGCTATACAAAAATAAAATTGATGAACAGATCAGAGAAGCTAAGGAACCTTTCCACTGAGATAGTCATATTAGCTAAATAAATACAGAGGTGGGATCTTGATGCCAAAATAAGGAAGATATTTTGAAAGACAGACCATGAGACTAAAGCTGGGTAGATACAGTCAAGCAGTAGACACTGAGGCTAGGGACAGAAATTACACATAAGCCAGTATAAGTGATTGGAGATCAGTTCAACTCTGTAACACAACAGGGCTAGGGACAGAAGTTATACATTAACTATTTTAAGTGATCAGAAACTGGTTTTACCCTTTAAAGAACAGAAGTTTAGTGCACTTAAACTGCTTTCAAAATGGCTGAAACTGCTTTAAGGTAAATTTGGATGGATGTGGTATCAGACTTAACAGATATAGGTAAACCTGGTTTATGGAACTTCTGTCCCAGATCCCCTCTCAATTCAAATTAACTCATAGTCCTCCAGGATCCAAGGATGCTGTGCAGCTCTGGGCTGTGCTCTCTCCTCCAGCAGAGCAGGGCTCCCCCACCAGTCAGTCAGGGCTTTTTCATCCCCTGCAGCTGGGAGCCATGCCGATTCCCCTGGCCCTGTCCCCGCACCTGCCAAGAGGCACAGCTCACTGGGGGGTATGGAGCCAGGCAGGAGGAGGATTTCCCCCCACTCCCTCCTTAGCTGGCCTGCTGGGAGCCTGGCCATGTTCCCTCTTTGACTGACAGTCCAGTTAAGCAGGGAGAAGTGGGGGAGAGGGAAACACCTCCTTCCTTCTGGGTCCAGACTCCCAGCTGTGCCTGGCACAGGCAGAGGGGAAGTTTTCCACTGTCACTACCTCTGCATCTGGCCCATGGCCAAGGAAGGGGTGTGGCCTGATGACCAGCCTGGCTTCCAGCTCAGGCGAGGGGAGTAAAACCCCCACTGTGGGCTTCCCCTTCACTTGCACCAGAGCCAGGAGGGGGCGAGCAATTTTCTCATCCCACTCCGTCCTCAGCCAGCCCACTGGCCAAAGAAAGGCATGGCTAGGGTACTCACCCAGCTCCTAGCTATGGGTGGGTGGGGAGTGAGGAAGAAACTACCCTCTGGGGGCTTCTCTCCTGTCCCCTTCCCCCCATGCCAGGGAAACCCCAGCTGGTGGTCCGGTGGGGAGGGTTCCCTCCCCATGCCTGCTGCTCAGCCTGTCTAGGGATGAGGAGGGGTTGTAGCTAGGGGACTTGCCCAGCTCCCAGCTGTGAACACAGGGGTTAAAGGGACTGGGGGCTTATCCCCTCCCTGCTTCTCCCGTGCTGGGGAGACCCTGGCTGGGGGTCAGATGCTGGGGTGGGGAGGTTTCCCCCTATGTCCACTCCTCAGCTGGCCAGAAGGCTGGGAGGTGTGCTCTAGCACCCCCCCCCCCGGGCTATTGGTATGGGCCACTGCAGGCGTCTGGCTGTCTTTCTGGTTTGAAAAGGGAACATCAGTTTACTTACTTATTGGTTCAATCAAGGCAGTTTAGACAAACCTGCAAAGATTGAATCAATTCAGTCTTGGGCTTTTTGACTGTCTGTAGTTGACCCAGAAGTTCAGTCCACATAAACCTCTTGAAAAACAGACAAAACTAGTTTAAGATAAGCCTGGATGGATGTAGTATCCAGATTCATTTATTTAGGTTGAATCAGTTTATTGAACTTCTGTCACAGATCCCCTCCAGGTAGAAGTTAACTCACAGTCCCCCAGCATCCCAGGAAGTTTTACATCTTCCCCACAAACTGCCCTTTTCAAGGTGAGGGGGCTAGTCTTGGCCCAAGCTGTCTGCTCTAGCGGAGCAGGTAGGTGTGCTCTAGCTCCCCCTGGCTTCTAGTCTAGGCTAGTGCAGGCATGTGGCTGCATTTTGGGAATCAGAAGTGAATGGCTGTTCACTTGCTTAATGGCTCAATCTATGGACCTTAGACTAACTTGATGTTTAACACTGAAAAATGCAAGGTTCTCCACCTAGGGAGGAAAAATCTGCAGCATCCTTATAGGCTTGGCAGTGCTACGCTGGCTAGCACTACGGAAGAAAGAGACTTGGGGGTCATCATTGACCACAAAATGAACATGAGCCTGCAATGTGATGCTGTGGCTAGTAAAACGACAAAAATGCTGGCTTGCATCCATAGATTCTTCTCAAGCAAATCTCAGGACATCATTCTCCCTTTGTACTCGGCCTTGGTGAGGCCGCAGCTGGAGTACTGCATCCAGTTTTGGTCTCCACAATTCAAAAAGGAGGTGGAAAAGCTTGAGAGAGTCCAGAGAAGAGCCACACTCATGATCAGACGTCAGGAAAACAGATCTTACGATGACAGGCTGAGAGCCATGGGGCTCTTCAGCCTGGAAAAGCGCAGGCTCAGGGGTGATCTGATGGCTACCTATAAGTTTATCAGAGGTGACCACCAGTACCTGGGGGAATGTTTATTCACCAGAGCGCCCCAAGGGATGATGAGGTCGAACAGTTATAAACTACAGCAAGACCATTTCAGGCTGGATATAAGGAAGAATTTCTTTACTGTCTGAGCCCCCAAGGTCTGGAATAGCCTGCCATTGGAGGTGGTTCAAGCACCTACATTGAACACCTTCAAGAATAAATTGGATGCTTATCTTTCTGGGATCCTATGACCCCAGCTGACTTCCTGTCCTTCGGGCAGGGGGTGGGAGGCTGGACTTGATGATCTTCCAGGGTCCCTTCCAGCCCTAATGTCTATGAAATCTATGAAACTTGCAAAGATTAAATCAATTCAGACTTGGGCTTTTTGACTGTCTGTACTTAGCCTGAGATAGAGTGACCCATGAATAACAAATACCCTCAGAGTCAGCATACTTGTATGGAATGTGGAAGATGGAGTCAAGTTCTGGTAGGCATCAGATAGAGCAGGTTCTTGAATCTGGGAGTCCCATCTTCCTGGAGAGTACTTTCATGCACAGACAATCAGGTATCCATCTGGCCAAAAATTCCATTCTTGAACTGAGAAATATTTTCTGAGTGTTGACAGCTGCCAAAAATGACTTATTGCAGGGATGTCAAAGAGATGACCCACGGCCTGGATTCAGCCAGTAGAGCCGTATCATATGGCCCACAGCAATCTTGGATTACTACACTGCATGCAGTGCATACCAACCCTGCCCCTGCATGCTAAGTAAATTGCATGGAGCCTATGTGGTGCAGGTTGCACATGGTGTAAGGGCTGGAGCTGGCTTGTGCTGCCCACAGGGTGTGGGGCTAATCTCAGGTGTTTACTACATCTGGCACCTTTGAACTCTGCATGATGGATTTGGGGCTAGTCTGGATGAGGCATGCAGATCAGCCGCATGTGCCAGATTTACATGCAGGGCCAGGCTGGCACAAGTACCACATGTGACATGTATCCTGGACTGGGCCCATGTGCTGCATGCCACACCAGGCTGGGATGTTGTGTGCTGCATGTGGCACGAAGGGGCTGGAGTTGCATGTGTGATTTATGCAACATGCAAAGCTGGTCCAGGGCATGAGCTCCATGCAGCACCTATACTGCCTTCACCCTGTGGGCTGATTCCTGCAAATTGTCTGTGGGCCCAGTCTGGCCCGGCATAAAATGGATGCAATTCTGACCTTCTTCCCTTTTATTCCAGCATCAAAAATTGAAGATCTAGTTCTCTACACCTCACATCTACTGCAGGTTTCTGAAGGAAGCTGTCATACATCCTTGTATTAGAGGAAATCTGTGGAAGTAAAACTAAGACAAATTTACATTTTGTCAATATTATTAAGAGCTGTGTTCCCATTCAAGCAAGCTAGTATCAGTTGAGTATGTGTGAGCATTAGGATTGATCTGCACAAAAAATTAGTAGACCACATGCTGAAAAAGCTAATGACTTGGTGTATCTCTATGTATCACAATGGCAGATACAGAAGACTGCTAGATCTAACTGCTTAATAGACAGGGCACTCATTTACCATGTTCTAGTTTTTTTTTTCATTTGGACAATATACTTGTCTGAGGATTGTACATGCTCACAAAACAAATGAGAATATATACTGTGTGATTCCTTTTTTTTTTTCAAAATACCTTTTTTCCTTAGAAAAAAAGAGTGATTGGAGTATGTAACAGGGAACTCAAACACTGTTACTTGGGCACAGTGGAGGGAGAGGAGAAGGGACTGTAACAGGGAGTCAGGAGGCCCCTGTTACTTTAAGAGGATGCAGCAGGTTAAGTCAGTTTTGTGGGGATGTAGCTGCAGAAGTGCAGGCTGGCCTTTAATTAAGAGAATAAAACCCCTATGCAGGGCTAGGGAGGGCACATGATAGAAAGGGGGCATGGCTTCCAGAAATATAAAACCAGAGCATGAACCAGAGTGGGCAATCAGACCCTGCAGACTGCATGGAAAGGAGCATTCCCCAGGGAAGCAGACTATGGGAAGCAGTGCTCAAGGATACCTAAGCTACCCACAAGGGTGAAAATAGGCCTATCCCTGGGAATTATAGGTTATGATTGGATATTGACAAACAGCAGGATGAACTTTGTGGAAGCAATTTGCTTGCATTTCAGTTGTGCTGGTGAACATTTGTTTGTTTTTGTTGAATAACCAGAGGACTGGGAGTGGCTGTAGGGGTGGAGAAGGCCATGAGTGGGGTACCCGGTGGGCACCCTCCACTGCAAGGTTGAGGCCTGAAGAGCTAGGTTCCAAATCAGTGGACCTGAGCTGAGGGCCTCAGCTAGAGAAAAAAGGGGCTGAGGCCCAAGAGGCTGAAGCATGGAGAAAGGGGTCCAAGAAGCCGAGTGTTAGTTAGGACAGAAAGAGAAAGAGAAAGACTTGACTTTGGGGGTTGGGATCTGAACTCCAAGGCAAGCAGGCCAGGGTGAACCCACAGAGTAGGAAAAGGGACTAGAAAGAATGTTTGCCAGTTTTTAAGGACAACATTTTCTGTTCGACATCAACAGGATGGAAGCTTCAGTGTTGCAAATGTCTATAAACAATCAAGTGAAACCTCCCTCCATCTCTCCCTCACCCAGCCATACAGACTGGGGTTACTCACACTCAAATGAAGATCACCATCTGTTACAAAATTGGGCATCCAGCCCTGACCTTGCCCTGATCCACTACTCTAAACAGCATGGCACTTTCCACTCACCAACACAGGACCAAGATTACTCCCCTGACATATGTTGGGTTACATCAGTCAACAGCTACACAGAACCAGCATTTTGCATTGTTCTAGATGACTTTCCACACAGTGAACACCATCCATCACTCACCCACATTGGCCTGTAATTGCTGGTCATTAAATGTATAAGAAAACCAGATGGAGCTGCAGGAAAGCTAGTTGGTCTCTATTCATCTAGACTATTCAGTGATCCATTGTCACCATCCCATGCAAAAATATCCCATTTGATGAAGCCTGTAAGTATTTCATGGTGCCCTCTATAAAGCAGGACAATCCTCTGTTCCCAGAGTATTTTGTCCCCTGTACACTCCTTGCTTGGATGAAATGTGCTGCTCTAAAGTATGAAAAATCTGGTGATCCAGATGTTGCAGATCACCTGCTTGAATAGCTTGATGCTGCTCATTGGAAGCACTGGGAGGACTCAACTTCAAGACTTAATTTTTGCCACCCCATTTGGAGGATCTGGGGCCTCATTTACCACCTGGGAGTGGCTCAGTATCCTCCAGCCCAAACTCAATCATTTGTGTCAGCCAATGCCATCACCAAACACCTTCTGAAAGGGGGAAGAGGTCCCCATAACAACAAGGATTTTGAGTGAATAATGCATAAGGAATGGTGTTATTTTCATCAAAATGTTCAGAACCAAGATCCACAAACCTCTTCACCAACAAAACTCGACTCTGTGCTGTGCAAATTAGAATCCAGCACCGCAACTGGCTATGACAATGTGTACTCAGAGTATCTGGAACATCTCATTCCTCAAGCTTTTAATTGTCTTCTACTTTTCTTTAACTATGTTATACATGAAGGATGAATTCTATCAGTGTGTCACTGAGAAAAAATCATTGGCCTACCCAAGCCTTGCAAAGACCCACAATTGGCAGCAAGTTACCAACCAATTTCCCTCCTGAGCATCTGCTACAAGACACTTGAGAGACTTATTTGTGTGTGCTGATGACAGTGCCTTTGCCACTCAAGCTCAAGTGTGGAACTCATGCTTGATGGAGACATGAGACTGATGTTAGAGTATTGCCTAAAATGGTGCCTCGAACCAAATATTTCAGACTGTCTTAAGTGTTTTTCTTCTGCATAATGCCAATGTCAATCATAAACTCACTATCACTTTAAATGGTCAGCCTCTCAAATTTGAAACTGATCCAGTTTATCTTGGAGTCAACCTTGCCCAGACTTTAACTTATAAATCACATCTCCAGAAAACTGCTTTAAAAATCAAAGCAAGGAATGATCTACTTGCCAAACTTGCAGGCTCCACTTGGGGTGCCAGTGCCTCCATGCTACATTCATTTGTCCTCGCACTGTGCTATTTAGTTGCAGAATATTGTGCCCCTGTATAGGCTCATTCATCACACAGCGAACTAGTGGACACCTAGCTGCATGCTACAATGTGTCTTGTGTCAGGCATTTTGCATCCCCCTCCACTCCCATGGTTACCAGTCCTCAGTAATGTTGCTCCCCCTCATCTCCACTGCACAAATGCTGTATTAAACTTACTAACCGCACTCCATGATAATTCAATGCTGTCAGTGGACCTGGACATATTCCATCCACCAATAGCTTGACTCTCCTCAGGATGCCCACCCTTTCAAAATCTTTTTGACTTTTCCTTAGTTACTCGATGGTGCAAAAAATGGTCAGAACAAGCACCAAAAATCACCATATCACCTCTGATCCTACAATCAGTCAACCAGAATTTAACTGGCCATGCCATTGTTTGGCTGCCTTAACTGTTTTTGAATTGGACAGGGTCACTGTGCCTCAAACCTATACAAATGGGGCCCTTGGAATGATAACAAATGCCCTTGTGGACAAATTCAAACCATCTCTGAAATAATTGACTCATGTCCATTTACAGTGCTACCTGGTTGCCTTCAGGCTCTTCACACTGGTGATGAAATCACCTTAAGATGGCTGAAACAATATGCTGAAAATACATATGCTAAATTAATTATAAAAAGAGTAGGGACTATGTTGTGATTGTACAAAACTGTTTCACATAAAGATCAAAATAGATAAAACTTTCAGGAGTATAATAGTTTTGTAGACATTTATCATTTCTTGGAGGGGAAAAAGGTGCATATTATAGCTACACTGCTAAATTATGTTGAGAGGCGACTGTAAAGGGATCCAGATCAAGCAGCTGCACTGGGATGGGGCCTGTTCACTGCATGCTCAGCAGGTGTCTCACTTTCTTGCTTTCAAATCTCACCTGCCATGTCTTGATGTAGTTGAAATAAAGTATAAGGAGGTAGCACCTGCTCAAAGAGAGTTTAATGAGGTTGGCTTCGGTTGACATTGGGGTCTTCTGTGGGGCTCCTTCTCCCCTACATCCCACCTCTTTCCACTCAAGGTTCCAGTTGGTGCTGGACACTCACATTTGGCCATCCTGAGTGACTGCCTAACAGCTGAGGGAGAGAAAGAAGCAGCCAGGTTGTCCAGAGTCAGTGTGTTTTGGCTATGCTCACTGGATTTTACTGCAAGTTCAGGGTCAACCAGGCATGGCCTGCATAAAGAAGCAAATAAACCAATAAGAACTCAAATGACCATGCCCTAGGCTCTTTGGCACTCTGAGCACCCTGACTGCTTTTCCTCAGGAAATCCCAGTCCCACAGGGGTTGCCCTGTATTTGCTCAGTCTGTATGGGCCTGCCTGTCCTAAGCAATCCCCTGAAGTAATGTGGGGCCAGGGGAGTCATAAACCATGGCTTAGCCCCTAGTGGGTACATGGGCTCTCCTGGCAGTGTGGTGGCCCAACATCAGTCTGGGAAGCTCAGATGCTTGAGGTCGTGGGTTTCTAATCCCCTGCCTCCATGGGGAAACATGAGAGCCCTCATCTGTCCATATGTCCCCCCCCCCCCCATTCTGGGGGCATT
>NW_017728992.1:78400794-78409966 GCF_001723915.1 Gavialis gangeticus | reverse complement strand
CCCCCCCCCCCCCCATTCTGGGGTCATTACAAACTTACGTAGGGTTTTCTGGGCTGGCATGAGCCAATCTGGCTCCTTCACTCACCCCCACATGCCCAGCTTCTGACAGCAGGTGTTTGGAGCCCCTGCAGCTCATTATCCCCTGCAGCTGTTGCCTTTGGGCCCCAGGTGGTGCTGTAGGCACCAGCCATCTGCTTCCTCTCTGGGATCCAGTCTCAGCCCACATAGGGCTGGGGTTCTGACCCCCAGCCCAATCCAGGCATGAAGCCTGGGGAACACTTGATATGTGTTGGTTACTTGTTTGGCAGTGCAGCAGAGCCTGCCCTGGGAAAACAGGCTTGCTGTTTCTCCACAAGCTGGGAATCTGCTGTCTGCAGGACATGCTGGCAAGTGCTGTCTTGGTGAGTATGGTGCTTGGCTGGGCCCCTGCTACACAATGTACATTTATACTCTAGTCCACACATTAAGTTTCTAAGGATTTAGTTTGTGGAAAATTGCTTATAGCTGGAAGATATTTATATTTAATATATAACTTTTTCCCTACGGCAGATTGTAAAACACACTTTGAATTCCTATGGAAGGGAGAACTAGTAACTTTAGAATCAGTATGTATAGTGAATACCCACTCCATTTAATCTGCTCTGGTATTTATTTTGGTATTTGTATTCTCTGCTTGAAATCTATATCTATATCCATCAGTTCAGAATCCAGTTTATGGATGCTGGTGAATGAAGAATACATCTATGCTTGAGGTAAATTGCAAGATGTATCATAGTAGGAACTGGGAGTAGCTAGTGTTCACAGTGTAACCTTAGACACCTGCCTCTTCTACTCTCTCACTGGTACTCACTTAAAAGACATGGAAAAGGGGAGTTGGGAGGGGAGTCTCCTCTAATTTTTCTTCTTTCATCAATACTCATGGAGTAGTACTGAAATTATTGAAACAAGAATTTGGTCCAAAGTACTGTAATTCTTATTTCTGTTCATGAAAAAATGTAAATAAAGTTTATTTATACATTCACACACACACACACACACACACACACACACACACACACACACACACAGAGGAAACCCTCGCCATTCACGGGTTCAGCATTCACGGTTTCAAATATTCGTGAATGCCAAACTTGCATTTGAAATACATTTTATTACACTTACAGGAACTCTTTGGGAGCTCCATGCTTGCTGCTGCCAGGCTCCCACCACAGCTGTTGCGCTCCTGCCATCACCGCCGGAGCTATGCCCCTCCCCAGCTGCCGGGGGCACCGTGTTCATGAATGCAGACTGCATTTATGAATGCAGTGCCTTATTCATGGATTTCACCATTCTCAGGGGATACGAGAATGTATCCCCTGCGAATGGCGAGGGTCACGTACGTGTGTGTGTGTGTGTGCATTGCTTACTTACTTTAACTTAAACATTTTAAAATGTGATTTAAAATGCTTTGCTACCCCTATCACGTGAATTCTCCTTAAAGGGTGTCACAGGCCAGCTGGGCACTGTGAGTATATCAGTTTAGTTGCAGACTGACTGATCACTGCAACTTTATTAGCCACTGGGGTTTTTGGTTCGGGATCGAGAAGGTGATGTTGGAAAGGAAAGAAATGACAAGTTTCACTTACAAAAAAGAACGAATTTTACTTATGACAACAAAAGATATAGTTTGCGTATATAATAGTTAATAAAAGGTTAAGCTAATAAGCAGACAACATAACAGTACAGATTAAAATTGACAATGATAATAAAACAGATAAAGAAATTAACCAAGAGTTTCCACTTGGTTAGTAACTTATCGGTAGTCTCTTGGTTAGAAGATGCACGGCAAGTTGAATTAGTGAAGTCAGACGTCTCTGAACTGGGCTGCTCGAAGGATACCGGTGGAAGCCCCTCAGTCAGGATCTGGTTTCACTCTCCAAGGGAGTAAGAGATATCCATGGGGTATGGGACAGCAATGACCCTTTTGTTCCGTTCTTCCCGAGGGTTACTATTACGTGTGTGTTCTTTTATATTCTAATTATACTAATTTTTTAGTTATAAAGCCATTCATAATATTGCTTTATAGCTGTTATCTTATGGGGTTAAAAAGTGTTAGAAATTATTATAATAAGTTACTGGCCAAGCTTGGGTTTATCCAATAAGCAAATTGCAACACAACATCTTCAGGTTTAAAATTAACATTACCCCACCTAAATCCAGCCTCTTCAAAATTCTGTAACTATGCTTTTTTGAGATGTCCTTTTTGAAATGTACTAGATAAGCTGGGCAGTTGAATCCAGTTTTTATCATCATCAAGGCTAAATTCTGAGCGAGAAAGAACTATTAGGTCAGCTACTTTCACAGCTAGAGCTTTGTCTTTGCGGCCTAGTCAATTCCACAAACAGTTACAAGTTACATTTGCGGGTTACAAAAATACAAGCTTCATATTAGACAAAAGTTCCAAATGCCTCCAAGAAGCACATATTTATTGCTTATTAATTTCTTTGATTCTGGCCATCACAAAAGGGAAAGAATCTTAATCAAAATCTTCACTCTACAAATCTAAATATTATACTTTCAGTTATATTTTATAACCTATGTGACATTTCTGGGACCTGGATAGATCTGGGATGTAGGTGGTTTGAAGTCCCAAGATGCCAAAGCAGTCTATATATTGGTGAGGCTGTCTTAGAAGTGATAGCAGGAGTGTAAGGATAGGAAAGTAGGGTATAAGCCCTAAGCACTGCTTAAGGTGGAGTAACGAAATGGAGTAGGGAGCATCTCACCCTTCCATCCCCTGCTCTACCTCCTTCTGAAAATTTCTAGTTTAAACCACAGCAGAGGTGTTGCAGGATTGTGTGAGTGAAGGGTACTTTGTGAAATGCAGTTCAGTGGGGTGGTATATAGGGCAAGAGCAGCAACTGGAGTTCACTTCAGCTGGTGATATCACCCCATTTTTTTCTAGCAAAAATGGTGTCTTTTTAGCTGCTCATCATGGGTGTCTGTGACAAAAATGAGTCTCTAGAGCCACAGCCCTGCAAGGAAGGTACAGGGCAAGGCAGGATGGGGAGATGGGGAGACTTCCCAGGTGCAGTTCTGTCCAGCTATACCTCTGAGTGCTAGCCCAGGAAGGCTTGGGGTGTCAACTCCTAGGCTAGTCTAACATGGCAGGCCTGCACCGGAGCTGTGAACCATGGGATCCCAGACTGTTGGAAAAGTTGGTGGGAAAGCAGTAAGGATTCTTTCAGAATTCTGGTGGTCAAAACCAAGATGTTTTTATTAAATATTTAATTTCAATGACCTACCATTTTTCAATGAAAACCAATTTTGTTACAAAGTTTACAACCAATTCTACTGTCACTGCTGTATGATGCCTTGGACCTATCCTAATACTTTGTCCTGTTCCTCTCTTGAGTATAGAGGACTGTAGCAGTGCGGAGTCCTAGGGGTGGCCGTGATCTCTGCTAGTGCCCCCTACTGTGCCAAGTCGGTGTTAAAGCACCCTCACAATCTTGCCCGCCATGTCTTTGATGTTCTGTAATTATGTAGGGAGGCTGCCCTTCGTTCCCTTGGCTACAGTTCTGCTGGTTCCCCCTGCGGCTCAGTTCTATAATGGGGTTCCAGGCACCCCAGCCTTATGGGTTCCCGTGGCTCCAACCACCCCTGTACCATGCCCCAAGCCTCGCAGACATATCAGACGTTGTTTGGTTGATTTCACTCTCCTGCACCCCATTGACGCTTCTGGCTTGCCTCGCAATCGTGCTCCCTGGCACTCATCAACAATTTCCGCCCCCTTTCTGGGGCTCATCGTGCTGCCCGCTCTGGGGCTCCTCACTGCCCCCCTTGCTCTGGGGCTTCTTGCTGCCCCCCTTGCTCTGGGGCTGGGTTCGATGCACCCCTGAATATTGTGCCCTCTCTGGCACCAGGGTCCCCATGCTACCGTGGATCCCCTATGAGGCCTCCTCCATCCCCTAATAGCCTCACCCGGTCCTCCGGTCTAACAACAACAACAACAAAAGCAATAACACAAGCCAATCGGCTATAACACAAATCTAAGCCTCTTGGCTAAACATTCTCCAAACCACACCACATCTCTCACCCGTGTAACTAGTGGCTTGTACATCCAGGCCTTTTCCCTTCCCCACACTCAGGGCTGAGCTCTTTTTCCTTAGTCAAGCAGTGCTCCTTTCTGGCTGCCAGTTGAGAGAGCATTTGCAGCCTCCAGTCTGTTATTATAGTAGTCAGCCCTGCCTGCTTTGGTCAGCTGACTCACCAGGTGTGGGCCCTTAGCTCCTCCTGGTTGCCCCTAGCAACCAGCACCTGAGCCCATACTGCTGCTTTTTAAGTAGCAGGCGCCTTAGTGCCCTGCTGCAAGGACAAAATTGTACCTAGTGTTTATCATGTCAGTACTTTCTCCTGGGGCCCAGAAAAGAACAATACACTCATTCTCACACCATTTTAACCTGACTTGCTTTGAACCCAGGCAACCCTCATATATTCACTTATTCCCACATGTATATTATTGTTTCAGAATGGTTCATTTTCTTTTTCTTAGAAAGAATCACTAGTGATTACAAATCCTGTCATTCACCTCTCTCCTATCTGCCGTTACAATGTGGAATGTAATATTATAAACTATGAAACTACAGGGGAAGAATAGAACTTAATATTTCCCCAGGCTCCCACATTTCTGTCACAACTGGTTGCTACTACCTGCAATGATCAACAATATGCAACTGCCTAGTAAATAGTTTATACGTTAGGTTTTTTGATTGAATTTCTTATTATCACTTGGAATGAGATAACTGCATAGCTACTTTATTCCTTTTTTTTCACCAGGCCTACCTCAGCTTGCATATTTATAACATGTACCATAATACCACCTATGATGATAAAAATGTCTGAATAATATAACGTTTTTAGTTTCTGCCATCTCCTCTGTTGTTGTCATGACTTTATGACCGAGTCTTTTTTTTCCTTGAGTCTCATTCAGAATTTTGACATTTTAAAAAAAAGGAGATAGAAAGAGAACCTGTTGTTTATCTCATCCATTACTGTAATCTTTATGCAGAAATTGTCCCTCCTTGTGTAACAAGAAATATTTCTTTTAACTAGACAACTAGACATAAAGTGATTGAAGACTCATTTAAATTGAGTCTGGAGATTCAAATATTGCTGGCAGTGGATAATCAGGCATAATGTAATGCTTTTTAAGACTCAGGCAGAAGTGACAATTTTCACCTGATCTGGCCACAGAAAGAGATCCAAGCCCTGACCAAACACAAGTGCACAGATGCAGCCTGCTTCAAAAATGGCCAATAGGGCAAAAATCTAAAGGTAATAAATGAAGGTTCAGATGAAGGCATTCCAAAACATAGTGTCTTCTGTAAATTGTGTCTGCTTGCTTGCCAGCCTCCAAACTGTTTTCAGAAAAAGGGAGTGGAGGGAGTTTTATCTGTCCCTAGTGAAGGGTGTGGTGGGTGTATTGGAACCCTCCCCCCACCCCACAGTGGGAGGGCTCCAACTCACCTACCCTACCCTCCAGAGCTGGCTGAGCAGCCCCTAGAATAAACTCCTTCTTCTCCCTTTCCCCTCTTGCATTCTAAAAACAGGGACAGGCTGGGAGGAAGGAAGGGCCATTGGTAGGTGCAGCTGGCTGTAGACTGGCAGCCAGCAGCTAGATTCCCTTCCCCCTGGAACCAACAGTGGCTGTTTTTGGTCTGGAGGACTGTTGTAACTCAGAATGCTTCCTGCAAAGCATTCTGAGTTATAGCCAGGAGTTGCACTTCTGTCTGCGCCCTTAGTGTTATGGTCCCATGAAACCTCCATTCCTCTTACATGTAGCCATCCCCTGTCTACATCAGGAAAGTGCATGTTAAAGCTGTAGCATAACAAGTCATGGGTGACAGAACACCAGTCCCAGGTATTAAACTAGAGTAGGGGTGGGAAAAATGGCAGATCTGGCCAGTGGTCAGACTCCATTTCTCAAAAGCCCCTGCCCATGTCACTGTGGCCAGTTTCCATGGAGACCTCAGTGGCTACAGCTAAGCCACCTACGGTGGTGATAGCAGATGGGTCAGCAGTGGTAGAGGCTGCCATTTTTGCACTCCCTCTAACTCAGGGGCAGGCAAAGTCCAGCTCACAGGCCAGATCAGGCCCATGGTGGACTCCATTTCCCGGCAGCCCCTGTCCTCAATGCTGCAGACAGTTTCCATGGAGACCCCAGGAGGGGCAGAGCCTGACAGTGCAGGGCCAGGGTTTCCATGGCTGGACTTTGCCTGCCCCTGACTTAGAGGGAATGTAAAATTGGCAGCCTCTACCACTGTAGGCCAATCTGCTATTGCCACCATAGCTGGCTTGGTCCCTGCTACCATCCCTGACACTGCTGCTGCCCAGAACACAGAACCTGGTTGTTATGCTTCTGAAAATGTAGGCTAGGGGGATTTACTGCTTCCAGTAGCTTTTTACCAAGAGAGTTCCCCTGCAGAGGAGGCATTCGTTAGCCATTTCTGGGAAGTGCCATCTAGTTTACATCTACTTTGCTCCACTTAAGTAGCAGAGCAGGCACAGCAGATCCAGGGTTCCATCGCAGAAGCTACTGTGATAACCTTTGGAGAGGGCAGCAATAGTACACAGGGTTATTTTTAGGTTATGTGATTTTCCCTGAATACCAAAAAATCTGAACAATCAGTTTATCATTTCAAATTTAAACAAATAATTTACTTTGGAAATTACCACATAACACAAATGAATGACTAGTTATTGCTTAAGTACATCATTCTCGGGTAAACAGGTAGTGAACCCTGTCTCTCTGCTACATGTATTACCCTCATAAATACAAATCTGCCTTAAAAGACACAACTAACCTGATTCTCTTTACCTATTTAGATTTATGCCAATATGATTCAGGTGACTTCAAGTGGTATTATTCCCGATTATGCAGTTGTAAGTGAAGAGAGAACCAGACCCCACATAGTGTCTTACATCTAAATAATACTTACTAGGAGGTTGTCTTTTCCTCTACTATTCTCAGGCCTTTAACAGTAGGTTTTTCTTCTACTTGGTGGTGTCACATGTTCAACTTAGCACTTACTAAGTGCAGTTAAAACACAAGTAGACACATAGCAGTTTTACATGTGTTGTGTCTTTGTGGCATTGCAAAGTTGTTCCCTTTCAGGCAAAAGTTATCTCCTAACATGTACTAACTTGAATATGTCACTACATGCAAATGATTTGCAACTGTTGCAAGTGAATGTGTGACAGGAACCTTACAAAAGGCAAACAGTGAGGTGGGACTGTAGCTCAGGTTGAGCCCAAGGTGAATCTCTCTGCTATTCAGGCCCTGATCATAGCAGAACCACCAGAGCAGGCAGAATGCAAAAGCCAAATGAAGGACTGGCAACAGCAGGAAGGCAGCACAGAAACAGGGTGGGCAAGGACTTCACAGTGATTCCTAGAAAATAATAGGAGGGGAATTAATAAAAGATTTAAATGATGAAATGTGGTTCAGAGACCAGAGCCAAGAAAAACAAAATCAAAATATGGCTGAGTTGCAACAAAACAAAGTAATCATAAAAACAAGGACAGCTGAAAGAAGCATTGATAGTAAACCAGAACAAGACCCATAAAGCTGAATTACCTTCAAAAAAGGGAAAAACAAAATAAAATAAGAGACAGTTATGACATGATGATATCACCAAAACTAAATAATGGAGAACCAGCTAAGAAGTGGCCTTAGCAACAGCCACAAATAAATACTTGTAAAAATATATAGAGAACAGGAAAACATGAAGTAATTCCTGAGCAGCTCTCGTGATTTACTGTATAATGTTTATTGAAAAAAGAGTTCCAGAGTCCAGGATTTGTATTGCTTCTAAAACTGACTTCCTGTTATATTCAATTGATAATAATAAATCAAGCATTCAACCCTTAACAATTTATATTCCTATCTTTAGTATCACATATATTTGTCTTATTTTATTAGAAATATATTCCACCCCTTTTTTTCTTTCGTGAATCAGAATTCTTAATAAAAGGATCCAGCATGTGAAGCAAGAGAGGATTTTTTTAATACAGTAAAATTTCCCTCCTGAAATAAAGAACAGTATTATTCAGTCAAAAAAAATCAAGAATCATATTGTGATTATTCAGAGCATACTCTGTGGTAGTTGCATTTGATACATACATACATTTTTGTGTGTATAAGTATACATGTGCACACATTTCTCTACACATATATAGACACAAACTTTTTTTACAGCATATCCAAAAGACCAGCATTAACTCAAAGAAAAGAAACTACTTTGTTAAAATTGGAGAATTTCCCATTAATAAATGAAAAATTGGAAGAGTCACATCATTCTGTTGACCAGAGGCAGTAACATTATTGTTGGCTTGTTCATTTATAGTTTCATAGTTAGTAGGGTCAGAAGGGACCTGAGCAGATCATCAAGTCCAACCCCCTGCCACGGCAGGAAAGAGTACTGGGGACAAAGGACCCCAGCAAGGTGATTGTCAAGCTTTGTCTTAAAGACCCCCAGGGTAGGAGCCAGCACCACTTCACTTGGAAGTCGGTTCCAGATCCTAGCCACCCTGACAGTGAAGTAGCACCTCCTGATGTCTAATCTGAATTTACCCTTTGTGAGCTTGTAACCATTATTTCTAGTCACTCCTGGTAGTGCTCGGGGGAACAGGGACACCCCCAATGCCTGATGGTCCCCTCTGACTAGTTTGTAACAGGCCACTAGATCCCTCCTCAGCCTTCTCTTATAGAGGCTGAACAGGTTCAGGTCCCGTAGCCTGTCCTCATAAGGCCTGCCCTGCTGCCCCCTTATGCGAGTGGCCCCTCTCCATGTTGTCCACATCCCTCTTGAAGTGCGGTGCCCAGAACTGGACACAGTACTCCAGCTGCGGCTTTACCAGTGCCGCATAGAGGGGGAGTATCACCACCCTGGATCTGCTTGAGATGCAGGTGTGGATGCATGACAAGGTGCGGTTGGCCTTTCTGACTGCATCCCCACACTGCCTACCCATATTCATCTTGGCATCCATGATTACTCCAAGATCCTTTTCTGCCACTGCACTGATGAGAAGGGAGTTCCCCAGCCTGTAGTTCTTCCTCCCCAGGTGCATCATCTTGCACTTGTCAGTGTTGAATCCCATCCTATTCTTGTCTGCCCACCCCTGTAACCTG
>NW_017728992.1:78391914-78395794 GCF_001723915.1 Gavialis gangeticus | reverse complement strand
AAGTTCCATCTCCAGCTTGGCCTTCCTTACTGCCCTCCTGCATCCCCAAGCAACCACAGTATAATCACTATAATAAGTTATAGTGAACCGTTTGTGTGTTTGTTTACAGCATTATCAATATATTCAAATATATATTTTAAAGGATTTTTATTATTTTATTCAGTTTGACTTTAAGCTGATAATGTTTATGAACATATTAAGAAAATGTGCATATTATTTATATATGTGGTTACACCTGTATTGTAAGCATCCTCTGGATCAGATATGTTTTAGCTCAGTGGAGTTCTTTTTTCACCTCTCTGGGATGTCCAAAGCAAGAATCAGTTTCTTGAGGAAAAAAGATGATATAAAATCCTAAATCTAAATGATATTTGTATGGCACATTAGTAAGGTACCAATGAAGAGGTGTTATTATTATATATAAGCCAGGAGGAGGAGGCTGAGTGTGTGATACACAGACAGAGAGAGAGAGAGAGTCAGTAGCTGGCAGTAAAAACAAATCTTCCAACTGTTTTTTAGAAAGTCATTTAAAAATGTCTCAACATTTTAAGAAGAACAGTTCATTAATGTAGTTTTATACTAACACTGTTAACTTTAATCAATCATGCTTGAGTAATTTATACATGAATTGCCCATAGTCTTTATGAAAAGACTATGAAAATCACTAATATTATAGGTAAAAGGCTTTCTCCAGAGTAAAATCACATAGAACTTTCAATATCAGTATCCAAAGTCTTCCTTCAATTACTTTGGATTTAAATAAATGTACTGTGAATCCATTAACTCAGTGAAGTCGGGCCTACAGTGTTTAAAATATTATCACTATAGACAGACTATTTGGCCCTAGATTTGTCATTGTGCCGTAGGAGAGACCTAATTTAACATTTAACATGCTAGGAGCATGGGGAACAAGCAGGAGAAACTTGCACTCCTGCTTGCAAACAAGAACTTTGATTTAGATGGGCTACCTGAAACCTGGTGGGACCCTACCCACGACTGGGCAGTAAACAGTGAGGGCTATAGGCTGTACAGATGAGATAGAGTAGGGAGAAAAGGGGGAGGTGTGGCTCTCTATGTGAAGGAGTAATATACATCTTACATAATCAAGATGGGGTCAGAGGAAGGGCAAATTGAGGTACTGTGGGTCAGAATGCAAAGGGGTTGGGGGGGAAAGGACTTGGTAGTGGGGGTCTATTACAGGCCACCACATCAGGGAGAGGAGTTGAACCTGGAATTCTCCAGACAGCTCTCAGAGGCCGTATGGTAAAGGGACATGGTTGTTATGGGTGACCTAAATTACCTGGACATCTGCTGGGAGAAGCAGTCAGCTAGATCCAACTGTTCACATAGGTTCTTAACCTGCATACAGGACCTTCACCTAACACAGGAGGTACACTGTCCCACTAGGGGAAATGCCTTACTGGACTTGGTCCTGGCTATGGGGGATGATTTGGTGGGGGTTCTACTAATACAAGGTAACCAAAGGGACAGTGACCATCACTAATTGAATTCACTATCCAGCATAGGGTGGGAAAGGTAACGAGTAGGGCAGAAATGCTAGACTTCAGAAAGGCTAACTTCAGTGTGTTCAGGAGATTAGTTAGTGAGGCACTGAAGAACAAGAGAATTGGTGAAATAGGAGTCTAGGAAGGGTGATCATTCCTAAAGAGAACAATCCTATGGGCACAGAAGTAGAGAATCCCTTTGCACAAGAAAGGGGATGAAGGGGCCAAGAAACCCTCTTGGCAGAACAGGGAAGTCCAGGAAAACTTAGGGCCAAAAAAAGATGCATATAGGCTGTGGAAGCAGGGGGTAGTATAAGGCACAGTATACCTACTTGGCCTGCACTTGCAGGGAGGCAGTCAGAGGGGCCAAAGCAGAACTGGAACTTAGGCTGGCAACAAAAATTAAAGACAACAAAAAGTCCTTCAGGTATATCGGGAGCAAAAAGAAGGTGCAGGGTAGCACAGGACCCCTACAGGACAAATTAGGGCAATTAGTGACAGATGGGGGGACAAAGCTGAGCTCTTAAATGATTTTTTTTGCCTCTGTATTCCTGAACTCAGATTGGACAAATCTCCCAATTGGATCATAGACAGGCATAAAGGGGAAACCAGCCCACCAACTGTTAGCACCGACTTAGTAAAGAGACACTTGGAGGGGCTGGATGTGTTTAAGTCAGCAGGCCTGGATGTTCTTCATCCAAGGGTGCTGAAGGAATTGGCCAGTGTCATGGCAGAGCCACTGGCACAGCTGTTTGACCAGTCTTGGTGCCCAGATCAGGTCCCAGAGGACTGGAAAAGGGCCAATGTGGTCCCTATTTTCAAGAAGGGGAGGAAGGAGGATCCGGGTAACTACAGACTGGTTAGTCTCACCTGTATTGTCAGGAAAACCTTTGAAAAAATTATTAAGGATCACATTTGTGGGAGTCCAGTGGGGAAAGCAATGCTAAAGGACAACCAGCATGGATTCATAGCAGGTAGATCCTGCCTGACTAACCTTGTATCTTTTTATGATTAGGTCACAAAATGCTGAGATGCAGGAATAGAGGTGGATGCCATTTACTTGGATTTTAAGAAGGCCTTTGATATGGTATCTCATTATATTCTTATAGATAAACTGACCAAGCAATTGTTACGTAGACGATTACATGGTCAGGTGGGCGTCAAATTGGCTTAGGGGTCGCACCCAGGCAATGGTGGTGGATGGGTCGGTATCAACCTGGAAAGATGTGGGCAGTGGAGTCCCACAAGGCTCAGTCCTTGGACTGTTGCTGTTCAATGTCTTCATTAGTAACTTGGATGAGGGTGTGGAAAGCACTCTGTCCAAATTCACAGATGATACCAAATTATGGGGTAAATTTAGCACACCAGAGGGTAGAGAATGAATCCAGTCAGATCTGGGCAGGTTAGAAAAATGGGGGGAACAGAATAGGATGAAGTTCAATATGGACAAATGCAAGGTGTTGCACCTAGGAAGAAGGAATCACCAGCACACTTATGGGCTGGGGGAGGACCTTCTCAGCAACACAGCAGTAGAAAGGGATCTTGGAATATCTGTTGACTCCAAGATGAACATTGTTGCCCTGTGGGGTCAGGCCAACTCTCAGGATCTCAGTATTGTGCTGTTAGACAGGAGGGTGTGACACAATTGCACATATACAAACACACAAATCAACTAGCTGCATACATACATACACACACACTACTAGCTCAGGCACATACACATCCAAACCAGCCTAAGTACATGCATACCTATCACTAATTCAAGCACATACACACTACACACTAAAAATTAGGCAAAAATCAATTGTCAATACCCGCACACTCAGTACACATACACAGATCACTAATTCATATATCATGCACTCAATTATATATATACACACACACACACTCACCAGTTCACACACATACAACCCGCCTACACATACACATAGGTAAGTTCCTAACTTGAATAGTACAGTGCGTACTTGGGGTACCTGGGATACTTGGGGGAAGGTTAAGGTGAGAGAGAGAGAGAGTTAAAGTGCAGGGAGTGAATGTTGCCAGAACCAGGATTAGAACCGGTGGACTAGAGTGAAGCTGATTGAGGAACTGGGGCTTGGGTTTATTTAAGATGAAGTGGCCCCAGGGTAACTCAAGGTCACTGGTGCAAGGGAAAGAAAAAAAAAGCCTGGTGTTAAGGAGGAGACAGCCAGGAAAGAAAGAGAGACAGAAACCTGGGAGCTTGGGGTTGAAACCTGAGGCAGACAGCTGAGCTATTGGGGTGGGGTGGGGTGGGGTGGAGATAAGTGGTGGCAAGGAGGAGACAGCCAGGAAAGAAACTGAGACAGAAACCTGGTTTCTCAGGGGAAAAGGAAAAGGCAGTGGGGATAAGA
>NW_017728992.1:78367224-78386914 GCF_001723915.1 Gavialis gangeticus | reverse complement strand
GAAAAGTCAGAAATGGTCGGGGAAGGGGAGGGAATGCATTTTAGAATAAATAAAAAAAAAAGAAAAACTGGGAGTTTTGCTACAACGTGAGTCCTTAATGTGACAAAGTGATCAGTAAAGCTAACCACATTTTTTCATGCGTTAGCAGGTGCATGAGAAACAGGTCCAAGGAGGTGATCCTCCCCCTCTATGCAGCACTGGTCAGGCCACAGTTGGCGTCCTGCATCCAGTTTTGGGTGCCACACTTCAAGAGGGATGTGGACAACCTTGAGAGGGTTCAGAGGAGGGCCACTTGTATAGTTAGGGGCCTGCAGACAAACCCTACAAGGCGAAATTGAGGGCCCTGGATCTCTTCATTCTCCACAAGATAAGGCTGAGAGGTGATTTTGTGGCCACCTAAAAATTTATCGGGGGGTGGGGGCAGCAAGGAATAGAAGATGCTCTGTTTCCCAGGGGACCCCTTGCAGTAACTAGGAACAATGGCCATAAACTGATGGATAGCAGATTTAGGTTAGACATCAGGAAGAACTTTACGGTAAGGGTTGCCAAAATCTGGAATGGGCTTCCAAGGGAGGTAGTGCTCTCTCCTACCTCGGGGGTCTTTAAGAGGAGGCTAGACATGCACCTGGCTGGGGTTGTCTGACCCCAGTGCTCTTTCCTGCCCAGAGCAGGGGGTCAGACTCGATGATCTGCTAAGATCCTTTCTGACCCAATCACCTATGAATCTATGAATTTCATTAAGAATTTCCCAATTGCAGCTCTATATGTGCAGACTTTTCATATCAAGTTTTTGTAACTTTTGATTTGTCCAATTTTAATAATTGGGAAAATGCAAATAAGTTATTTTAAATATCTTATACTATATTATTTAATTGATTATTGGAAGAGAGGAATGTTGATCTGTGAAACACTATTACAGTATCAGTGTAGCAGACCACTGGGGTGTGCCTGTTCCATTAAGGAAGCAAGCATCCTGAGTGGCCTCTTGCAGGTGGATCAGGGGGCTAATGAAAGACTCACTTGACCAGAAGAGGGCTCAGGCTGGAGATATATAAGCCCAAAGCCTGAACAGATGAGGCAGTCCCTCCATGGCAGGCGTGAACTGAGAAGCCGCTGCAGCAGAGCAGCGGGGTTCCTGAAGGGACTTAAATTTATGTAAACAGTTCTGCAGGCTTGGGAACAGAGGCAGGTCACCTGGGCAGAGAAAGACCAGGTTTTATAGGCAAGTGACTTTTGTTTTATGTTAAATCCAGAGAGGGTCTGAGATGTCTGCCAAATAGAGGGTCCATGTGCCTGGGGAAGGGCTGAGAGACAGATCAGGGGACCCATGAGCCCAGAGGAGGGACTGTATGTGGGACCAGAGGTCCATGAGCCTGGAGGAGGCCAAGTGAGTGAATAGGCAGCATCAAAGAGAGACAACACCTGTGAGGCTTCGGATGTGGTACAAGGGAAGAATGGAACCATGCAATTTGCCCTGAAGGCGACAGGTGCCTGGTAGAAGTACAGACAGGCTGAGAGGGTGTACTAATTTGGGAGGCAGGACTGTGACTAAGGGGACCCAGGTGGAGTCCAGTGGTGATTGACACAGGCTCAGGCTCACTCAGAGTCCATGGGCAGCCTTCCTTACACAACCTTCAGTAAGAACAAGGCATGGTGGGCAAGTGATCAAGGGGCTACTGCTGAGCCTGAGCCAGGTAGGGACTGCACAGCCACCAGGGGGCATAACAACTGCCCCTGTGGCCACAAGCCTGCTACAATTAGTCTTAAAGGGGACTTGTTCTATGGTCTTTTACGTTTTATTATGCTTTATCCTCACCATGGAGCAAAATTATCCCCATTTTACCCATGTCTTAGTTTTGATGCCCAGCATGTTTCTCATGCTCAACACTTTCAGAGCTAGGGTACTGAAGCTTAATTCGGGGTACAAAAAATATCCATGTATCATAGACATTCTGATTGTACAATTTCTCCAGTTTAGTACATGTTTTAGAGTAAGTCTTACACCTATGGTCAGACTGAATGGTAGGTATGTGCTGGGGCTCACTAGATAATATAGTTAAGAACTCATTTGAAAAGCTGGGTCTGACTTTTATGCCACTTGACAAGAAAATATTTATTTTTGTTGTTGTTCTGCTCTTGAGAATATTATATTCAGACATTATGTGGTATTGGGCTTTTAGTGGTATGTTGATAGAAATGTTTAATGAATTGGACGATTCTGGCTACAATGGTGCATTCCATGCATTTTCTCCCTTTTTATAATGTAGAAATTAGCTGCTGTTTTGTTTCTACATTAAACAAATACAC
Source organism: Gavialis gangeticus (assembly GCF_001723915.1). Classification (NCBI taxonomy): domain Eukaryota; kingdom Metazoa; phylum Chordata; order Crocodylia; family Gavialidae; genus Gavialis; species Gavialis gangeticus. The sequence continues at coordinate 78,384,607 of NW_017728992.1, read as the reverse complement.
AATGACCATGGGAAACAGAAGCCCTCATTTACATAAATAATTTTATTTTAATATGTCTGACAGCTAATTTGTGAAGCATTTGTTTCCATGACATTCCTAAAATTTCTGCTGTGGTGGAAGAATGAGGTGGAAAGGGCCTTGTTCAGTAATTTTCTTAATTTGGCCAATATACCTTCCTTGGAACAATCAGTGTATGATACTCACAGAATTATTTATTACCTCATGGGCACACTGGATCTATTCCCATTAATTTAAATGCAGTCCTTAGATTCCACTTTCTGATGTTAAGAAGATTAAGTCCAGCTTTTATCCTTTTTGGCATACAGTGGATAATTTAATACTGTCTCCCAGTTAATATGTTTGAATGGTATTCACTGGATTAAGAAACAACGAGCTGAATTTGTCACTTCTACTCATGTTCAAACCAGTTTTTTGCCCTGGTTTCACTCTAAATCATTTTTAGGAAGAATAGGTCGCATGATGGCTGTGTAGGTTATAGCTACATGGAATTTTAGAGATGTTTAAGTAAATGGATTCCTGGTAATTAAAATAAAGCCCCTCAGCATAATGTCAGGGCAGACTATTAAAATTATTACAGAATCACTAATAGCTGAATATTTTTACCCTCCCAACAGTATGTAGTTATGGCTGAAGAAATATCACATCCATAGGAGATTTAAAAGCTCAAAAAAGAGAGGTCTGGGTTGCCAGATGTTTTGATAAATTTTGGCCCAATAATTTTAGATCTACCTTAAAGACTTCTTTATGTTGTCAGAGTTGAATAAAAAGGCCTTGTAAATGAGAATTTAAACCTTTTTTGTAGAGGATGAACAGTAGGCCTGTGCCAAGTGGCTAGTATGATTCAGCCGAATCTGATTCAGAGATTCAGATGCTGCCAAATTGGCCGAGTCTCGGAATCCAACAGGCCACATCCCCTGCCCACTTTCCCAGTCCCATCAATGGCTGCCTCACTTGGCCCCAGTGTCTTGGCTCTTAAAAGAAAAAGCAGCCCCGCACTCACTGGCTGCTGCAAGGTATTGGGGGCATTCCACACTGCCTCCCCCTGCCCTGCGCTGTATGGGGGGGCTCTGCCATGAGCCCCCATCCCCAACCCAATCTCCCAGCCCCATAGATAGCTGGCCCACCTGGCCCCAGCTCCTGGATCTTTAAAAAAAAAGATAAAAAAGCCCCATGCTCACCAGCTGCTGCCAGGTGTGGGGGAGGGGGCAATCCTCACTGTACCCCACTGCCTCATACTGTGGGGGGCTCTTCTACAAGCTCCCAGAAGCCCTGACAGTCGCTGCAGCAGCTGGTGAGTGTGGAGTGTTTGTTTGTTTGTTTTAAAAGAACTGGGAGCTGAGGCCAGGAAAGCAGCCATGGGCTGGCTGGGAGAGGGGGCAATGATGGGGGCTCATATAAGAGCCCCCATACAGCACAGAGCAGTGGGGGGCAGCGGGGATCGCCCCCCTGCCTGGCAGCATCTGGTGAGTGCAGGGTTTTTTTGTTTATTTTAAAAGAGCCAGGAGCTGGGGCTGGGCAGGGTAGCCATGGGGGGGGGTGCTGGGAGAGCAGGTGTGGGCCAGGGGTTACTCAAGAGGGCTGGGAGAGCAGGCAGGGGATGGGGCCTGGTGGGGGGGTCCCCCCATGGTCCCCTCCTCACTCCTCTCACCCCCTACTTGCTGGCACAGAGTCCAGGTCTAGCTCCCTGTGACTGAGTGGGGACTGCCTGAATCTCCAAAGCTCTCCAAATCTTTTCTGAATTGATTCAGAGAACTTCAAATCAATTTGGACCTTTTTATTGTGCTCCCAATTCGATTCAGATTTGGAGATTTGGCCACTGAATTGGTTCGAATCTCCTCCAAATTGAATCAGCACCCAAAGCTTCACACAGTCGTAATGAACAGGGGGTGATAATATTCTTGACAAGGTCAGACTACAGATCACCGAATATAGTGATATATAGTATGTTACATTTGTGACACTCCATCCTCTCTATATTTTCAATCTAGAACTATAGGAAAATTATAGTATGTATAGTAAGATGCAGTAAGTAGAAGACTTTGCATTTGTTATTTGCTATACTTAGGTTGATCTTAGTCAAGTTTTGTTCAAATGCTATTATATTACTCAATTCTGGTTTATTACATATTGTGCACTCTTACCATTGAATACAAAGACCTCTTCTAAAATTCCAAAATGATTGGTTTTATACAACCCCCCCCCCCCTTTCTGGTATGATCTGTGTTCAGATTAATTTCCAGGACATATATTCACCAGTATGCTTTAGACCATTACTGGGTTGGTTTTACAAATAGCTGAAGTAACTGGAAACAAAAACAAATAACAAAAAAAAAAAAAAAACCCTATAAGATATAATCAAAAGAAAAACTGGTATTCCTAAATTAAAATTTACCTCCAAGAACTAATAATAGTTCAAATATACAAAGAAACTTGAAGCCCTATCCATAGCTTTTATGTCAGAAATTCTATGAAATTTTTGCTGAAGGTATTTTCACAGAGGAACAGAATACTACATTACTGAAAAGGTGATGCATAAGAACTTCAGGAAAGCATGAAGACCATTATATCATTGCAAATGAAAGATCCAGAGTGAAAAATAGATCTCTAATTTTCCAAGATTGTTAAGGGTACAATGTAGTAGATATTTTGCCACTGCAGGCAGCTTGTCATATATGCAAGCACTTGCTGTGAAGTAAGTTTTGGTTCTTTGGTCTTTTGAAGAAAATATACCACTTACAACTCAAATCCACTGCACAAAAAAATCAAGTATTACTCATAGTATTATTAAAATATTATGTTTTGCTGTATTTAACAATAGAATAGCTGACTTCAAAAAGTTTAGTTTGAAGACTCCAAAATTAATTTTTTGGGTTAATAGAAGCATTTAGTTTCTTACAAAATTTCATGTATTTTAATATTAAAAAAACCCATGATGATAATTTAGTCTGATCTTTAGGAAGCAGGCTACACCTTTTTATCCAATGTTTCCTTCAAGTCCAAAAACCTGTCATTGAACTGGGCATGTTTTTAGAAGTGTTGTTTTAAAATTTCTATTTTCCTTACCTAATGTGGGTCTGAATTTTTTGCATTAACATTATGTCTTGATAATTTATTGTCTCTGTTTTTGGAAAAACATGGAAGAACTAAATTTAAATGAATTTCAATTTAGTTTTGAATTGATTTCAATGGGAAGGGTGACGTTCTGGTTGCTTTTTAATATAAACCATTAAAATGTTCACAAATTAGTGGTTCAATAGATGATCCTTATTTGTTTTTTCTCCAAATAGCATAATTATTTTTCAAGCAGAGAACTTGTGTTTAAGTAATAAGATTGTATATAAGACTTTTTAAGATCTAAACAGCTCAGACAAGAAATGGTGTTAACAGGTATCTAAACCTGAAACGAATCTCCCAGGTCATCCAGTCAGGTCCTTTGTGCTCTTAGGCAACCTTTTATCCAAAAAAAGTTTGCAAGATCTCTGGCCTCTTTTACATACTACAGCCACAGAGAACCTAATCATAATAAAAAAAATCCAACTACATGCCACAGGAAAGCAGAAGAGACAAGAAACCATCAATGACTGGACCATAGTAATGGCAGAACATTCCTTCATGATCCCAGATATGGTGATTGGCTTGACCTTAAACACATGGACAAAACCCAGGAGCCAGAAATCTGAGATATATATCAGAGGTCCAAACCTAAATAAAAGATTTAAGCACATGAAGTGGTACTTAGGTGGAATTTAGATGCCTAAATCCAAGTCTGAAACATTAAAAATCTCCTGTTCCAATCTGTCTGCTGGATACCTATTAAATATGATTATAGGATATAATGTATGCAACCATCCTTCCCATTTCCCACAAAGCCCCATGAAAAAACATTCTTAAAATATAATTGTTGTAAAGCCAAATACTCAAAAGTTAGGACATGCCAGAATCAAGGTGACCAGTGTAGCTTTAATATACATGCTTACCTGTATGCATTATGATAGTCTCTGATTATATGATCATATCAGCTTAATTTTTCATTAGATTGGACTCACAACACCATTTTCCCTGGCCATTTTGAGTTTTTGCATAACCCGTGCCTTCAAAATTTATTTTTAAATTTGAAAAAATTGATTTAGATTATTTTTCCTAGGTTTTAAATAAAGAGAAATAGTCTGGCATATAATATAATGTAGTTTTTATATAAGCCACTACATAATACAAAACAGGTTCACTTGATAGACTATCTATCCTGAACAAACCTGACCAAGAATTTTTCAATGGAGCCTATTTTGGGGGGCAGAAAATGCAGATTTGTCAAAACCAAAAACTGTGGAAGAGGATCAGTTTCAGCAAGGTTTTTGTTTTAAAAATATTTTAATAAAATTTTGAAGATTTTTGAAGCATCTCATTTTGACATTTTCAACTAGAAAAATTCAAATTTTTGGTCTAAAGTTATCTTTACCATTTTAGTAAAAATTTAAAGAAGGTTGAAACTCGAAGTATTTAAAAACATGTTTAAATGATTTTTTCTATGTATTTAAACCATTGTTGCCCCAGTTTTTTGGTTAATGGAAATGTTGCCTTTTGGCTTTATTTTTCTGTTGGAAAATTTCAATTCTCAAAAAATTCTTTCATGTTTTCTAGTATGTTGTACTTTTGAGATGGTATAAAAATCTGATGCACATGATAATTTTGTGACACAGATTTTTACTGTTTGGAGTGCATTAGTGGTCCTATTTATTTTAGTTTGAGTTTCTAAATTCATCATGCTATATATTGTCCTTGAAAGGTTGCAACATTTCCAGGTATACCTATATGAATCATAGTCCTCTTGCTTCCTCACAGCGTTTTTTGTAGTGAATTAAAACAGTCCTAGAGGCTTAGATGCACACTACACTATGTGTATTTTTCACAGTGATGTGTGGTCTCCATTTTGATCCATTTCACAGTGATGTGTGGTCTCCATTTTCATCTCCCTCAGTATTACAGTATCTTAACATACAGCTGAAGGAGTATTTTACCTTTTACTGGCTCCTATACAATGGTTTACAAAGAATGCAGAAGCATAAGATGCTTAAGTAAAGCAACTTTCATTTCAGTTTCCATACCATGATGCTGCTTTTCCATGAACAGTTTTTTGAAAAATAATACTTATAAAACTTCCAAGTAATTACAGTGTATTAAGTAAACTAAGTACAAACATTGATCTAATCATTTTAATAGTTAAAAACAATCTTTTCCATGCTTCTCAATTTGTTTCAAGAATAAAAATATCTAGAAAAACAAGGAAGAGAACAAAGAATGCTATTTTAAACAAATACAAGATGTGATGAAATTTCAAAATCAGAGCTTTCTTCCCCCACAGAAACTTCTTTGTCTGCCAGCCTTCTGGGAAAGCTCTTCTCAAGTCTAAGGCAATTTTGACTTTATTTCATCCTAGAGCAATATATATAAGCTAGTAAAATCCATTAATAATAATAACCATTTAAATACCATGCTTGGCATTCAACATCAGTGTGCTGTCATACAAATGTGATTATGCTATACATCACGTGCTATAGTAAAAAGGCACAGTGAGTGTTAAGCAGGCATGTTTACTTCTCATAAACATTAATAAAACATGAAGAAGAGTGTTTAGGCAGACATTCAAATGGAATGGCAGTCATGGTCTTGCAACACCCTTACAGACTAATGTATCAAAATGACATCTGCTACCTTTTCTCCACAGCATATTTTCTATTCACACTGTAATGATGCAATAAGGGCAGGGTACTTACTTCATCAGGCTACCTTGGAGAGCAGAAAATGTTCTTAGAAAGCATTTTCTTTTTGTTTTTAAACAGAAAATATTTTTGATGGAAAGTAGAGAACATATCTAGAAAATTCATTTTGGTGTACACTTTCCTATATTAATGCAGATTGGATAGGTGCAGTATAAATGTCCTAATTTTCAGTTATTTTTTAAAAAGATTTATTTGTCAGACAACACTAAATAGGGTAAAACTTGCTACTAAGCTTATGATGAGCATTATAATTATTAGTAATAAAATTATTTAGTTATGAGTTCAGCATGCCTTTAGCTTTCTACCCTTCTTGTTGTATATCCCCAAGACTGGGTGATCCTGCAGGGACTGGAGCTACTGAGTAAAGCTCCCTGCTGACTCCTCAGTGGGTAGGGGGCTTTACTCAGCTGCTCCAGGGAACTCCAGTCTGAGGATCAGGCATGAAGGCAGAAGTGCCTGCTCCTCTGCTTGGCCTCTGGTGGCTAGGAGCCAAGTGAAGAATTAACTTGGCAACCCCCCCGCCTGCTCCTCAGGCTGGGGATTCTGGTTCAGGGTATGAGTGGGGAGCAGTGGGCTGCAGAGGATAACTCAGGGGTGGGCAAAATATGGCCCGCGGGCCAGATCCAGCCCACAGGGCCATTCTATCTGGCCCACAGGGCCCCTAAAAAAATTAATATTTCTCTGCCCTTGGTTCCTGTAAAAAATTACAGGAACCAAGGGCAGTAGGACCCAGGGAAAGCCCGGCAGGATCCCACAACAGTGAGGCCTGCCTGGCCCCGCCCCTCAGCCAGAGGACCCAGCCGGGATTTCTCGGCTGGGAGCACATGGCTGCCTTGGTGCGGAAAGCTCAGGTAAGGGAGGGGGGACCCTGGGCAAGGAAGGAGCATGGGAGGGAAGCAGCCCCTCCTCACCCCATGGCTGGTGCCCTGCACTGCAGCTGCAACTACTTGCAGCCTGTGTGGGGCTGCCTGTGCCTATTCTGGACAGCCCCATGGGCTGCGCGTGCCTGCAGCATAGGGCACCAGGCATGGGGCGGGGGAGGGGCCATTTCCACCCCATGTTCAGCTTTTCCCTGGGCTCCTTCCCTGTGCAGAGAAAAGTGGCACCTTGCCCGCCCCATGGCCAGTGCCCTGCACTGCAGGTGCTCCACATGGGGCTGTCCAGAGCAGGCACAGGCAGCCCCAGGCAGGCTGTGAGTGGCTGTAGTGCAGGGCACAGGGCACGGAGTGGGGAGGGGCTGTTTTCCTCACCCCACTGTGCTCAGCACCACCTTGTAACCTGGCCCAAGTGCCAGGCTGGCAGTGGGGTGGGTTACAAGTTGGTGCTGAGCACGGGGAAAAGTGGCCCCTCACCTGCCCCACAGCCAGTGCCCTGTGCTGCAGCCACTTGCAGCCCACATGAGGCTGCCTGTGCCTGCTCCAGACAGCCCTGCATGGGCTGTGAGCAGCTGCAGCAGGGAGCACTGGCCATGGGACAGGTGAGGGGCCACTTTTCCCCTCACTCAGCACCAGCTTTTTCCCTGCTGGTGAGCAGGGGGTCAGGTCTGAGCACTGCCCCCTGCCTGTACCATGGGGCTGGGGGGCCCTTGGTGTGAGCTGGTGGGGAGCCAATGGGAGCACAGGGCCTGCACCAGTGCTCCCGCACTGGTGCCCAGAGCAGGGTGGCAGGAGTTTGGGGTCCCAGCTGGCAGGGGCTCTATGGAGCCAGGCTAGCTCCCCCCTCTCCCTGCTGGTGCAGCCCAGCCCAGCTCCACAGACCCCTGCCAACCTGTGCCCCACTTTGGGCCCCACCGGTGCTGGCCCTGGAACATTGGTCCCAAGATGGTGACCAGAGGGTGGGGCACCTGTCAAGGGGTGGGGCAGCTGTCACAGGGCAGGGCTACCCATGCGGCCCTTGAAAGACTGCCAAAACTGGGTAAGAGTCCCTTTGCTCAAAATAATTGCCCGCCTCTGGGATAACTCCAGTCTGGGGAAGACATAGGACTGTTGCCTGCTACCTAACTCCTCCCAGGACCAAAAGAAGGCAAACAGCAGCTGCTTCTCATGCCTTCCTGAGAGCAGGGTCATTCTAGTCTTGGGAAATTGCAGGGAGCATTTCTCCAAGGGGAGTCAAGATGCAGGGAATTGGGTAAGCATTGATTCTTCTGGGAGAAACTCTCCTGGGAGTGACCTCTATGAGGTTGGAGATGGGTTTTTTAAATCTTGGAACCATTTTTTTTCTGGAGAACCTAGCAACACCAGTATACTTGTGGTTTCTACCAGGAGAGATGAAATTCTTCTGATAGAAATGCAATGCCTGTACACGACCCTTGACTATGGAATGTGTGCATGTGCTCGTATGTATGCTGGCATATAACATGGGCAGAATTTCATTCTAATGGGGTATCTAGTTTTAGAAAGACTGTGAACACAAATCATTTAGATAATGCCATTGTTTCTGGCCCTCATGACCAGGCAGGTAGACAGAACTGTCCAGTTTGTATCCAGAGAGGATGGAAATCTATAAGTGCAAGCTGGGTAGCTAGGCAGTCTAGAAAACACAGCAGTAGTAGCAGTTTGGGGGATGTGAGAAGATGAAATAGGAGTACCTTAAACTGTCTCATTTCTTAGTACTCATGTGATGCATGGAAGGAGATTTTGGACCATTTCACTTATCTCACGGTATTGTTCCTGCTGTAAATTCCTAGAGGTGAGATGCATATTTATAGAAAAGAAAACAGTAATAAAAATAGCTGAAAATAACCATGGAAAAATTGTATTTGTATTTTTGCATACAAATTTGTATTTCTTTGCTGGGATGAGAGAGAGAAGGGCAGAAGTAACATTCTGTAGAGGTCTAATAAAATAATATTGTCCATGAATATAGACTGCTTCCCAGAAAAATGTGGTCATGTGCCATTGAATACAAAAGGCCATCATAATATGAATTTGTGAATTATATCAAGTTGAAATGTTTTATGTGGTTGTTCAGCTCTATAGGATGCAGGGATCTGTTGACATTTCATGTTCCTTTCTGCAAGGATGATCCAGTCCATTTACAACTCAGCATCCTTTTTAACTGATATAACTCCAATCTTAGGTTTGAAACATGTTTTACAATACAACACTGGTCCCCTGCTCTGCCCTTTTGAAGTTCAAGCTTTATAGTCTTTGGAAAAAAATCAGCATCCGTTGTTCATAATTCCAGGCTTGATTCCCAACTGTGTGCCTTTCAGCCAAAAATCTCCCTTTTACTTTCCAACAGCAACAGCCTTCTTGATCTTGGTCTCTGTTATTTAATTTTACAGACTCTTGACCCTCCACAGATTCTGGATTATCCCTTTTTTCCTGAAGGCTTTTGCCCATTGCCAGCAACTATATCCCACAGCCAATACCTCAGATGGTTGCTTGTCTAGTCCTTTTATCACTTTTTTATTCTCTCATTTTATATCAAGCCAGCTTTTCTATGTTCTTGAGATTCTCTCTTGCTTCGGTGCTTCTGCCTTTATATATAAACCTGTGTTTGTCTGGCCTGTCTTTAGTGTCTCTCTCCCACATGACTCATTTCACTCCAATTCTTTTACTCTTCTTTTTCAATTGAGCTTCTACAGCAAGATGCATGCCTCATGCAGCAAGATCAAGAAAATTGCTCTGATTTAATACTTCTTCACGTAACAGATCACACTGCTTACCCTTTAGATCCATAAATCATCAGGTTTCATACTCTCTGCCACATTAGTCCCCTCAACAGCAAACAAAGTGCTCCTAAAAAAAATGAATTTTCAGATTCTGCACTGTTAATACCTTGGGAGAAATCACCTCTGCAGCAGTTGAATTTGACTGTTGTGGTGTGTGTGTCTATGGCAATGAGAGAAGCAACCAAACCAAAATAATGCCTTGGCATCAAAGTTAAAACAAAATGCACTGAAATATGATTCAACCAGAATTTTTTAAACAGTCTACCCATGTAAAAGAGGATTTTATTGTATATTAGGATTGGTATAAATTAGGCCATAATGGCTTTATTTTTATGTTCACTGTGAATACACACGCATATAAAAAACCTCCCCCAAAAAAAGCTTCTGATGCCAAGTATTCTGATGTAAGAGAAGGAAACAATCAGAGATTGAAAAGGCTTTTACCCTTTTTCGCCATTTTATTAAAGTTGGTGTACACTTGGAATTTACTAGAGAAACAGTCAGCATATTGAAAGCATTACAGAAAGCTCCAGGGACTGGAAGTGAAGTAATTATTGTAGACAGAAAGTGAAGAAAGACAGAAATTATTTAGTGTATACAGGCCACCCTCAATAACACTGTAAATGTTGGAGATAAAAATTAGCTTTGCATAGTAAATGTATTTTATGGTGCAAAGACATTGCTTTGAAACAAAAGCTAAGGGTACATCAACTCCAAGTGATCTGTTCATCACATGCGAGATTTCTGTGGTTGTCTTATGTTAATTCTATAGTTTTGCAGTTGCTGGGCAGGTCATAGGACACACATTTTTATAAAGAAAAGCCAACTTGTGTTGAAGAGTTTTACAAGCAAGTATTTAGGATTGCTTGCATTATGGACCATTGTTCTGCCTGTGCAGAATTTCAACAAGGGCAAAGTGAAGAACCTTTTCTTTTTTCAAAGGGCAGTTAACAGGGTGGCCTCCTCATCAGGTCTCCACTGGCTGTCCTGCTCCTGGGGTAACTGCCTGCTTTACTCTCCTGCCACAGCTTGAGTTGTTACTAAGGTGGGAGGCTACCCATTACTGGCCCTGCTGACAAGGGCCTTAATACTGCTGGGGAAATTTGATCAGCTACTGTGTAGTACCCATACACTGAAGGGTGTGCTCATACACTGAGGAGCACTGATCTCGTCCCTTTTGCTGGGCTTGTTCCTAGCCACGATTAATTAGGCAGAGAATGAGGGAGTGTTCAGCAAGATGATTTATTTCTCTGCAGAGGGGGACCACCCAGTGTCACAAAGACAGAGAGTTCCCCCCGAACTGAGTTTACAGCTTGATATTTATACATTAAGCATTGTATTGCTACATTGTTGTGCGCGCATTCAGGTTTTTTCCCTTGCCATTACAAAATTACAAAACATGGTACAGAGCAAGCTTGGGCCAGTTGAGACTGGTTTTGCAGTTACACATTACTGTCAACGAGAGATACACATCGCTTACTGTCAGAAAGAGGCGAACTTTTAATTTTAGGGGAAAGAAAAAGATCATCTGCTTTTTCAAGGGTCATCTGGTTTTTATGGGTTATTTTGTTTTTCTAACAATACCCACTCCAACCTTCCTTCCATGGGCCCCACCCTTCGCAGATGTTACTTCTTCAGCCTATGGCCACAGCAAACTGGGCACACAGTTGTAGCTCTTCTCTATCGCCCCTCTCTCACTGGGGTCCCATTTATTCCACTGGCTCTCAGCCAGCCTCTTTCATAGTGCCCTCTCTCAAGGCCACACTCATCCCTCCTGGCCTCATCCAGACCACCCTCCCGGCAGGGTGCAGTTTTAGATCTTACCCAGGACAAGGGGTCATCTCCACCCCATAACCCCTGCCCTTACCTCCTGATATTCCCAGAGCAGCCTCTCAGCCTGATGTTACCTCCTTCCTTCCTGCAGCAACTTGCAGCCCATCTTATATCATTGGGCTAAAATGGCTGCCCTAATCAGGCACCTGCCTGCTGCCTGTTTTCTGCCCTTAAAGTGGGAGGCACCAAAAGTGCACTGCCACAGGCAGGTTCTAAATTTCTTTTGCAGGGTTTGTGCACAACTTCAATTCATTAACATGCCTCATGTGGAAGACGTACTAACCAATTAATTTGACTTTGAAGAACAAAAGCATAACGTTAATCTCCTAAAAATGAGATGCATGTGGTGTATATACACTCTCACCATGGCAACCTAGAAATGAACAAGTTCTACACAACTATCAGAACTCCCAGAGCTGCCACTGCTGCTGAGGAGAAACCTGCTCTCAACTTTCTCTGCTGTTGGACTTATAACTGAAGGTCAGATCATAATTTTGACTATTACAGTCAAGACTCTTTTCTCTTACGGAAAAGAGAAACTAATTGCCACCCTTGGGAGGGTGTAACAGAAGTCAACTAAATAGTGCTGGGTCTTACTGGGCAGTGAAATTTTTAGAAGGGAAATAAAAGAGTATGGGAAGCATTTTAGAAGATATTAGATATCCAAGTAATTTAGGGGAGTGTCTGGAAAAATGTAAACCTCCTTCATTCATATCCTGTCTTCAGCCCTCAAGTAGCAGTGCAAATGATGCTAAATGACTGGGGCCTAATGGGGTGGAGGAAAGGAGAGTTAAGGATCTAGCATAAAAATCATGTCTTACATTAATAAATTGTACAAGAATATGACCCCATTCTTACTGTGCACAGGATAGCAAATCCAATACATAAAACAATATGCACATGAATGGCAAGGAAAAAAAACACAAGAAATTAAAAGTGTCTGTTTATCTGAATGCTGAGTAGCTCCTGTCTAGCTCTTGAAGAAAATCAATTACAGGGACATCATCATAAATCTCTGCTCAGCAAAGTATTAACTATAAGACAGTCACTGTCAAACATGCAGAAAATAATCATGCTTTTCTGTCAGGTGTATTGCATATTTTGTTTGTACAAGAGTGGCATCAGTAAGTATCTGTGTAGAGGGGTCAGGGTTCCCATCAGCTTACAGCATATTTTAGTCATATCAATCAGGTAGGGGCCGTTTTGAGAAAAAAGGGACTTTGGAAAAGTTAAGTATTTAGAAGAACATTGATAAAAAACTAGAGATTATATTAATATTACAATAGGCCATAGGGCCCCCTGCTAAGATCAGGGTCTCTGTACAAGTACATGGCTAGAGTACATTTCACAAAAAACTACTAATTTAAATTAGTAATAAAGGCTAGGGGGAGAAAGGAAGTATTATCCTAGTTTTTTAATATATGAATTGAAGTACAGACAAATTAAGTGAAGCCAGACATGAAATTGCTGGCACAGCCAGAGTCTCACTCTTGATTTTTGCATTCTGGTCATGCTTACATGTGCAATTAATTCAAAGCAATACACTCCAGAGTAGTTTTTGCCAGAGTAAACTACTCCAAGATGCAACTTCTACACCTGCACCTAGGACAGCAGCAATATGAGCCAGGATGAAGCAGGCCTAGGTTGGTAGAAGGTACAGGAGGTCAACCCGGGTGGCATCAGGGTCTGGCTGCAGCAAAAGGGTGCTGAAAAAATGGAGCCATGTGGCTCAGCACCAGGCAGGAATCTGGGCCCCTGCTGGCTGGGCTTACTGGGCACAATTTATGCCCATGGTCAGCATCTACATGTGTGTTTAATTGCAGTGAATTATACCACCATAAGACAGTACTGTCCCCAACAAGTACTATCTTACAGTGGTGTACATTAGTTATTGCAGCCTAATAGTGTTGCATGTGCAGCTAGTGATATTTTACTCCAGCTAATTAGTCTACTCTGCAGTTAATTGCATGTGTAGATATATGTTCATTTACATATAAATACTAGGCCATCCATCCATTTCATAATCAGGACAAAACAGAACAGTGTAAGCAAAACTTTAAAAAAGTAAGCATTAAAAAAAGCACAAAATATTTTAAAAGGAGGAGAAACTTAGAAAAGTGCAGAGGAGGAACTTAAAAAAAAAGTTGGATTAATCCTCAACTCCAGTAATGTAAAGTTTTCTTTCTCATGGCAAGCACTGGTCATAGTCGAATATTCTGTATGTTCCTCCAGAGGACTGGATAGATATTGATTAGATCTCCCATTTACAAGTAGCTGCAAAAGATAGGTATGCTCTGGGAATCTGGGGTATCACAAAGTTTCTAGAATATTGGGAAAAATATTCCCTAGGGAGTTCACAAGATACTCTCTAATTTTTTTTTTTTTTTAATTTCCTTCCCTGTAGATACTTCTTCATTTCCCATGCTTGCCATCTCGGAAAAAAAAATCTTCAAAACTGACAAAACTGTGGAGCTCTAGAATAGATGTGCTGCTGGTAAAGTTTTCTCCCAGAGGACACCACTGCACACAGGGGCTAATGTGGATTTGTGTGTGGAGCAGCAGTTTAAAAAAATCAAAATTCAGCAGCATAAAATGGATGTAAGATGGTTAAGCTTCTTTGATACCTTTCCCCTACAGCAGAGGCTTCCCCTGGGAGTGAACTTCTGGCCAACTCCATGGCTACTGCTCTGCTCTCCTTGCTTGTTTTACACTTGGCTGCTGAAACCACTGCAGGGAAGGTGTAGGGTGTAGCAGGGAGGGAGGATGAAGCGGTCCCTCACCTTCACTCCAGAGATCCCCTCTTGGCAGTTTCTGGGGCTTGTGCCCTATTTGCTCACCCACAGTTATGCTACTCTAGAACATAGAGTTTTGTTCTAAAAGATTGTCAAATATAAATTTGGGTTTCTGCTGTCTCCACTAACAGTTAGGCAAAACAGGAATGAGCAAAAGGGCTAAAGCATTAATGCAATCAATTCAAGATGTTATTTGACCTTTCCACTGAAAGCCATCAAAAAGGCCTTGTAATGGTTTAGTTATAAAAGAGGTCTGAGCTGGCGCACACACAAAACAAATCTGAGAGACTAGGACCTTTCAATATTTTTGTGTTTGGTTTATTCTCCTTTCAATATTGTGGTAGCACCCATGAAGGCTAAATGATCATCTGATTCTCATGCTCATTTAAATTCATAAAGCAAAGGAATCAAATAACTTGGATGATTTGATGTTGAATGTTGGCTCACAACAGCATCAAAACTAGACAAGAATTAGGAGGAAAACTGGTGTTTCTTCTATAGCCTCTGATGATGTGTCAAAATAGTATATTTAATCAGAATCAAGGGGATACAGTTCGAGGGTAATGCTATTTATTGTTTTTGCAATTATGATATGGTACTGTTAGATTTGCTTGATTTCATTCTGGAAATGAAATGAAATTATACAAAATGTAAATAATAGTTCAAAATAAATATGGTGACTTGAGTCACTTTTGTATATATATTCAAATTGTCTAAAATATAATCATAAAACAACACTGAGGTGAATACCTCAGAAGACACATTATGGGTATTTTCAAACCTATATGCCTACAGAGTTGCTGCTTTCAAAAGTTTGTCTGAATATCATTCGGACAGAAATCCTATTATTACATGTTTCCTTCACAAAGGTACAGAAGGAAGGTGTATTTTTTGCCTAGTATATAGACAATAAATCATCTTGAGACACTGCACTATCCAGCAAGAGATTGAGACCTTAACCAGTAAATTATAAGAACAAGAAGTTTTGACAAAGGATGTGTCTCAAATCACAGACCTTATTTTTTCTTTGATTTTTTCTGCTTTCTAGTAGTGTGTGTGTGTTTAGTTGTGCTAAAGGAGAGTGCATTATATACCATCACAGGTAGAAAATATTGCAGAGAAATTTCTAAGTTTTCTTAAGGAGAAGATGCTATAGAGGGTATGTCTGAGAAGAGTCATTTTTATTAACAATAAGTAGACAGAACAGTGCACAATACAATTTACAATTTGCTTGCTCTTTAGAAACACAATAATGTAGAGCTTATTTCAGGACTTGCTTGTTTCTATATCTTATTAGAACAAATATGTTATCAAACAAGATATTTTTAATTTCCTTTCTTAAATTCCATTAAAAACACTGAATACATTTCTATCCACCCCTTAAAGTTGTAAAGTTTACACAGATTACAGAAGTAAAAATATTCCTTCACGCTTTTAACAGATACTTAATTTTTTTTTCTTGCACTGACATTTTTATTTTGATGCTTGGAGTTGCACAAAGGTATTATAAATTAAGGTTATTATAATATTGTTATAGAACATCTGGGAAAAAATGTAGAATATCTGTATAAATACTGGTGTTCTTTTTGGTCTCTTATAACTCTAACATTTTCAGATGATCCAAATGCCAAATAGAGTCAATGCATCTTTCACTGAAAGAATGAACCACAGCTCCATTGCCCATTGGTTCTTTTTAGCTCCCAAGTGAGTTGATTGCACAGGTATAAGATGGTTGTCCTGTCAAAATGTCATTGAGCATGACACATGAATAATACATCCAATTTCCATGTAACCAAAGACTGCATAGCTAACTTCCCCTCTTGCTAATCTCTCCAGAATGGCTGTGGAAGATAAAATGTGCAACTCTGTTATTTGTATAGTTGTGACTAAATGCTTTACCTTGTGTTTCAACAAACAAACAAGTCCTGAAATAAGCTCTGCATTATTGTGTTTCCAAAGATCCAGCAAGTTGCAGAATGTTTTCTGCACTGTTCTATTTTATTGTTAATAAAAATGACTCTCAGTTTCACCCTCTGAATATCACATACCCTAGAGCTACCAGTTATTATTTAGATTGGTTATGTCACTTTAAACACGTAGCTTTACATGAATGCTTCCGAGACAAACCTTAATAACTGTGTTTGTGAAGCTCCTACCTAATTTGTTTAAAAACTTCTTTATAATATGAATTGTATGATCACCATCTATTTATTTTTAAAGTCATTGTTAACAAGTGTTTCTTCAAAATAATCCTCCTTTTCATAGATACAATGGGCAGCTATAATGATATTAAATAAGTGGTCAATTGACCCATTCCTTGTTTCCATATACCAAAAAACTTTGTGTGTATGTGCATTAGCTACATATGTGATTCTCAACCTTTTTAGATTCAAGACACCCCTCATTAGACTCAAGGTGCCCTTCAGAAAATGCCAGCCCTTAGTTTTCACTCATTTATTTGACTAAAAAAAAATAACAATTCTTCTGCTGCATAGAATTCAGAAATACCATAAGAAATCAGGATGTGTTTGACATGGATACTTCTTTACAATCTCTTGGTTTATCTTGGGCTAGCGACAGACATTCAAGAAGCCCGAGCCTGAATTGATTCAATCTTTGCAGGTTAGTCTAACCTAGCTAGCCTGAAGTGGTTTATAACTGGACAGACATTTTCTCTGGACTGAGGAAATTCAGGCACATGCCTGCAGTGGCTCAGGCTAGAAGCTGTGGGGTGCTAGAGCAGCCCTCCCTTCTCTTGCACAGTACTGAGCTGGGGAGGTGGGCATGGCCAGACCCCCACAGGATCTCTGATTAGGGAGGTCTGCCTGCACCATCCCATGCTTTTCCCCACTGGCTGCTCAAAGACAGGAGTGTTGCCAGATCTCCAGCCCTCTGAGGCGAGGGGGAAGGTGCAGTGCATGCATCTGTTGATGATATGGAGCTTTTCAGTCCTGCTTCTTTATACCGTCTGCAGCAAACTGACAGGTGAGCAAGCCATCAGCAGGATGATAACAGTAATTATTACCTCATCAGCAAAACAATAGGCTCTCTCTATTACTTCAAACTCTTCTTAAACAGCTTACTGGCTGACCTGTTGATTAGCTCCAAGAAGCCTGTTCTGTCTGCCTTTCCCAGTGAAACTGGAGAGAGACACACACATTAGCTAGCACACCACATGCCTAGGGTCTGTGGGGCTGGGGTCTGTACTGTGGGAGATGGGAGGAGGGGTGGATTTCCTGCCTGAGCAGCAAGGGGGCTAGGGCAGTGGGGAAGCCAGAACACCC
>NW_017728992.1:78349502-78362224 GCF_001723915.1 Gavialis gangeticus | reverse complement strand
GGGCAGGGGGAAGCCAGCAGACCCTGCTGTGCCCGCAAGTCTCTCCCAGAACAGCAGCCAGGGAGCAGAGGGGAGGGGTCAAACCTCCTGTGGAGCAGAGAGCCCTGCCCAGCCCACAGAATACACTAGGATGCTGGGAGAGTCTGGTTTATCTTAAACCAGGAAGGGGTCTGGGACAGACATTGCATAAACCAGTTTGAACCAAATCAGTTAAGTCTGATACTACATTCAACCAGGTTTATCTCAAACTATTTTCAGCCATTTTCAAACTGGTTTATGTGCACTGAACATCAGTTTTGTAACTGGTTTAAACCAGTTTATGATCACTTAAAGCAGTTTATGTGTAATGTCTGTCCCTAGCCTAGGTGTTTGCATACCTAATAGAGCTCGTATTGTATGGCCCCCCCATAGCAGTCTCAGGAGGATAGCATGGTATTCCAGGCTGCTGTGGAACCTTGGTAGAGAATCACTGATCTAGACATTTCATGTAATTCACAGTGAAAACCAGAAGCAGATAAACTACAGTGCTTCAGATATGAACTTTTCACTGTGAAAACAGGCACAGGGATCCTGGCCTCTAACCTATTTTTAAACTAAGCTTGGTAGGATTCACACAAACCTGTGTGAAGAGGGGACTCTGATTTATAAGAGTTTTGAACAACTTTATCAAGAAACCTGGCTTAAACTTTTAAAGAATTTTCAAATCAGCAGTTTTACCAAATTACTTTATAACCCTCTGGGGATTCTCCAGCTTCAACTTTTTCTCCTCTGCTCTCACTCTTTCTTATCTAACAAGATAGAAGAAACACATTTAACTGACTGATAGCTTTAATAAACACCAATCTCAGTCTCAGGTTGAAACTGCACATGGAAAATAGGCACCAGTGAACTCCATTTTAAATGCCAGCTTTCAAATTACTAGTTGAATATGTTCCTACAATATTTCAATGCCTAGCTATGTCTAAATATCTATCAGTCTGCACTTTGCTGCCAATGACCTTTAGTCAAATAGTGATTTGTCAGTGAGACTTGTATATATATTCCCACAGACTCCTGGAAGAGCTCTTCCTGAAGATATGCATGATATTCATTCAGGTCAGTGAGTAATTCCATGAGAGAATATATGGCTCTGGGATAGTGAAATATCAGTTCTTAATTTGAAAAATGAGAATAGTTTCTGTGGCACATAATCATAAATGGCCACAAAAATTAGGACAAGAAATTAGTGTGTAGAACTCTCCTGTCTATACCACAGAAAATTATTAAAAATTAACCAAGTGCACTTGGGTATAACATAAATCAAGACCCATACTTGTTACTGTGAGAAATAATCTTAATTCCCAATCCATTAACATACAAATCCATTGGAAGTTTTGTAAGAAAGTAGCCATAACTGTAAGCATTTCCTGCCAAAGAACACTTTAAAAGAACACCAAATACAAATGATTATTTAACATGCAGATCCCCACAGCTAGAGGCCTTCATATTATTTAAATGCTGATTGTGGTGAAGCACTTCCCGTACTGTTTGGCTGTGTCCCATAAAGAAAGGGATGCTAAGGAAACCAATGGTGATTTTGGTTTTTTAAGGTGAAAAGCTGAGTTGACTTTCATTAATGCTGAATATGCAGTTTCAGTGCTGCACAGACACTTGAGTGTCCAGCAAAAATGAAATAAACTAGAATTAAAGAACAGAAATTTATACACAAGATAATACATGAAGAATAAAATAGAGAAAGCTTTCCCCTATATTTTGCAAAACTAACCTGGACTACTAAACATTTCTTTTAATTATTTTTAATGTACTTTTCTTTATGGCCCTAGAACTCTTTTTTTCCTCTCAACAATCTGGGCTAAACAAACACATTCATAATCCCAGGGTCCAGTTTTCTTTATGTTGTGGAGTGTAAGAAAATGAGAAGAAAATGTAGCAATACCAAACCTTCAGCCCAAATGTAGTGTCCTGACTTTGAATATATGCACCGCTGATTCAGTGCATTACTCATTATAATAGAGGGAGAAAATGACACATAAGTTTGCCTCCTATGTTTATTGTACTGGTACCAGGAATGAGAGGTACTGGCTTGGAAATCAATAAAGCCCAAGTAGTTTGACATGGGTCTGCTTCCTTCAGGGTATACCTGCATGGTATTAATTGTGTTTCCTGAAGTTGTAGCCCCAACAACTGCTTCCACTGAAACATAGCTTCCATGTTACTGTTATCAAGGTCTGTGTCTTCAGAGAGCCTTTGCAACATTTCTTGGTTTGATACATGTAAGCCAGACACACAGGGTTGACTAAGTTCTAACTCCTCAGCATGTGTACCAGGAACCTCTGCCTACAAACAACAACCAGTTCCAAATGGCTATCCTAAGATCATCTTAAAGGTACAGATCCCCACCATTTTGAGAAACGATTAAAAAGTAGTAGTTTGTCATCATGGCTATGCCACTTCCCTGTCAAAGGGAAGCTTCTTTTGGAATTCAGCATTAAAGAAGCAGGACATGAAAAGGCTGTAGGTAGAAGAGGAGTCTCCTTTGGAAGATAACTGGGAGAAAACAGGGAAGAAGGAACAGAGAGAGGGAGAAATGGCTGCAAAGGGAAGACGAGAGAAAGGTAGGAACCATATTTACTTGCCTTTAGTCCCTCATTTAAGAAACTGGAAAACAAATCCTTAGGATAAACTTTAGAATTTGGTCATGGAGAACATTCCTCTTTCCCCCAATATCTTCCCCCCATACATCTTTAGATATAACTGGAAGTTTCTCCAAATAAAGCATATACACTGTATACATTTCAACCAATTTTGCTTTAAATTTTCTATCTAGGTGATTCATGATAATAGTATGTGTGTGTGTACTCTTAACAGTAGGTTGGGCTATTCCATGTAGTTGTTGTCTGCTATTTTGCTTAAAACTGTTCAGCTAAGCCCTTTGTTTTTAATAAAATATGGCTGTTCTTGTTGCTTCCTATCTTATTGCACTGGGACCAACAAATCATTCAGTACACAAAGCTGAGTTCCACAAGCAGGTACTATTTTATGGCACTCTATTCTCTCTCTGGAGTAACATTGGGTTCCAGGAGATTTTTTGTAAAAATTAAATTAAATTAAGATGATGAAGTAACTAAGTGTGACAGGCTCACAACCAGCGCTACTGTCCCAGCATCATGGGTATACCCTGTGCGCCTGGCTACATCGCACCTGGCCTGCTTACCTGCCATGACTCTGTACTGACCTGAAGGTGATCCAATGGTTTCCTGTGGGCCAAATGTGACCATAGAGGTGCATCTTCTGTGGGGCTCCTCCGCCCCTACACCCCACCCCTTTACACTCAGGTGATATTTGCCATTGTTGTGACATTGGAGGTGTTCACCATGTGGGGTTTCCCACAGTGTTAGGCTGTGGCTGGGATCCTTAGGAGTCCATTCCCCCTGTTCACGCTAATGTAGGGCTCTGAAAAAATGTTAACTAAACTGATAAGATACACTTAAAATAGCTTGGCTTGGCAGCAAGGCAGGGCACCAGTGCCTCACTGTCCTGAGCTTCTTCCCACTTTTAGGGGCACAAGCTACTTTGGACCTTACAGCTCCTCGCTTTCCTTATTGGGCCATGTGGGCCTTCATGAAGGTGCCCTCTCCAGGAGGACCCTGCCTGTGTTGGCACCAGGCCAAGTCTAGTTTCACCTTGGAAGGCTACCTTCACAGCCTCACAAGGCCTATGCTTCCTCCCAGCCACTTGCTGCTGAATACCTGGTTCACAGGCATCACCGGTGGGCCTGTGCAGTTTGAGCACTGCTTCAGGGAGCCTCTCTCTAGTTACCCCCTGTGGGTGGCCCCTGGGTACCTGTAGCAATATTTTATGAGAGAGGGTCCTTGAGTGGGTGTCCTCAGGTGAGTGCTTGGCCCCTGCTGTACCACAGGTTGGGTCTGGCTTAGTGCTTCATGCCATGGGGCTTGCCAGCAGCATTTCCCTGTCACTCCTGGCAGGCCCTTTGCTCTCAGCTTCTCCCTGAGTCTTCCCCAGGTGGGATGCAGCTGACTCCTCAGTTGTTGCTTGGGGTGCAGCTGGCTGACTACCCCTCATGGGGTGCATGGCCTGGGCCTCTGTGACCTCTGTCACAGTGGAGAGAGCATTCAGGGCTCTGCTGGGGATAAGAATGGTTCGGACTGTTTCTGGTCCCTTGGCTGCTGTTCTCCTTTGCCCCCATCTTCTGTATACTTTTTGTCCATTACCCAAGGGCTCCAGGCCAATTGGGGGCATGCTTCCATTTGGGCTCTGGGTGTCTGTGCCACAGGCAGGTGAGTCAGGCAGAGGACTGTTATCCTAAGAAAGATATTCCACATGGAGTATGCTTTATCACCATAGTGGTGCATATTATGGTACAGGTAGTACAATGAGAAGAGTGTACAGTACTATGTATTTTAATAGAAAATGTCTGCCCCAAACTAACCAGACAAAGGAAATATATTTAACTACTGAAATAAAGTGAAATTGTAAGTAGAAAATGGGATGAAGATTCTTTTAATAGTGTGAAAATTAAATTTGTAAAATGCTTGAGTCTTGTTTTTTTCTTAGAGATTAGCCTTGGTATTCTGCAGTAAATGGTTTATCACTCAGCTACTGAGTTGTTACAGTTCTGGAGTTAAAAACCAACAAGATATCTCCACATGGATGTTTAATCAATTTAACCAGACAGCACTTATACTTGGCCAGCAGGTGGTTGGCAGGCGAGAACACAAAACAAATCTCATTAATATAGTGCATATTTCATCTTAGTTGAGTGCAGAGGGCTTGCATTTGTGCAGAGTTATTAAAATCCTTACAGTCAAACATTGTGATTATTATTAATGACATAATTTGCTCCTTTACAAGTACAAATGACACTTGGGTCTCTGTTACAATAGTTTATATCAGAGAACACAATTCCTAGTTAACCCAAAGAAAGGTGTTAAAAGATGAGCAAAATGACATACTTGGTGGTAGATGTGCTAAGAAAAGAAATGTCATCTATAGGGAAATGTGGTACAACTGCATCTAGAGTGTGTAGAGACATTTTACTTCATCTGAATGCATTAGTTTTTGTGGAACTGAACATCGGTTTCAAACCCAAACATTAGGTCATCCATTTGGTATGCCTTGGTGAACTACAAATATTTTTTAAAGAATTGGAACATTTCTGTTTTATATCTTTGTGGTGCATAGAGAAGATTTTTTTTTTGAACATGGGTGGGGGGAAGAGGGGATTGGGTGGTTGGTACAGGTTTATTCCTTCTCCTCCATTTCCTGCTCCCTTTTTTAAACTTTAACATATCAGCAATATGTAGTCTCAGTTTTAACAGGCTGAAATGTAGTGAGATCAAAGTGATTTGTTTTGAGAAATTCTTAATGTCTTAATTAAAAGGGCTGAGGTCTTGAATATTTAATAAAGTCTTATATCTAGTATATTATAAAAGTGAAATAGTATCTTTTAATTAAAACAAAGGAATCCATATAGTTTCATTAAAACTCTTTTCTTAATAGCTCTATTTCATTCTTTTGATGTCTCCATTGTCCACTTTTTTGCAATAATCATAGAATCTCTAGACTAGGACCTAGATTTCTATTATGAAAAGGGATCAGAAAATCCTTTTTTTCCCCCCACTTTGGCTCTTTTAGAGTTTATCTCCAATGACTGATGAGGGGTAAAAGAAAATAATCAAAATGTAATAAAGTAACATTTTATTTTTTTTAAAACCAGCTTACATTTTTGAAGGTTGTGACTCAAAGTGCAGCAAATATCACAGCTAAGGTTGCATATACATCGATATCTTGGTCCCTTTCTTTATGAATTATGATATGGTCTGTATTTATATGATTAAATTATGTTTCTGAATAATGCAATGTAATGTCATACTACTAACTTTTCTGATAAACTTATGTAACCTTTCTTCCAGGGACAGGCTAGCAGTGAGAAGAGCTGAGTTCACATTTTGGGGTACCCAATGAATTATACCAGTGGCTTGAGTCCCCACCCAGAAATCTGGGAATACTACATTTGACTAGGGTATCCCACACAGACAAATCCCCATTCTCACAAGTAGTATAAATCTGAATAAATACACATTTATTATCAAAACACGAATAAAACAAAACCTTAAACGCAATATAAACATTATCTCTACAACTACAACTCTCTCCTCCAAACCAGCCTAGCCAACCTTATATCCTTTAGTATGACATTGCCTTAGCCTTGTCCAGTCATGACGTGCCACACTTCAGTCTCTCTCTGTCAACCAATCTACCTGAAGAAGTTTTTGCTCCTCAGATCTTACCCAGATACAAGGCCCCACATGGCCAGAACACCAGAAGCCATCTTGCCTACATGGCTAGACCGCAAGTTTTCTCCTTAAAGCAACAGGCCAGAGGAGAAAAGGGGAAAAAAGGGTAAATACAGAAAACCCCCACACACAATACACAGCAATCAAAGGGACACAGACTACCATATGCGGCATAGGTGTGTGTGGGTGTTACACTTATATACATGGGTTGTATTTTCTACTCTTGGGGAACACTGTTTATGTCATAGATGCTCCGTGAATGTAATTTCTATGCCATTAGTAAAGTAAAGACTCCATTGCACATGTCAAAATATATCTGCCAAGACTGCAGGTGAGGGCTTGTCTACATGGGAGAGATTTTTTTTAAAGCATCACTTAAAGTATGAATTGAAAGAGTTAGTTAGCTGCATTAGGTTGAAGTCAGGCAGAAGGCAGAGCAGAGTGGCACCTTAAAGACTATTTTGTTCAGAAACTTGTTTGTTTTTGAACAAGTCAGTCTTTAAGGTGCCACTTTGCTCTGCCTTCTGCCTAAAGTATGAATTTAGCCCAATTAAGTTATATGGCTATAATCCTCTGTGTAGACACATGTATTTCAGTATTGGTACATTTTAGGATGCATTAGTTTACGCTGCTTTGGGTCTTAAGGTAAGCTGAAAATAGTTATGTGTTTTCTCCTGTATAACTACCTGTGGCTGGGAAACTGGGTCCCAGCAGTCACAGGACACAGCTGCAAAGTTCTGTAACTGAAGACACAGAGTCCTGATAGCACCCTGGGGCTATGGGGACTGCCAGGATCTGCATCCGCAAGTGCATGATACTGGGTCCCAGAAGCTGTGGGGTCCTGCTGGGACCCAGAGTCTGCAGTTGCCAGCCAATGCCCATGCTGAAAGTCCCCTCAGCTGTGGGACATCCAGCCCTGGCTGTGCAAGGTGAACCCATGTACCTGGGAGCCCCATCAACTTACAGGGCTCACAGCTGCAGGGGAGACCCTGCTGCACATGGAAATTAAAGCTCAATAGCAACCAGCTATGAAGTTAGTACACATTTTCAAGGTCTACTTTACAGATAGTTGGAATGTTTTATTGTGTGATAAGTACTTTGCATGTGTAGCTGGTCTTAGTTAATTGTGCAGTTAACTAGTTAAGTGCACAATACTTGAAACTAGGGCTGTGTGAAGCTTCACTGGCTGTTTCAACTTGTTTTGAGCTCAAAACAGCAAAACTGAAATGAAACGAAGGGCTTTGAAACAGTCTCAAAATGAAATGAAGCCAGTCAAAATGTTTTAAAGTTTTGAACCATTTCAGATTTCAAAGCAGCCAGCAGGGGTGAGCCAGGTCTCCATAGCCCCATGTGGCTCAACCCCATGGGGAGTGCAGCCCTGGCTCTACCGGCCTCCTCGGATCGGCTTTGGTGCAGGGCCCAGGGCAAATCAGCTTATGTGCAGACCTACTGCCACCTCATCCTGAGGTGGTGGTAGGTCTCTGCACAACCTGATTTTCCCTGGGCTGCACACCAGAGCTGACTGGAGGAGGGTGCAGGGCCCGGGACAAATCAGCTCATGCAGAGACCTGCCACTGCCTTGGGATTGGGGTGGCAGTGGGTTTGCACATGAGCTGATTTTCCCCAAGGCCTGGACTAGAGCTGATCCAAGGACACAGGGAGGCAGGGAGAGCCAGGGCTGCACTGGCCCAGGGAAAATCAGTTCATGCGGAGACCCACTGCTGCCTTGGGATCAGGGTGGTGGCAGGTCTCTGCATGAGCTAATTTGCCCCAGGCCCCACATTCTCCTCCGATCAGCTCCAGTGTGGGGCCCAGGGTAAATCAGCTTGTGCAGGGACCCTCCACCACCTCAGGATTGGGATGGGGCCGGGTCCCACCACAAACTGATTTTCCCTGGCCCCACACCAGAGCTGAACCAAAGAGGGTGTGGGGTCCAGGGCAAATCAGCTCCTGTGGGGACCCACCCCCACTCTGATCCTTAGGCAGGGCAGGTCCCCACAGGAGCTGATTTGCCTGAGGCCTGCCTGCCACTGGTCCCTGGTGGCAGCACCAGCCTTCTGTGATCCAGGAGGCAGATCAAGATCCACACCCCTGGGAGGAGTCTGGCACAGCCTCTCCAGTCCTCCTGGGGATGCAGGTGAGCCTTCTGTCAGCCAGCAGGCAGATCGGCAGCCCCCCAATCTGCTTGCCAGATGACAGGAAGCTGGTGCTGCTGGCTGGGGCCAGCAGAAGCACTGATCTTCCCAGCATGGGCTGCACCCCCGTGACTCCTGTGATCTGGCAAGCAGATTGGGGGCTCACCCGCACCTGGGATCAGGGCACGGGCGGGTCCCTGCCGGAGCTGATTTGCCCCGGGCCCTGCACCCTCCTCCGATTGGCTCTGGTGTGGGGCCTGGGAAAATCAGTTCATGTGGGGACCCACTGCTGCCCCAATTGTGGCAGTGATGTGGGCTGGGGCTAGCAGCAGCACCGATCTTCCCAGCACTAGCTTTGGGTGAAACTTCGAAACAGCATTGAAACAGACAAAGAGTTTTGATGAAACAAAACAGAACAGTGCTTTCAAAACTAAATGAAACTCAAATCGAAACACTGTTCCATTGAAATGGAAGTTGAAGTGGAATGCTGCTGTTTCACATAGCCCTACTTGTAACCTGTAGAGGGGACCTCAGTATAGATAATAAAACTTTCATGTACAGCAGTGCTTAGGCTCCTAGCAGAGCACAGGCAAGGAAATTATTGCATTATGAGGATATCTTGAGTTAACTATCCTGGCATTTGTTTCATATGGCTTTGCTCAATTCTCTGGTACTTCCATAATCTATAGTGCATTGCATCGCAGAATGCCAGTTCATGGCCCTGATTTTAACGTGGTAAAGGTTCCTGTGTCTCTCTCACCGCAGCTTCTCATTGATACTGTTTTTCATTCCAGTCCACATGCAAACATTGATGGGAAAATTGTGGGAAACAGACTGGCATGGATCATTCAAGAAAAATACTGTGGGTAGTTTTCTCTCATACTGTATTCATTTTTAGCTGACCAGCAGTTGCAGATAGTTTTACAGGAGTTCACATATCTTCAGCTAATTTAAGTAGCAAGCTCTTTCAGGTGATGTGTAACAAATCCAGTTTCCCATTCCTCTTAAATTTATAGCAGTTGGTGCAGGTTCTTGAGGTCCATTAATAAGTAGCCTAGGTTCTTCTGCAGCTTCAGAAAACTGAAGCTATCCTATGGTATCTGTAGTTTATTTATGTGAACATTTACCATGGCCACAGGGAAACCATGCTATTATATTTACAGCAGACTGGCTGCCATTGCTCTCCATATTGTAACTTTCAAAAGCCCCTGCTCATGGTGTTTACATGGTCCAACCATTATAAATTGACATGTAAGTAAATGTATTTAAACCATTGCTGGTGGCTGTGTACACACATTCAAGTAATCTAGGAGAATTATCCCAGGTTTGCTGTCCTGATTAAAAAAAAAATGTATCTGGAGATCCCTAAAGAGACATTTGGATGCTGAGCCCCTGAAGAGCAGTACTGATGCTCTGCAGCTGGGGGGCACCTGTCTACACATCTCAGCATGCTCTGCAGGCTCCCCCAGTCTGCCTAGAGACAGATGTCAGCAGTGCACAGGGCAGCCCTGATTGGCTGACCCAGATTGCTCAAGGTCATCCTGATGCAAAATATGAGGATTGTGAAGGGGGGCATGTTTTACTCCTGCTTGGTGGGAGCCCAGCCTGAATGATGCATGGTTTCCTGGGGTGGGTGTGGGGGGAGGAGAGAGGGTGCAAAGCATCCAGGGATTCTGGAAGACTATGCTCTGGTTTCACTCAGAATGGAACATGTATAGAAATTTGTTCTCCCAGGACAAACTTCCTTAGGAGTGATTTAACCCTGGTTGTTCCTGGATTATTTTTCTCTTGGAGTAGCCATTTTTGCTCTGGGAGAAAAATCCTGAACATTTCTAATCATGGTTTCTACTGTGAGAATAGTGCCTTTCCTAGGAGAAACTGAATGTCTGTACATGGCCTCACATTGCCCTCAACACCAAGCGGCTCTCTCTAGCTGCCTTCCATATCCTGCAGAAGGCAGGGTAGATTTGCACCTTCTAACTAAGATGAGATAGATATAAGCTTTCTTGCACTCAAGCTCACTTCCTGCCCATGATAGCTGTTTCCAGCTCTATTTGCACAAATCAGTTTCCAAACACACTGTGTACTGGATGCATCTACATGTGCAATTAAGGCAACATGGTCAACTCCAGAGAGCTTCGAGCCAGAGTACACTGCTCCTGAGCACAGCCTCTACATGTCTACCTGGAACAGCAGCACTTTGAGCCGGGGTGGAGCAGCCCCGAGCTGGCAGGGAACATAGGGATTCAGCCCCGAACTCCAGGTGGTGGTGTCAGGGCTGACTGGGGCACATGGGTGCAGAACCTGTAGAGTTGTGTGGCTAAGTGGCAGGCAGCCCCCACATCTTAGCACTCTTGTACCCCAGCCAGCCCATCACCATCTACACATGCATTTCAGTACAGTTACTTACTCTGCTGTAAAATAGTACTGTCCTTGATGGTACTATCTTATGGCAGAGTTAGTTTACTGTGCCCTAATACTGGTGCACATGTAAAGCACATGTATAGATGGACCCACTTAGCTTTATTTCAGTGCTCCATGTTGTCCTGCTATCCATGCTTTTCCCTGTCACCTGCTTACTTGTAAATTGGAATGGGAATCTTGCCAGAAAGGCTGATCAGTTTCATTCTCCTGAGTCAGGAGTGAGATTTCTCGACATGGTGGATTAATTTTCATTGCTAATAATAATAATAGTTTATTATAGATAAACAAACATGTAGACCCTGTTTCTGCATTGCCCTGTTCTTCAACTAAGCATATGGAACATGGACTCCATATTCTATTAAAAGCAACTCCAAAAATTTGAGAACAGATCCCCTGCTCCAGTGGAGGATCCATTCCTCATCCCATTTTCTGGGGGCATCTTGAGGCCTATTTAATCCATAGTTCCAGTTATAGCTATCTGGAGGTTGTTGTATTTCATAGTTTGTATTCCATAACCCAGATGGTAAAAGAAAGACTGAAGCACAGGAGCACTCTAGCCACAATCTTTTTTTCCTTTTCCTTCTCAACATATGTCCAAAACTGAGGGATGGTTCAGACTACAGCCATTCTGGCAGTTTTCCACAAGCAGAGGAGCTCTTTTAGACAAGACATACTCCCAAGGCTGTTTTTGTCCTGTACTACCAAAGCAACATATGTTATCCTTAGCAGAACAGGCAGTTGGCTTCATTCTCTAGGGCTGCATGCCAGCATTTTACAAGCATTAAATCTTACTTTAAAAAAAGGGTAGAAGCTTTTAAGTAAGCACATAAAGTATCTCCTTCTTTCTTTCCCTCCTCAATTCATTTCCATTACAGCAAAAGCTTTGTTTTCTGGCACCCATGGGGAATACGGGGTTCTAGATAACAAAATATGCCAGTTTACTGAGAGGCCCGAACAGGTGTCTTTGCCTGTTCAGGCCACTGCCCCTCCTGCCGCATCACCACCCTTCTGGCCACCCTTCTGTGGGTCCCTAGGGACAGGGAGGGGGGCCACGTGCAGGCTGCTATGCCCTGGGCCGTGGGGGTTGGGCAGTGCAGGCTGCTATGCCCCAGGCCGTGGGGGCTCGGCGAAACCAGAAGTGCCACAATGGGCACTTCCGGTTTCACTTTTACCTTACAAGCTGGCATGCCGGTTAATAGAGCATGCCGGCTTGTAAGGTGCCAGATAACACAGCTTTTACAGTACTTTCTTCCTCTGTTGATATTTTCCTCGTCTTCTATGTACCATCATTGTAAATACTGTACTTTGAAGGAAGACTGTTTCAAATAACTATTGTAATTAATAGCCCCTTACTTTTTCTTGGGTAACTGCTGACAGGTCTAGTTTTCCCTTCCCTCCAATACAAATAGGCATACCTGAATCCCTTTTTGGTTGTTTAATTGTATACTTGTGGGCAATTTATTTGGCACTTAGAAAGTTTAAATATTTTACTACTTGAACATCTGTAAATTAGTCAGTCTGTCTGGTAGCCAAGATAAATTAACTGAATACTAGAAATAGTCTGAATATGAAGTACAGTATTATCAAATTTATTTTGGCAAAAAGATTCTCAGCTTGTACATCAGTATGCATTCATCATAAGAATGAGGATCACACAGGCCACTTTCAGTAGTGCATATGGTGTCAAAATCCCTACTGCCTTGCTGGAAAGGATTGCCTTTTATATGAGAAGTTAGTGTTACTTAACCATTTTGGAAACATCCAATGTAAATGAACCTCATTCTGCATTCCTGGGGGGGTGGGGGGGGGAGGGAGGGCAGAGGGGAAAAAAAAATTACACTTTTTT
>NW_017728992.1:78343199-78349421 GCF_001723915.1 Gavialis gangeticus | reverse complement strand
CCGGGGAGAGGGAGGGCAGAGGGGAAAAAAAAATTACACTTTTTTTGCTTAAATAATGTTGACATAGATTTAAAACATTAAGATTGATTTGAGATCAATTGCTCTCTTTAGAAGTTTTGGCTGCAAAAAGAATAGAAATATTTCAAAATTATGCTAATGGATTCCTATTATGTTCTGTTGTCAATTGACAACACTTTTTTAAAGCTAGCAATAATCATTTTTATCAGCATAAAATGCCACACTGAAGCTTGCTCCACATATTCCACTGGAAGTAGTGAATTCTCCCTCATTCAGTGTTGGGAGACATAATGATAATTTGTCTGAAAAGGGAAATCTTCTAGGCATTTGCCTAGCACAGCACTGAGACAGTTACATTACTAGTAGTATGGGTGGTTGTATAGGTGGAATGGGTATGACATGTTTCAGCATGATGCTTTCTGGCCCCATATGCATTGCTTCTTACCACTTCTCATTTCTTTTTCCTCTGGTCCTCTGGACATCATATATCCAGCAATTTCTTAGCAGCAGCTACATTTTAGGCCGTACCTATAATGTGGATGTAACTTGCACCATTAAAACTCAATTTGATAATGGAATTATGTTGATAATGCAACGATAATTCCTAGTAAAGTGATATTGGTTGTGTTGGGAGTCTTCAGTATTGTTCAGAATGGCTGCTTCCATGATACTGTTTTTCTAGGAAGCCTAATCTCCATGGAATATCCACAAAGTGTTCCCTTAGGCTGAGTACAGACAGTCAAAAAGCCCGTGGCTGAATCCATTCAGTCTTTTCAGGTTAGTTTAAGCTGCAGAGATTAAACTGAGAAACAACTGGACACACATTTACTTTTGATTCAGGAAATGCAGCCACATGCCTCCAGTGGCTCAGGCCAGAAGCTAGCGGGGGTTAGAGCATGCCTGTCTGGTACATAGCCATCATTGGCTGTGTGTTCACTTCCTCTTCCTGCTGCCCCTGAGGTCTCTGGGATTTGCAGTCCAGAATCACAGCAACGGGACTCTCCAGGGTTGCTCATCACTTCCTCTTCCTGCTTCCAGGTGCCTCTAGGATTTGTAGTCCACAGTTGCAGCCAGCAGTTAAGTTTCAATAAGTTTAGCAGCAGGGCAGCTCTGTACTTGGAGGAAGGTAGGTTTAACCCTCCTCCCTGGCCCCAGACCCCAGCTGGGGTTTGCCTGGGGGCATAGTCCCTGTCTCCCTCCCTTCCAACCCTCGTCTGCTGGAGCAGACAGCACAGCCCAGGGCTAGAAAGCATTTTGGGATGCTGGGGGACTGTGATTAAACCTGAACCAGGAAGGGATCTGAAACAGAAGTTTTATAAACCAGGTTGACCCAAATCAGTTAAGTCTTACACTACATTCAGCCAGGTTCATCTGAAACTAGTTTTGGCCATTTTGAAACTGGTTTATGTGCACTGAGGTTCTGTTCTGTTACAGGTTTAAACCAGTTTCTGATGGCTTGCACCAATTCATGTGTAACTTCTGTCCCTAACCTTAGCGTTCAGGGAATACATATAGCACCCCAACTCCACACAAGATGCTTGTCCCTTTTATATGCAGATGACCATTAGCTCTGAATATAAACTTGTACCTGTGATAACTGTAATGAAGTGAGTATATGTGCATGTATGTAAGTTGTATAATCATAACAGCATGCAAGAACATTCAGCTGGAGTATTGTAATAAGAGCACCAAATAATAAACATGACAAACCTTGGCTATATAATACACCCAGTATTGAACCCCAAGAAAAAAAACGTTATGAGTCAGATAACCCAATATCAAGAACTTGGCTTTAAAAAAAAAAATGTTGCACTACCTTATTTGTATTTTGGTTTTTGGGCCAAGAGTTCACTTGAGCAATATTTTCACATTAAAATATGGGTTTTTAGAAATGAAAACTGAGAAACTCATAACACCATGGCTCTGTGTCTTTAAAAAAACACAAGCCTCATGACAGGACTGTAAGGGTTGGCAAAAATGGGACTCAGACCATACAATTAACATTTAGCAAGAAAAACAATCCTCTAAACTCTGAAGTAAATATAAGAATTTTTATGTATGTGCGTTAACTGCTGGATGTGTTCATTAGATGCAGACATAGTCACATGCACTAAGCCATTGTTATTACATTAATAATAAAAAATGTTTCATAATATGCTATTAGTAATTAGTAATGCACCTGTTATTACTGAAGTCTGAGAAATGTGTGAGATGAGATTAACAAGTTTCAAGTATGACATTTGCAGAGCTCTGTCAAACACGTTGTTTTGTCTACTTATATTTGGGACAGATATGACAGACTGTTCAGGATTAGCAAAACATTCTCAGATACCAATTTTCCTGCTTTCTGCAATTTCCTTTGATATCCATGTTTTTAAAGTGAAAGGTAATAAAAGAATAAAAGTAGCATAGCACATGGAACAGCAGCATGTGCCACCATGTTCTTGCTACTAGCCAGGCTCCAACTGGCCTTCTCTATGCTGCTGCTGTCCTGGAGGCCCCCAGAACCCCAGGGAAGTCTGCTGGGACCAACCCAGGTGCTGGCTTCAGCCCCTCCTACCCCACCTAGGTCACTTTGCTGCATGCTGGAGCACACGTGCAGAGGTGTGCTGGGGGGCAAATAGCGGCATAAATATGTGTTACTGCTATTTGCCCTGTGGGAAATGTGCACCCCTGCACATGAGTGCTCATCAGGACATGCCCGTGTGGTGGGCCAGTAGGGGGTGCTCCTGCATTGAGCCACCCACCTCACTGCGCCTGACCACCTTCCAGGCTCTGAGTGCCTCCTTGGGGGTGCCTCACATCTGGCCAACCCCCTTCCTGGAGCACACCCACTAGCTTGGAGTTACAAACTGCCACCACCCAGGGCTGAGCTTGATTCTGGCTCTGTGTCCCCTGGGTAACACAGGCCTAGTAGCCCTTGAGGGTACTTGACTTACTTCAAGCACTTGGGGGTGCTTCCCTTAGTCGGAAGCACAAGTAGTGGTCTCCCTTAGTCAGCCGCACCAAGAGGACCCTAAGGCATAATCTAGACCCACACCCAATAAGTCTCCCATGCTAGGTACAAAGGAGAACTTTATTAGTTACAAGGGGTAGGGTTGCAATAGGGTACAGGGTAGAGTGATATTAGAGAAATCCCAAAGAGCAAACTGGCATGGCTGGGTAGCCTTTGATCATGCATCTGAGTTACTGCAAGCTATATATCTAGTTAGATCTCAGGTAGCTTACTCACAAGTATCATCCAGAGGCAGGTGGAGATTCCCTCTGGAGGCAGGCAGTTCCTTGATCATGAATTTTGAGAGAGAGACAGCAAATTTCAGATGGTCCAGCTCTTCTCTCTCTCTCCCTGAGTCTTCCTTATGGCTGCTGCCCCCTCCTCCTGGGCAGTCCTTAACTTATATAGCCCTGATGACCTCATTTACCTGGTCCAATGGAGGCCAGCACCTGTTGGCTGTCAGCCAACCAATGTAAAATGCTTCACTAGTTGCTGGGCAGACTGGCAGTTCCTAGCTCCCCAGGGAGCCCGAGCCCCTCACCCAGGTATGTGATGCCAGTCCCGTAGGCAGAGGGAGCAGGTTTTCCCACTCCCTCAGGAATGTATCCAGCTCAGGTTACCTAAAGAGATAGGGTAAGGTGTGTATCCTCTGCAGGGCCTATCTTAACCAAATTGTCATAGAGCAGAGTTTTTGGGGAGAAACAGAGGTGGCCTTCTGCCACACCCCGTGAGGGCAAAGTGAAAGCAGACCAGAGTAGGAGTATTTAAACCCTCTTTGTCCTGTTATAAATGACTTCCTGAGGCACAGGTGAACAACAGAAAGGACCATGGTATAAAAGCAATTAGCAATTAAAAGAAAGGGACAGAGAGCAAGAAAAAGAAAAGAACAGAGGAAAGGAAGGACATGGGAGGTGATCAGAGGATGAAAGGGAAAGAATGAAAGAAAAGAGGGGGGACGATAATAAAGAGGAGGAAAAATGAAGACAACAAACAAAGACAGCAGTGGGGGAAAGTATTAGGTGAAGGAACTGAGTTTCTAATCCTTATAATACCAAACAAAGACTTTCAAGCTTAAGCTCTTTCCCTCCCAAGGAGAAAAGGAAATAAAAAACCACAGTGCTCTTGTGAATAGCAGATAATCATTATTTGGAAGCTGAAGGCACAATGAAGATTGTGTAAAAATTCTTGAATCTACATTCAAGGCATGATCATTAAATGAAGCCAAAACAGGATGAATTTAGGGGAGGGGAAATGCCCAACACTTTGTGTTGCAACCGCTCATCTGAAATTTATATTTTGTTTGAAAAAATCAAATTTAGTTGAAAATGTATAGGGCCTGCTTTCATTTACAGTAAGGCATCTATGGCTGTATAAAGGAAATGAATCGGGCTCACTCATTATCAGTTCACTTTGAAAATACTTATCTCAAGAGAAGACAGAGTACATTTGTGCCTTACAGACTAACTCAGCTTCTTGCAATCCCCTCACAGCATCTGATGAAGTAAGGCCCCTGCTTACAACAGCTTATGCTAGGCACCTCTGATTTAATTAACCTGTAAGATCCAAATCCAGATGCATTCTGTCTGATGTAAGACTAACAAAGCTAACTATTAATTTCTATCTCAAGAGAAAACAATATTCCACTGTAAGAGATGGTTGAAAACAAAAAAAAGAAACACAAATACAGGGTTTGGACTGGTTTTGTTTTAATATAGCTGTATTACTAATAGGGTTTTTTTGCTTTAAAAATGGGTTAAAGAGTCTCTGACATAATTTTGAAAAAAGGATTTAGGTTCCTAAGTGACTTCAACTGTTTAGAATTAGTTCTAGGCATACACCCTCCAAGATATTTATAATAATTAAAAACATTAATTAATTTGGGTAGGTCCTATGAGGAAAGGTTGCGGGACCTGAACCTGTTCAGCCTTCAAAAGAGAAGGCTGAAGGGGGATCTTGTGGCCTGTTATAAACTGGTTAGGGGGGATCAGCAGGCGCTGGGGGAGTCCCTGTTCCCCCGAGCGCCGCAAGGAGTGACCAGGAACAATGGTCACAAGCTGGCGGAGGGAAGGTTTAAGTTGGACATCAGGAGGCGCTACTTCACGGTCAGGGCAGCTAGGGTCTGGAACCAGCTTCCAAGTGAGGTGGTGCAGGCTCCCACCCTGGGGGTTTTTAAGAGGAGGTTGGATGACCACCTTATTGGGGTCATTTGACCCCAGTGCTCTTCCTGCCATGGCAGGGGGTCGGACTAGATGATCTGCTCAGGTCCCTTCCGACCCTAGAAACTATGAAACTATGAAACTATAATTTCTAGCAGAATAAAAATGTTGAAAGAGTCCTCCCAAATATTTAGTATTTCTGCTTTCAGAAACGAGCTAGAAAAAAAAAAAACTATATCAGAAGGATGTTAGTAGCTTGATAGTATACTTCAGATTTGCAAAAGCTACTCAAAATTAATGGATGTTTTCCTATGCTTGAAATTATTTTGAGAGAGCCATTTTCTTTTTACAATCAGCAAGTGAGATTTCCATGCATGCTTTTCCTTTTATTTTACTTTCTTTATTTGTTTGATGCTGTATTACACACTCTTCACTCTATGAAGTGAAGACATGAAAACAATTGATGAACTTGCATTCCCATGGATTGCATTAGTTATACTGACAGTAAAGGCATAAGTCATTATGTCAGCAGGTAATGAGCACCTTTCCTTCTACCTACAAATTCGACAGCAGCTCTTTATTGGTGTTTTGTATTTTGTACCTTAACAATTCTTTACACATGACACTTTTCCTCGCTCAGCTTTTCCCCCCTCCCTTTTGCAACATATGATGGCTACTGAAATCCTAAATTAATAAGAAAATAGAGCTACAGCTCATCCACACAAGTGCAGTAATGGCTGTAAATGACAAACCCTGCTTTGATGTATTATTTAGAAAGGCAGTGTTGCTGCTACGTTATTCCCGTGGGAGATGACAATCTATGACAGTGTATAGTAATGGGCTGGCAGAGGAGGCTCTCTTTAAACATGCTTTCTACAGGGAAGTGTGAGTGGTAGTACAATGTGAAGGTGCCATGTGGAGGCACTGAGAGGGAGGCTCAGTGCTTGCCCCTACACTTGACTGTGAGCTCCACTCACGGGAGGGTATAGGCAATTGCCATGGTGGAGTGAAACTGTTGTTGCTGGACCCTCACCCAGTCGTGGGCCTGACCCC
>NW_017728992.1:78320059-78338199 GCF_001723915.1 Gavialis gangeticus | reverse complement strand
GTGTGTGTGTGTGTGTGTGTGTGTGTCTAAATGCTAACCCCACCGTCCAACCCCCCCCCCAAAACCACCAACATAACTTACAATCATTAGCTCTGCTTCTGCTAATTGTAGTAGTTGGTAGGTAGCAGTTAAATATTGCTTTGTCTATTTGTCAGGAAGCTTTTACCATGTATTTGTTGTTGTTTTCCCCTTTGTTTGAAAGAGTGGTTTATTATACAGCAGTCATATTGCTCTTCTGCCGGTTCACACACACTGGAAGAACACAGGTAAACCTTGCTGCCAGCAAGCAGGATATGGCTTCAGTGGCAGTAAACTGAATGGGGGTAAAGACACAGAATCTTTCATATCATGGGAGCTAATCTATGACATGGAAACCCACAAAAAGAAGTAATAATTTTTCCGGATACACTTTATTGATGAGGTGGTTTGATAATTTAGAGGTAGATTTAATCCACAGTTTATCCTCTAGAAGCGGAATTGCACTAGTTCGGTTGCACATGAGAAGGGAGGGGGCATATATGTCCTGCATAGCTCAGCCACCTTGCTCTGCACAAGCTTCTTATGTGGCAGCATATCAAATATGGAAAACAGCAGAGTAAGAAGGCATAGTAGTATGGCACTCTGAATATCTTCCCATGCTTCCATCCACCCCTATGGGCTCTGTTAAGGCTTGAAGAGGCAAATAAAACCATCAGCAAGAAATCACCTCTCAGAGCCCCTTTGCAGCCACAAGGAATTGTTCCATGCCAAGCACCTGACCCAGCTATTCAGAGTAAGCTGTGGACTCTGCATTTAATCCACAGCACTTAAAAGTATTTTAAGGAGAAGAAAGATGGCTTAATGATTAGGACATTAGAGCAGGATGCTCAATGACAGGCCTGCATCCTACAGAGCCATGGCATCTGGCCAGTGGGGCTTCCCATGGGAAGTTTGATGGCAGGGGAACAGTGGCCATTAATACTACCACCCTCCACATCTGTCAAATTCCCAAGCTCCACATGACTGAATCAGGACTAAGCCATGTTCCTTCCCCCACCCAGCCTCCTCTGCAGGGTTGAATCAGGGCCAGGCAATGTCTTCTTCCCTCTGCAGGCCTGGTTTGGGGCCAGGCCAAACCTGCATCCTCCTGTGTGCCTAGGTTGGGGCCAGGCTTCCCCCCAACCCCCTTCCATGCAGCCAGATGGGGCTTCTCTGTGCCTGCCCCAGACACTGGATCAGGGCCACCAGCTGGATCCAGCCCATGGATGGACCAGGTGCTGCCCATCTGACCTGCCAAGGAAAAAGGTTGAGCACCACTGTATTAAAGTGTGACTCAGGAGACCAGGCACTCTTCCATAGTCTTTCTATGTGATCTTGTACTAATCACTGAGCTTCCCTAAGCCTCAGTTTCCCATGTAAAAAGCTGAGATAGTAGTCCTTTTCCTTATAGGGATCTGAGACAGGATTTGGGCCCATCCCAGGGTCAGCCACAATGCCCCCCAAGGGCTGTATGTTTCCACTCCTGCCCAGCTCAGACTCTAAGGTAGCCCTAGCTTGGTTGCTTACCTGCCACACCTTGCTCCTGTTGAAGACTGTTACAGTTCAACCCCTGCTGACTTTCCTAGTCTCCATCCAGCCTTCAAGCTTAATAGACCCTCTGAGCTTGTCCAGGCCTCTGTACCCTTAAAAGCTCATTGCATGACTCTGTCCTCCCTACACAATGCCACAGGCTGCACGGGTGTTATTGCTCAATGATGTCACCTGATGTGTATTCCACTAGGCCCCTCTCTGGGCTCCTCAATATTCTCAGCCCCTCTCCAGACTCTCAGACCCTCTGTTCAACTGCATAGTCCCTCTCTGGGCTCCTGGACAATGTACTCACTTATGCAGGCCCCCTCTGGGCCACTGGACCCTATGGTAGCCTATGTAGCCCCACTCTGGGCTGCTGGACCCTCAGGTCCCCTCTTGCCCCCTATCTCTGGGCTTTTGGACCCTGCTCCCATGCTCAGCCCGACTCTCTGGCCTCTTAGATCCCTCGGCCCCCCACACAGCTCTTCTCAGTGGGCTCGTGGATGCTCTGATCTGACATTCAGCCACTCTCTGGCTCCTGGATCTCCTTGATCCCACTCTCTCTGGACTCCTGCACTTCCTGCTTGCCTCCCCCTCTCAATCCCTCCTGGGTTACTGGTCCTCTAAGTAGGCTTTGAGCCTGCTCTCAGCAGGGCTCAAAGCTAAACACTGGTGCAATTTAATAAAAAGCACCTACATTCTCTGGCAGGTACCCAAACCTCTGGGTTTGGCATAAAATCAAGGTCACTTGCCTGTATAAACAAGTCCCTCTCTGCCCTACGTACCTTTCCCTTGTTCCCCAGACTCCAGAGTTGTTTCTTCAGCCCCACTGTCCATTCAGGAGCCCTTCCACCCTGCTGCCAGGAGCTCCTCACTTCATGGCTCTCAGAGATGGACTGCCTGAGTGGCTCAGGCCCAGGGCTTGCTCAACCATGGCTTGCTGCTGGTCATGTGAGTCCCTAATTAACTCTCTTTGCCAGATACAAGCTGGCTCTTAGGTTGCTCTCTCCCTTAAAAGGGCAGGCATGCCCCAGTGCCCTGCTACAGGATGATATAAAGAAAACTACATAAAAATTGTGTGATGTTCAGGTGCTACGGGAAGAGCTAAAAAAAGATGCCTAAGAATTTGTAGTAGCTAATATAGGCAAACAAAATAAAGATATTTGATAGCTGTTAATGAACTCAGCACCATTAGGAGAGAGCCTTGCTGAATATGGGCAGGCTTTCTACATGTTGCAGAACAGGTGGTTAAAGTACACATAACTTGTGGTGGAGAGAAATTCTGATTTGGAGCATGTCCTTTAAAAAATATTGAATATAACTGGGAAAGAATCGAGATAAAAAGGTACTGTAGAGATAAAAGCAGTGCCCTTACTGGACAGCTGACGTTCATGATAGACACCTAGGTCTGAATCCCCAGGTTAGACTAGCACAAATATGAACATCTCCCTACATACTATGTACTGTATTTTCACAGTTTCCTGTACTTGCCCCTGTGGTGTGGGGAATATTCCATGATTCTTTGTGCTGAGACATTCTAAGATCCTTTCAAGTCAATTTTATCAGCTGTCAGAATACTTGTTTATTATTTAGTGGGAATTATGGGAAGGGTACTGGAGGACAATCATAGCTCAGCTAATTTTGCCAGAGTCTTTGCACAGAGTAAATGGGTGGCAGCAATAGAGAAAGCAGAATCCAAGCCAAATAAATTAGATTGGGTTTAAAGTGCACTTTCTATACAGTTGACAGGAGGTATTGCATTAAAACCCAAATAAAGAGCCTTTGTTAACTGTACCATGAAAAAATACCTTCAGAAAAGGCAGCAAGGAGAGCAACATTGCCGCCTGTTTGAAGACCTGAAAAGAGCCATTCTTTCTTTTCAGTTCTTCTATGCATTACATGCTACGATTAGCTTTTGCCACATAGGAGCTCTGTTCAATCACGTACATCAATAAATTAAATTAGTACTTAATTTAGTTTCGTGTATTTATCAGCACATTAGATTAAGGACACAATGTTCTGGGCCTGTGACCATTAATTCATTTCCCAGCAAGGAAAAAATCCACTTCTGGAGTCCACTAATCTACTTGGAGTTTCAAGAAACAATAATGACATAGCCTCTAATACTTGTTAGTTGCTTGCAGGTTATGAATGTGTTCCTTCTTGAATGTCGTGTATAAAATAAGATGGCATTAACTTTCCAGTTTCTATTTAGTTGGAACATGTGGCTTCACTGTATAGAAATATGAAACTTTGAGAATTTATGTGAACCTGTTCTTCAGTTTTTGGTTTGATGAATTCATGTTGCCATTTTTCACAAAGCTTCCACACAGGGTCACAGACTGGTATCTGTTTTTCCCAAATTAATCCTAAGTTTGCAAGACAGGTTTGCAAATATTTTAACAAACCCAGAGTTTCAAATTTGTAACAAATCTTAGGCTTAAGAATTATTATTCTATTTATATTTCAGTAGCATCCAGAACCCCATTCAGGATTACAGTCCCATTTTATAAATTGATATGAAAACACATAGGAAACTATATTTTCCACCCCAAAATAGTCTAATCATCTAACCAGATGCATTTTTCTGTTTTGTGATTCTTATTATGACCTTTTTATTCAGCTCTAGTAATTTATCTGATTTATTCTTCTAGAATATATCTACAAATGAGGCAACTTTTGGGGAGAACTTTAGTACGCATCTATGCACACTTCTAAGCACAAAAAATAGTGGAATTACAATTTGAGAGTACTTTTACACAACTATGCAAGAGATGAAAGAAGGTTTCTTATGTGCCTCTCATGAATAAGAATAAGGCACAAAAATTGGGGTAGAAGATATTATAAAAGAATGCTGGAACAAGTCTCCAGTAAATGCGATATCATTGCCATTCTTACCTGGAAGATACTACTTTTACAACTGATGTCTAAGCAACACCATTTTTAACTCCTGGATACTTGTGGGATAGGGTAATTAGTGGTGAGGACTGTAATGCTGGAGATCTTTTTCTAATATTAGCTATCAACATTAATTAGCATCTGGATTGTTTTGGAAATATTCCTGATTAAAATACAGCCTCTCTGAAGGTTTCTCAGGGTCTCTGGTTCCCCACATTGCCTAGATAGTGATATGTCTGACAAACTAAATCATTTTAAAAGTCTTTCAGATCAAAGTTGAGAGTGTGCTTTTCATCACTGTAGGGGGGACTTAATGCTTAGACTGTCTTCCTGGGAACTACAGTTCCTTATCTGATGTTTTTTTCAATGTGGAATGATTAGTAGTGAGGATATTATGGAATACATGGAGGAGGCAACCTGTCTGTAAAAGAAAAACAAACAAAAACAGCACTGGAAACAGCCTTTTAAAAACCAGTGCTGCACTAGTAGAGCTAAATCATCTGGGATGCCTGGGACTCAGTTGTTGAGGTCATAACCAGGGTGTAACAGAGCCTGCACCCCCAGAGGTGGCCATGGTGACTTGAATCCTGCACCATGCTAAAGTACCCTTCTTTTGTTCTCAGCTGCAACACCTTCTATTATTAGTAATGTTTATAAAGGAAACTACCCAAAAGTCTTAAAGTATGCCATAACCTGTCTTCTGCTCATGGATTCATCTTGGACCATGCTATATGTGCCCTTCTGGCCTGCACGTGCCTCCCAAGGGCAGCCATTGCTTTAGGAGCTAGTCATGGCCTCTGAACCTCCCCTATAGCTACGCCCATGCCTCACAGGTGTTTCTAGTTATCACAAACCACAAGGCCGCTTCTGGCCTCCATGCCCTTGTCATGACCCTGACCTTCCTGACTTCTGCCCCAAATGCTCTGGCTGGTCCATCTGGCCTAGATCCACCTAACTGGGTCTGGCTTCCTGGCCTCCAGCCCCTCCTAGGTTCTTATTGCTGCCCCTCATGGGCTGTAGGCCCCATGGTCCCAAACTCTGTCCCTCTCTATGCTGTCCATTAAGTGCTGAAATGAACATTGTGAGTTCCATATTTGAAAAGTCAAGGGCTTGGGTGGCAAAAGCACTGTCATCAGTGTAAACTATTTTTTGTCAGCCAGTCACAGGCAGGTTATTGATTTACAGGTTGAAAAGAAGAGGCACTGCTACTGACCCCTGAGGGAGGCCATTGGTTTTATGTCTCCAATAGTTCAGTTGGCCAGGTGAACTCTAAAGATAGTACTACTTTGACTAGACGAGTGGCCCAATGTGGTAGAATTCCTGATATTTTTGCCAGAGGACTGGTAAGCCAAACAGTGTCACAGTGTCATATGCTGCTGTTAAATCAAGGAAGACAACACCAGTCTTCAGGTTTTTCTGAAAGCAATTTCCAAGGAAGGTAGTCAAGGCTAGAACTTGATCACAAGTGCTCTGGCCATGGCAGAATCCAGCCTAGGCTGGGCCAAGAATCAGTTACTGGAGAAATGTTGCAGATCCATGAATACATGTATTCATGTATTGAGTTGCTTTGTCATATTTTTAGTCCATGCTTTAATGAAGAAGGGGAACTTCCTTGAAATCTACAGTGATGCTGTATTGAATACTAAGTGATGCAAAACATGATGATTGAAGTACAGAGTATTCTACATGCTGTATCTCCTCTCTCCATTTTGCCTTTCCCCTGGAAGCTAAAATCTTTCTTAAACTTCCACTGCTATCCATTACAGACACCAAGAATCCTATGGCTATGGTAAAGCTTGTGTGTTTTCAGCAACAACTCAGTTTCACTGGGTTACTTCAATCTGTCTGATTTTATTATAAAAAAATTCAGTGTTCTGCTTGTCTCCATTACAATATCTGACATCCATATACATGTTGATATTACAACATTTTAGTTCATACATTCACCAATGACATTTTTTGTAATGCAACTTTACTCCTGGTCTAAGACCAAATTATATTTGGTATAATTCCATTGACTGCAGGCACATTTGACAGCTGGAGCATCTCTTGGTTATAAAGTCTAAATGTGCCAATCACTCATGATCAGTACTGTGTGAAATAAGAAATATGAAAATGTGGAATGAGAGGGCATAAAGGAAATTTAGAAATAAACCTCCATTTCAATGAGCAGTGACTGGTTGTCTCTATGTCAGTCTCAGGAAAAAAGCTAAGTACTGAATGAGCATAAACATTGAATAGTCTTTTTCCATCTTTTTTTAGAAGTCTTGCCTTCAGTTTAAGACCAGGTCAATGTTCGGAAAACTCACACGGTGAGCCATACCCAAAAGGGTCACCTGGAAGTGGTTCTATGGATATGGGTGGATTTAGGATTTTGAAAAGGGTTGTATAGATGCTGTGGCATCACATATACCACA
The DNA here is from genome assembly GCF_001723915.1 of Gavialis gangeticus. Lineage (NCBI taxonomy): Eukaryota > Metazoa > Chordata > Crocodylia > Gavialidae > Gavialis > Gavialis gangeticus. The sequence continues at coordinate 78,331,336 of NW_017728992.1, read as the reverse complement.
ACACATTTTTCTCCAGTTAGAGAAACTAGAAGCTTTACTAATATATTAGGCTAGCACTATATTATTTAGTTTAAGATCAAAGCAAAAACAAATAGAACTGTGCCCTGATTTCCTAGATTATATATAAAATTTAAAAAAAAGACACAACAAGATAGGAAAAAACTAGGCAAAATAATCAAAAGATATTGTGTCATTAGTTGTGTAGTCACTTTAGTCATTATAGCTACAAGTACATCTCTTATTCAGATTTATAAAACAAAATTCAGTCTTTTTGAGTGTCTTGACAGTGCCTCCAATACTTAACTGTCAATTCTATACCTCAGTTAATATCACCAGACCAGAGTTAAGGTTTTTAGAGCTAAAAACAGTCTGCAGGGCTGTGAAATGGAAGTGAGACAGTACCAAGAATGGCTAACAGGCAGGAAAGTTGCAGAAGAAATTGTAGTTTGAATAGTGGAATGTCAGAGCCAGTATAAAAGACAGCATGTTCAACAACAGTGACAAAGTTTGCTGTGTCACCCATCTCCCTGGAGAACATCTGTCCAAATGTCCTTGGACACTGCCTTTAAGTAGATAAGACACCAGAAAAACCTGCAGCCAAGGCTCCTGAGAAGACTCCAGCCAAGAACCCTTCAAAAAGTCCATTCTCAACGGTAGTACAAAAATCAGGCTGCAAAGCAGGTGTAACTAAACAGCCGGATATTCTAGGACTGCCAAATTGCTGAGTGCCATAACATTCACTGCATGGTGAAAACCCAAGGTTGCATACAGTATCTTGGCTTCATAGTTAGGCAGTATAGTTAGGCAGCACCTACATTGGAAGCAGGGATGAGTCAGCCACCTCCAGTTGGGATTGTGAAGCTGAAAATGGCTGTCTTGTGTCTTGTCTCTCAGCTATACTCAACTTATATTGGGTGCAGCACTGTACTGAGTCATTGGATTAATGGTATCTCATTGTATCTCTGTGTTCTAACATCATCCAGTCACATGCTTCTTACTGGAAGAGTTTTGATTTTTATCAGATTAACTGTGTTCAAGTCAGATATTTTAATGTCCTCTGGGATGTAGGATGCTGTGAACATGCAACATATCTTCAAATGGAGATAATGTGGAAACTTCACTTATGAAAGCACTGTGGGATATTTCAGTTCTCATAGTAAGAAAGAGAACAAATTAAATTATGGAAAAATGATTTCTGAGTGAAGAGGAAAAAAATTGCATATTTGAAATCCTGCTGAGCTTACTTATTTTCCAATGAAAAAAATTTAAAATAACCCTAAACCTTAAATCTTTGTGGTATTTGTTTTTGGGCCTGTGTTTATAATTTCCAGTATGGAATATTTCTGTATATATTATAATGTTGCTAATTAGGAAAAAAGCTGTTTGCATTGCCAAAGGCTTTTTTTTAACATAGTATCTATGGTTTGAGTCTATGTATATCACTGGGTGTATATTACAGTGTCTCACCCAATGTTGTAACTGAATTATAGGTGTGCTGATCAGCTCTTTCCACACAATCAAGTTATGCATTGCTTCCTATTGCTGAATTGTGACAAGAGAGGTATGTGCTGCTCAGAGCTGTGCTAATACTGCAAAGATGTCATGAATATTTGTCTGAACAGGAAAACTAATTCATTTTAATTGGGTTTGCATCCCTTCAGCATCTGCTTTCTGATCTGGATAAATGCTTCCTGGAAACTTTAATATAACTCAACAGTGAGAGCTCACCTGCAGTTCTGTGTGCAGTTCTGGTCACCCCATCTCAGGAAAAGTATTAGAGAATTAGAGGGGATTCCAAGAAGAGTAATAAGAATGATCCAAGGTCCTAAAAAAAAAAATCTTTTAAAGGAGATAGGTTGAGACTGTGCACCTGTTTTAAGGTAGACAGCAGTAAACACGATAAAACTGTATAAAATAATGAGATGCTATAGAGATGATACATGGGGGATGTCTTTTGACTGTCTCATAAGTCAAGCTCCATGGGAGACCCAATGATATTTAAGTTAAGATATTCAAAGCAGGCAAAAGAAAATATGTTTTCACATAATGTGTAATTAAACTGTAGCTCATTGTCACAAGAAACCACCAAGACCAGTAATTTTAAAAGATTCAGAAGTAATTTTTGCTGACCTCAGTGAGAGGGCAGATAACAGACTAAGTGGGCCTTGGACTGACCTGGTACAGTCATGACATTCCTATGACCAGATTAAAGCCAGCAACCTTATTTCACTGAAGATTTTTTTTTAAATTTAAACTTTAAAAAATTAAGCCCCTGATCCAGCACAATACTTAAGAAAGCATGCCTCAGACATGAAGGAAGCGCCACTGTTCTTCAGGTTAGATACATGTGAGGTGCTTATCAGGCAGATCAGTCAGCTTGACCTCTATACCTGGATCATGGAGCAGGTCTTGAAGGAATCCATTGTGAACCACCAGGAGGACAACAAGGTGATCAGAAACAGTCAGCATGGATTCACTAAGAGCAAGTCATGCCTAACCATTCTGATTGCCTTCTATGATAAAGCGGCACTCCCCGTGGATGAGGGGAGAGCAGTGAATTGGTATAACTTGACTTTAGAAAGGCTTTTGATGATGCTTCCCATGCCCTTCTCATTAACAAGCTCAGGAAATACAGGCTAGATAACAGTACTGTGAGGTGCATGCATAACTTGTTGAATCATTGTATTTAATGAGTAGTCCTCAATGCTTCTATGTCTGGTTGGGGGGAGGTATCAAGTGGATTTCCCCAGGGGTCTGTCCTGCATCTGGTATTTTTCAATATCTTCATTAATGACTTGGATTGTAGGATTGAGTGCACGCTTAGCAAATCTACAGATGACAGCAAGTTGGGTAGAATTGTGGACACTTTGGAGGACAGGGCTAGGATCCAGAATGACCTGGATAGACTGGAGAAATTATCTGTAATCAAGCAGATGAGATTCAACAAGGAGAACTGCAAAGTCCTTCACTTGGGATGAAATAACTGCATGCACAAATGCACATTGAGGAGTGACTGGCTAGGCTGTACTACTGCAGGCAATGGCCTATGGCATGGGCGGGCAAAATGGTGGATCTGGCTGGTGGCTGGACTCCATTTCCCAGCAGCCCCTGCCTGCATTGCTGCAGCGGGTTTCCATGGAGACTCCAGCAGTCACGGGGCCATAACAGGGTGAGCCCAGGGTTTCCATGGAGACTGGCCCCAGCAGAGCTGGCAGGGTGCACAGCTGGGTGGGGAGCTGCTCTGGGGCCAGAGACTGGGATCTTGTGGCAGTGACAGTGTAGTTCAGAGCCAGGCAGAGCTGTGAACCACTGCCTGCAGAGCCCTGACCTATGGGCTACAATGGATGATTAACTAAAAATGAGCCAACACTGTGTCTTGTTACAAAAAAAGCCAACAGGGTACTGGATTGTATTAACAGGAGTGTTGCTTGCAAATGAAGAGAAGTGATTATTTCATTCAGTTTAGCACTGGTGAGATATCATGTGGAATACTGTGTCCAGTTTCAGGCCCCACACTTCAAGAAAGATGTGGACAGTTTGGAAAGAGTCCAGCCCAGGCAACAAAAATTGTCAGGGGAATGGAAGACAAGACTTATGAGAAAAGGCTGAAAGAATTAGGGTTATTTAGCCTGGAGAAGACAAGGATGAGGGGGGATTTGATAACAGTCTTTAAATACTAAAAGGACAATTACAGAGAGGATGAAGATGATGAAGATGGGCTTTTATTTGTGGCTGTAGGGGACAGGACTAGGAGCAATGACTCAAGCTGCAGTAGGGGAAATTTAGACTGGAGATTAGGAGGAACTTTCTGACTATCAGGGTGGTCAAGCATGGGAACAAGCTACCTAAAAAAGTGTGGAATCTCCATTGCTGGAAACTTTCAAAAGCAGGTTAGGCTGGGGTGGTTTAGTCAGAGATGCTCCTGCCTTGAGCAGGGAGCTGGACTAGATGAACTTGTGAGGTCCCTTCCAATCCTACATTCCTATGATCCTATGATTTTATCATCTTGTGTTCAACAGCTCTGCTGGGTTAGAGCCTAAAAGGATTGAGTTGACCTAGTCCCAATACTGAAAACATTAAACACTCAGGATACTCAGTGCTGGAGTCATATCAGATTTTTCTTTGTTTTTTGCTCTTCACAGATAGTTTAACAAACTAATTTATGGGCAGAAAAATAGGCAGGGATAAGGAATTTTCAATGTATTTTAAACTCCATGGAACAGCATATAATTCTATGTTCATGTCTTCAGTCATATCAGGTTTGCTGTCTTTTCTTTTTTTCTTCTTCTTCTGTTTAGATTACAGGGATTGCAAACACTCGGAAAATCCTTTGACTGATAGAGACTACTTATTTAAAATAAGATATTAACATTTGTCACATAATTGATATTCTTAGGTTCCTTCATGGGTAGTCTTCACAGTAGTGAAGTGAAGATATGCAAATCCCATAGCCATCCTTTTGAAGTGCCACAATGAAGGCAATTTCTTGCTTGTTTTTCAGTTTGGAAGAATTCTGTGTGGAGTCCTTATGGTCAGATTTGAATGCTAGTACATAATACAGGAGAGCTCTCTTTGTTTTCCCATGTGAATCTAAATTAATATTTTTGGAGTCTTTGCTAGAAGGAAGGAGTTTAGGGATATCCTGCTGACAGGAGAATTAATTCATTTCATTTGGAAAGTTAATAGGAACTCAACAAGTTAAGCTTCTAGGGACTTAGGAAGGTCAAAAGCATAATTCAGCTTCATGCTTATTTATTTATTTTTGTCCTTTCTTTTACTGGATTTGAGAGAGAGATGGTGGAAATGATTTTTTTTTATCCTTGTGGTTTCTTCTCAGACATTGAACTGACTGCATTATGTTAGGGGAACAGAGTGTTCTACCATTCCCTCTCCTTGTCAGATCAACATAAAAAGGAAAAAAAAATCACTTTCTATGTAGAGCTTACAATGTAAAAAACACTAGTTACTCTAATGTAAATCTAAGTAAGCCATCAAAGTCAATGGACTTACTATGAATTACACTACTGTAACTGAAATGAAAATCCAGCACCATGTTTTATTAGGATTTCTAACTTAATATGCAATACATTTAATGTGTATCATAATGTGGGGTTTATTTTAACAGTTTTATTGTTATAAGTGGAAGCTGTTCATTTCCTCTTGTCCTCTTCTATAAGAATTTCCTAGATGGTATCAAAAGAAAAGATCATTGCTGAAAACCCACCTATTCTAATCCAGTGTTTTAAATGTACTTTGTATTTACAAAAGAGAGCATCATTAGGCACCTTACTAGTGTCCAATATATCACAGTGTATAATTATGATGGAATAACTCTGGTATAAAGGAGTGGTGAATCAGTTTCTTTCCAATTTCTGCTATACCCTGTTCTATCACAAATTGTTAAAAACTTCTGTCTTTGAAAGTCTATGAATCAGATTAAGATCCAACTCCTGTTTGGTTTCAGACATGCCTAAAGGGACTTTGGCAACAGTTAGCACTAAGTTCCAAAGAATGAACCAAATAGGTGTACTCTCAAACCTCAGTTGTCACATAAGTTCAGATCACAACTCCGTGTTGGACTGCAGAGTTCTCTTGGCACTGTATTTCACCTTCTGGGAGCTGCAATTTGATCACCTGGATATTTGTGCTCTGTTGTGATTCAGTTTGGTGCTGGGCAGGTGCCTAAGTACTAGTAGACTTTTTCTGATATCCTTTATTGGACTAAGTGACAGGATGACAGGAGGAAGGGTACCTGATACCTGAAAGCTTGTCCAACTACTCTCCCAATAAGAGACATCACAATAAAGCCTTACCTCTTGGACATTTCCTGGACCATCACAGCCACAAGACCACTCCAACGTACCGAGAAGTCCTATTAAGCATTCTCAGAGCACATTTCACTCACATCAACAACATTAAAATCATGGTGGCCATGTTTAAATGAGTTGCTGACTGCGCAATAGCCCATGATTGCTGTGCAGTATTTTCACTTGGGAGGAAGCATGACACGATGCTACTGCACAGCAGTCATGAGCTACTGCAGTTAGCATCATGAAAAAGCTGTTCCTTGGTGCAACTGCACAATAAACCAGTTACTTCATAGTCATGTAGAACTTGTTTATGCAAGTACTACATGACTGTACTGTAACTACTGAGCAGTCAGTGTTTTGTGTAAATACCTTTGATAGTGATAGTGGTGGGAGTGGGGCCCACAATGTTGCCCAATAGCCTAGTGATTAGAGCACTTACCTAGAAAATGGGAAACCTAGATTCACATACCTCCCTGGTCTGAAGGGATTTGGTTTTACATCTCCCACTTTCCTTTAGGTTAGGGACAGACATTCAAAAATCCTGAGCCTGAATTGATTCAATCTTTGAAAGTTAGTTAAACCTGACTAGGCTAAATCAGTTCTGTAACTGGACAGACATCTCAGAAATGCAGGCACATGCCTGCAGTGGCTTAGGCTAGAAGCTGGGGGGCACTAGAGCAGCCCTCCTTTCCATCCAAAGCATGGAGCTGAGGGGGGCATAGCCAGGCTCAGCAGGATCTCTGATTAGCCCAGCAGGGAATTGATAACAGTGTTTATCACCCAATTAAGAACACAACAGAGGGATATTACCAACTACTTGTTGATTCTGCCTGTTGATTCAACCTGTTGATTCATCATGGACAGTAGCCAGCATGTGGTCTGCTAGCTAATACACAGACACCTCCTCAGCAAGGAAGAGGGGAGTAGGGAATTCCTGCTTAGCAAGGAGTGGTGAGGGGGAGGAGTGGGAGCTACAACCAGGGAGCAGAGGGGAGGGGCCAGCCCTGCTGTGGAGCAGAGAGTGCTGCCCAGCCCAGAGAGCATGCTGGGATAATGGGGTTGTCTTAAAACAACAAGGGGTCTGGAACAGGCATCGCATTAACTGGTTTGAGCCAAATAAGTCTGATATTACATTCAAGCAGGTTTATCTCAAAACAGTTTCAGCCATTCTCAAACTGGTTTATGTGCACTAAACATCTGTTCTGTTACAAGTTTAAACCAGTTTCTGATCACTTAAACTAGTTTATGTGTAATGTTTGTCCCTAGCCTCAGAGTCATTGGCTAACAAATAAATAACCCTTACAGCTTGGATCAAAATGAAAGTCTATTCTTCCCAGGGGAGTGCTCTAAATATTCAGTAACAGAGTCATGACCTCTCTTGTTTGTTGTCCTTCTGATTCCATGATTTTTGTATTCTTGGTTGCCAAGTGGACCAAATTCAAGAAAGATGGAAAGCTTTTTCCTTGACCTCTTTTATAGCTGGTGGTTTAGGAATTTTCCAGGGAAGGACGTGTACATTTGAATCCCTCTCCACAAAGCAAGAAGGGCCTAAAACTTAGGTCCTCCACTTCCTGGTGAATATTTAAACCATAAGGCTACTGGGAGAGTTACAGGCAGCACCACCAGTTGGATGATTACCCTCAGAAGCAATTTAAGACATCGTGGGTCACTACTTAACAGAGGAAATTAATGTTCCACCTGCAAAAGTTTCCAAAACTCTGGAGATGGTCACATAGCAGTAGTTTTCTTTTACTGTTGGATATCTCTAGATGTCTCTAGTATGTCTGAATTACACTTTAGAATGCCTCAAGTGCCTCCCTCTTTCCACTGTCTGTATAGAGAACCTGGGCAGTCGGTGAAATTGTATTGCTCTCCAAGGCCAGGAGTCTTCTGTTTTGTGTGGGTTCTGTGATTAGTCTATGAATAAATCATGATTTTCCTGACTATATTTGTTTTTCAAAATTATTCTGTGATGTAGGAAATAGGGATATATCCATTTGTTAAAGAAACAAACAGAAACAAATTGAACCAGGTGGATGTTAGGCGGTGTAAAACTTCCCTTTGGTTTATACCACTGATTCTTATCCAATGGCATCCTGGGGTGCCTTGAGATCCTTATAAGGGTGCCTTTAGACACCACACAAGGTTACACCTTTAGGTGTGCAAACATGATTTACAAAATAAACTCAGACATTTCAAATATGAATTCATAGTATTAAAACCATTTTGCTTTGTTATCATCTTTGAGTTTTCTGAAACAGAAGAATTGATCTAATACTTTTCTGTAGTGAAAAAATGAGTGAAAACTAAGAGCTGCCACTTTTCAAGGAGTGCCTCAAGTCTAACAAGTGGCGTCTCAAATCTAACAACGGGGTCCTCAGGTCTGAAAAGGTTGAGAATCACTGGTATAGACCATGGGTCAAAATATTCTGTTTTTTATCTTGCATAGTAATTTACTGTTTTTCAAAGAGATTCCAAAGTTGATGTAAAATACAATGACCAATTTGAGTGGAAAATCCTGATCTGATAGCTTTTATACCAACTTCCGTGGGGCAAAGCTGTACTACAACCCAGTGCATCCACAGGTGGTGGATAGTGGAATGACCTTCAGGGAAGGTTAGTTGTGAAATAAGCAGGGGTAACTCTGACAAATAAGTAGTCATGGACCAAGCAGCAGCAGTACCAGTAGGATGTGGTGAGGACAGCAGATGGCAATGTTTTCCCTCCTGAAAAGCCACATATATCTTTTGATAGTGTTGTGATATGGCAAGTATAGGCCACCACTAAAATAAGCCTGTCCAGCCTCCAGCCATGGGTCTACAAGTCCTCAATATTGGAGCAGGTAAAAGACATTAGAATCTCAATGGCTGAGAAGGTAGATGAAGGCTGTAGTGGAACAAGATCCCCAGTTGTCTTTGTCTCTATGCCATTGGATCAAGGTCCCATTCTGTCAAGAACCATGTGGAAGTTGACATGCAGCAGCTTCTCCATGATAAAAGAAGCCAGGCACGGGTGTCTTCTATGAAAACAGCTTTTCCAACACATTCGTCAAGCCCTTTGGTGACTAGCTAATGGTGACAGCAGTAGGATTTTGAAGTCTGGAAGCTCCTAGTCACCAACTGGCATGAAGATCGCAGTTACAAGAAGGTCATCTAGCACTTGGATGAGACAGGACTATGATCTGGCGGCTGTAATTGACTGAGCAGCCCTCTTCAGGGTTCCCTTTATTTACCCCACATAGAGAGTGGGCTAGAAAACTTGCACTAAACATAGCCTGTCTACCTTTTTTCTGACTGGATCTTTCTGACATCCAGTGGGATCACCTTTACTGTGGTTGAAAATACCAGTGAAGATGCACCATCATTTTTGGGACCTGGAACATCAGGACCCCCATGAACAACCCTAATAGTGAATGCCCTAAGTGCCATACTACAATCATGGCCTGGACAGCAACATCAGGGACCAACTTAAGTGACACAACATCAGTGTAGTTATACTGAGCAAGACCTGCCAAGCAGGAGATGGCAGCTCAAAGAATATGGAGGCAGCTATACCTCCTTCTAGAAGGTAAACAGGAAGGAGATATCCGACTTCATGGAGTTGGTTTTGCTATTAAGAATTAATTCATAAACCAACTCAATGAGTTCCCTATTGGAATTAATGAGTGCCTCATGACTCCATTTTAAACTGGCAGACAGCCAGTTTGCCACTATCATCAGAGCTTATGCCCCAACTCTTGATACCACCGATGAAAGCAAGGAGGAATTCTATGCCAAACTTGACCAAGTCCTTTTTGATGTTCCAGAGGGAGACTGACTTGTTCTTCTCAGTGATTCCAATGTCAGAGTCAGAAGGAACTCTAACCTCTGGAATGGAACTACTGGCAAGGAAGGAGTAGGAAAGTTCAACTCCAATGGCATCCTTCTTTTGACCAAATGTGTGGTACATGGATACATCATCACCCTGATCTGCCAGAAAAACAGGCACAAGGCATCATGGCAATACCCACAATCTAAACATTGGCACCTGACTGACTGCCATTGCCTGTACCCGGGATTGCAAAGATGTCTGCATCACCCTAGCTATGCTAGAAGCTGATGATTGCAGGACTGATCACTGACTCATCCACTAGGTTACATCACTCAACTGGATCCCAAATGATGGCTGCAGCAGAAGCAATGTCAATGGAAGATCAACGTTGAAGGACTCAAAGACCCAAGCAAGTCTTCCACCAGTGCCTTGACAAAAAATGCTTAATACCAATCAGCAACAATAGGAGAATGTCAGCAGCATGTGGGGTGCCTTCAAGGCCACCGTCATCAGCATGTGTGAAGAAACAGTTGGATTCTCTACCAGGAAAATCAAGACTGGTTTGATGAGAACAACCAAGAGATCCCAGAGTTGATTGACTGCAAGTGCAAAGCCTTTTGTACTTAGCAAAATGACACCAACTACAAACAAAAGAAATTGCTATCATCTGGACATGCAGAGAGAAACCAGGAAAGCCAAGGCTGTGATGGAACTCCAGCTAGTTACAAATATCAAGGACAATAAAAAGTCCTTTTTTAGATATGTGGGGAGCCGGAGAAAAAGCAAGGGCAACGTTGGACCCCTGCTAAACCAGATGGGGCAACCGACAACTGACACCCAGGAAAAAGTAAAATTGCTAAATGGGTACTTTGTGTCAGTTTTTCACCAGTCCCATGGGATGTCCCTGCCCACTATGGGTCAGGGAAACCCAGGTAAGGGAGATTCCTTGCCCTCCATCGAAGATGACCTTGTGAAGGAACATCTTGACAGGCTGAAGACCCTCAAGTCACCCGGCCCTGAGGGGTTACACCGTAGGGTACTCAGAGTGCTGGCGAGCATCATAGCTCAGCCCCTGGCACAGATCTTTGAGAGCTCTTGGCGCTCTGGTGAAGTGCCTGATGATTGGAAGCGGGCCAATGTCATGCCTATTTTCAAGAAAGGGAGGAAAGTAGATCCAGAAAACTACAGGCCCATCAGCCTGACCTCTATTCTGGGAAAGTTCTTGGAAAAGATTATCAAAGAGGCCATCCTTAACAGACTAGCTGAAGGCAATATCCTGAGGGATACCCAGCATGGTTTGTTGCGGGTAGGTCTTGCTTGACTAATCTCATTTCCTTTTATGACCAGGTGACTTATCACCTGGACAAGGGAGAAGAAATAGATGTTGTATATCTTGACTTTTAAAAAGCCTTCGATCTGGTATCCCACGATCACCTCTTGGCTAAACTGGCTAAGTGCAGCCTTGACCTCACCACAATCCACTGGCTGGGGAATTGGCTCCGCGGTAGGACCCAGAGGGTGGTGGTCAATGGGAGCCAATTGTCTTGGTGCGCTGTGACCAGTGGGGTCCCTCAAGGCTCTGTCCCAGGGCCTATACTATTTAACATCTTCATCAATGATGTGGACATTGGTGTCAGAAACGGACTGGCCAAATTTG
>NW_017728992.1:78302406-78315059 GCF_001723915.1 Gavialis gangeticus | reverse complement strand
ACTTTGAACGCCTTCAAGACACATTTGGACACTTATCTTGCTGGGATCCTATGATGCCTGCTGACTTCCTGCCCCTGGGGCAGGGGGCTGGGCTCGATGATACTTCGGGGTCCCTTCCAGCCCAAATGTCTATGAAATGTCTATGAAATTTATGAATCTCCAATAACCCAAGCCAGGGGTCCAAAGGAGGACCCTCATTATGAAGAACAAATGGAAAGACAAGGCTAAGAAGATTCAGTGTCTCACTGACATCCATGATATGCATGGTTTCTTCAGTGCCACCAAAGCCACCTTTACTCCAAACACTCAGGGACCAACCCCCTTGAGACCTGATCAAGTAAAGGGGAGCCTGTTGGAAGGAGCATTTTGAAGACCTTCTTAATCAAGACTCTGTTGTGGACAAGAGTGTTCTCAAGTCCATCCCACAACAAACAGACATGATCTAAGAATTCATAGTTTCTAGGGTCGGAAGGGACCTGAACACATCATCAAGTCCAACCTCCTGCCCTGGGCAGGAATGAGTGCTGGGATCATAACACCCCAGCCAGATATCTATCCAACCTCCTCTTGAAGACACCCAAGGTAGGAGAGAACATCACCTCCCTTGGGAGCCCATTCCAGAGCCTGCCAGCCCTAACCATAAAGTAATGCCTCCTTATATCAAGCCTGAACCTGCTCTCACTCAATTTGTGGCTGTTATCCCAGGTGGTGCCCAGGGGAACAGAGCTTCACCTATTTTCCACTTGTCCCCCCTGGTGAGTTTGTAGATGGCCACCAGATCCCTTCTTAGTCTTCTCTTGTGGAGGCTGAATATATTCAGGCCCTTTAGTCTATCTTCATAGGGCCTGGCCTGCTGCCCCCTGACCATGTAAGTGGCCCTCCTCTGGACCCTCTCAAGGTTAGCCACATCCCTCTTGAAGTATGGTGCCCAGAACTGGACATAGTACTCCAACTGCAGCCTGACCAGTGCCACATAGAGGGGAAGGATCACCTCTATGCATCTGTAGATGCATGACAAGGTGCAATTATCCTTACTAACCACTTCCTGGCATTGGCAGTTCATGTCCATCCTGGAGTCAACAATGACTCCAAGATCCCTTTCAGCCACTGTGTTGTTGAGAAGGGTGTTCCCCAACCTATAGATATGTTGCAGGTTCCTTCGCCCTAGACACAGCACCTTGCACTTGTCTGCATTGAATTCCATTATATTCTCATCTGCCCACCTCTGTAACTTGCCTAGATCTAGTTGGATTCTGTCCCTCCCCTCCAGTGTGCCCACTTCTCCCCACATCTTTGTGTCATGAGCAAATTTGGACAGCATGCTTTCCACACCCACCTCCAACTCACTGATAAAGAAGTTGAATAGCACAGGCCCAAGAACTGAGCCCTGGGGAACTCCACTGCCCACATCCCTCCAGGTTGAAGATGACCCATCCACCACCACTTTCTAGATCCGACCGTTGAGCCAATTTGCCACCCATCTGACTGTGTAGGCATCAATGCAACAGTTGTCTAGTTTTTTTTATGGGAATTGGGTGAGAAGCAGTGTCAAATGCCTTCTTGAAGTCCAGGTAGATGACATCCACCTCAACACCTGCATCCAAAGACTTTGTGACCCGGTCATAAAAGGAAACAAGGTTAGTCAGGTAGGATCTGCCTGCATTGAACCCGTGCTGGTTGCCCCTGAGCATTACCTCCCATGCTGGGCCTCCGCAGATGTGTTCCTTGATAATTTTCTCAAAGGTCTTCCCAAGGACTGAGGTGAGACTAACTGGCCTATAGTTAGCAAGGACTTCCTTTCTCCTCTTCTTGTAAATGGGGGTCACATTGGCCCTTTTCCAGTCATTTGGGTCCTGGCCAGAGTAACACGAGCACTCATACAGCTATGCCAGGGGCCCTATGCTATGCTATGATCTCCTCCAATTCCTTCAGTATCCTCAGATTAAGAGCATCCAGACCTGCTGATTTATACATGCCCAGCCCCTCCAAGAATTCCTTTACTAGATTGTCCCTGACTGTAGGCATGGTGTTGTGTCCCCTGAGCCTGTCCATAATCCTAGTGGGGGAGTTGTCCCAGTCTCTGCTCAGAAATATGGAGGCAAAGAACTTTGTGGAGAGATCAGTTTTTCCTTTTGCTGCAATCAACAGATTGCTAAGCTTGTCCTGTAGGGGCCTGTGGCAGGAGGGAGAGAAGCTCACATCACAGCTTCATGACCTCATCTTAATGATTTGGAATGATGAAGAAATCCCAGATGACCCCAGGAATGCTATGATTATGACAATCTTCAAGAAAGGAGACAAGTCTGACTCTGGAAACTACAGAGGGATCACCTTTCTGTCCAGCATGAGAAGAATATTGTGAGAACCTTCCTGAACCATTTACTTATACTTGCTGAAGAGCTCCTCCCAGAATCTCAGTGTGGGTTTAAGGAATCAAGAGGCACAACTGACATGATCTTCACAGATCACCAACTGCAGGAGAAATTCCAGGAATAAACCTCTCTACATGGCCTTCTTTGACCTCATGAGGTGTGTTCACCTATTGAGCAGCTCAAATAGAAGTGGTGCACATTTGAGCCAGGGCTTTTTGCCCCAGTGCATGTTCTTGGACATGCACTTTGTTGAGGAGCAAATTGTACCACTTGGGGCAAAATAACCCTGCCTGGCTCCTCCTGGATCTGCAGCCAGGGGGAGCTAGAGCCTGGGGCCAGCACCTGTGCTGTCCCTAGCAATATAAAAAGCTGCCCTGTCCTGGCCCCATCAGTACAACAAGCTGCCCTGGCAAATAGCTCAGGGCTACTCACTCTCAGGAGCTTCTGAGGCCCACCCAATTGGTACCTGAGGACACTACCGCTTGTGCCAGCTGGACTGCTGAAGCAGCCCTGAGAGTTCCCTGCATTCTTTACCCACTGCTGCAGTCTGGAAGTAGGGGCTGCTGCCTGGCTATGACGTGCTTCACACCTGCCAGACCAGGATGAGGCATCTGCCTCTCTGGGCCAGCTGCCAGTGGGTTGTGGCTACAGGGTTGGCCCTCTGTGTGGCACTACTGCCATGTGTGCCCCCTGCCTGGCCACCTGGCTAACTATTGCTAAGAAAATGTTCTGGATGTGGTGGCCTGCTTTCTACTGTCAAAGCATGTCCTCCTGTCCCCATTTGGCCAGGAGGTCAGCCACAGCCAGCTGGGTTCAAGGTGCCAGCTCAGAGCAGGCAGGGTCCTGCCACTGTTGTGGCACAAATTCTGGTGTTCCCTATTGGAAACCTGAAAAATCCCTGACTAAAAAAAAATCCCAAAGTCACTCCATAAAATACCCCAAAATCCATGTTCCTCCACAATTAAAACAAAAGACCACTATAAAGAGAGAGAGAGAGAGAGTGAGAGACAGAGACAGCAATCAGTTGGGCAATGTTTTACTGATATATCTACCGTGTTAAAGCACTGGCTGTTGGGGACTACAACCACATGGGGTTTGAGACAGGGCAAGAGGCATGTGCACACTCGTCTGGACGCGGCCATGAAAGCTTTTGATTCTGCCAGCCAAGAAGTGTTGTGGATTGCAGATGCCCAACAACATTTGTCACCATTCTCTGCTTGCTCCATGATGGCATGCAAGTGGTGGTTCTCAGTAATGGAACTGTCACAGATCCCTTTGAAGTTAAAATGGGAGTTAAGCATGGGTACATCATTGCTCCCACACTCTTCTCAATATTCCTTGCTGTAATGGTACATCTGACCACCAACAAGCTTTCAGCCAGAGTGGAGCTAACTTACCAAATGAATGGTAAGCTTTTTATGTTCAGCCAATTCTGAGGCAAAACCAAGAGCACCCCAACCTCATTGAGCTCCTGTACTCTGATGATGCTGTACTGTGTGCTCACTCAGAAACAGACCTTCAGGCAATTGTCAAAGTCTTTACCAAGGCATACAAGAAAATGGGACTGACACTTAACATTCAGAAGATTATGGTCCCCTACCAACAAGCTCCTAATGAACAGTCCCCAGCTTTGGTAATCCAGATCCATGGTGAGACTCTGGAAAATGTTGAATATTTCCTGTACCTCAGAAGCTATTTCCTTGCAGAAGGCTGACATTGAGAAAGAAATCCAACATCACTTCAAAGAGCAGCCTTTGGGTGGTTTAAGAAACAGGTTTTCAAAGATCATGATATCAGATCCAAAATCAAGCTCATGGTTCATTAAGCAATCATGATCCCCAGCCTGCTGTATGGAGCTGCGACATGGACAACATACAGGAGTTATTTAAAGTTGTTGGAGAAGTACCATCAGTGCTGCTTATGGAAGATCCTCTGAATCCAGTGGAAAGACAGATGCACCAATATTAGCATCCTCCTGCAAGCAAATGCTATGAATATTGAAGGGATGATTATCCAACATCAGCTTCTTGGGCCAGCCATGTCATCTGGATGTCCGACTCCAAACTTCCGATGCAAGTTTTATTTTCCCAGCTCAGCCAAGGTGTACACTCAAGAGAAAGGCAGTGAAAGCACTTTAGGGATGTCATCATGGCCAACTTAAACAAAAATGTAACATCTATGTCAACTCATGGGAGGTTATCTCCCAGGACTGCCCCAAATGGAGGAAGAGTCTGCTACAGAGATCTCAGTACTTTGAAACCTCACAACAACAACAGGAGATAGAAAAGTGGGAGTGGCAGAAACAGCATGTCATAGACCTAAACAAGAATCCAGTGCCACCCACCCCACATGGAAACACATGTGCAAGCTGCAGTAGTGTCTGTTGATACCAGATAGGTCTCATCAGCCATCTTTGGACACACAGATAAAACAATCATGGAAGACAGTCATCCTCAACTGTAAGGGATTGCTGAAGATACCAACTTCACACTCCTTTTTGCTGATTGGAAATGACTACAAATGAAGCATGGCAAGCAAGAATCAGCGTCTTGCTTTCCTGTTCAATTTAAATTACATGTAAAATCTATTTGCTAGTTTTATTTTGTTCTTTGCTGCTTATTTACTTATTTATACAACTCCTCACTCAACACTAGAAAACAGTATTTTATACATAAAAAAAGTAATGAACAGTTGACTCACTGTTCTCAGAATTGGTCCAGTCTAAGAATGCTAAGGGTATTGCTTAGGACTGATGTGCATTGGAAAAGCTGTTTACCATCATTGTTATTTACCATCACTGTTAGAGATGTTAACTGAAAGCCTCTTTTGCCAAGACTGGATTCCAGGAGCAGCTCCTCTGCCCCTGGTAGCCGCCAAGTTCCTGCTCTTACTTTGGCTGTCCAGGTATTTGCTTCTTCCCTTTGGTCTCACCTGCTATGCCTTGCTGTTATTCTCAGATCTTGAGACTAAAGAAGGTTAGCCCAGGGTCTCCAGAGTAAGCCTATATTCTCCCAGTCTATAACTTATTTATAGACCACTTGTCTCTGAGTTCTGCTCAGAAACCTGGACCTTGTGGCCCATAGGCCGCTTCTCTGACACAAGTCACTTCAAAGGCTATACATAGTTTCTGACCTCCCCTACAGCTGTACCCATGCCTCACAGGTGTTAACACTTTAGCATTTTTGGGATGCTTGCCACAGTCCCCTATCAGGCTGCTCTCAACCTTTCTGTGCCTTATCAGCGCTTTGACCTGTTTGGCTCCCACCCCTATTCTCTAGCTGGGCCCTCCAGCCCTGTCTATTTTGCAAGACCAGGCTTTGGGGCTCTAATCCCATTTTGACCTTCCTCTCAGCCCTGATCCTTGGCCCCTTTATGGGCTTGGGTCTTGCCCCATTTAAATCTGCCCTGTCCAGGCACTGGGCCCTTGACCCTGTCTCAACTCTGTCTGGGCGCTGGGCCTCTGGCTCCTTCTATGTCCTGTCTGGGCCCTGTCTGGGCATTGGGCCCTTGGCCCTGTCTTTGTCTAAGCTCAAACCTGCCTTGGCTTAAATCCATTCTGTGCCCCAATCCCTGACCCCTAACAGCTGTGTGCCCCCCAGTCAAACTGGGATTTCTGCTTCCCCTGATTAGTCCCAGTCTGGTCCACTGATGCAATTCATAACAGGAAAGTTCATCCCTCCAGCTATAACCAAAATGAAGTCCTCTGACTGCATAAAATGTCTAGCTCACAGTTCCTCTTTAGTAATTTGCCTGGTTTAAGGTCTCTGGCAGCCTCTTAGCCTTGGTGTAGCACAGACCCTCTTTCATTCCCCAATCAGGCCCTGCCCTATTATAGTACAAGCTCTGCCATAAGGGCTCTCAGACCCCTGATCTGGTGCTTCTTCTAACAAGAAGTTCTGCCTACTGCTGTTGTGCCTCTGGCTCCTTGTTACATCTATTTTATACGATTATCCTTGTGAGTGTGAACATTGCCAAACTCTCCCAAAACTTCAGAAAGAAAATCTCTCTTGAAGGCATACATTTTCTTAACTTCCTATATAGCCTTTGGGTTTCAGACTCTTACCCAGCAGATCATGACTGTGTTAACTAAGAGGCCCCCTTACCATGAGAGGTACAGCAAAAGAAGTACTGTTTTATCTGAGGTTAGCAGCTATGCTGCGTAACTAGGATTGGTGACACTGATATTTTAATCATGCTTTCCTACTGGTACCAGCACAATCCCACAGAGACTCTTAGTGTGGATGATAGTGAGGAAAGAATATTTTTTACCTTTTCCAGTCTTCCAATCTTTCCAATCTATGGAACAGTACCTATCTCTTAAAAACTCCCTTTATTTATCTACCCCGCATTAAAACCATTCAAGTGAAATATAAGAATATATTGCTCCGCAACTGTGTGAAGTTCCCTGCTCTTGCATTTCAAGTGGTAATCCCATACATTTCATTGTATAATCCATAAATCAAGAAACAATTTTGCTTATCTAATTGCTCGGAAGAATGGCTTGTTCTCTCTTCCCACTTCTTTTTATTCATTATGCTTTCTTTTAGTATCTTATCCTAAGATTTAAGTCATATTGCAAGCTGTATATTAAATGGACTGTTTCCTCATATGTGTTCTAACCTGCTACAGTCAATGTCCTGCTTCAATAAAATGTTGTCAATATATGATCAAGAGATCCTGGGTAGATAGGCATTGCTCCCATTACCAAGGAAGGCAAACCCCCTACCCCAGTGTGCAGCAATCTGACCATGGGATGAAATTCCTTTCTAACCCCAAATATGTTGATCAGTCTGACCCTGAGCAGAGGAGCAAGAACCAGGAACCTCCAGTCCTAGCAAAAGCATTGACACACCCCAGTCAAAGTCCTGAGCCGTGGCTGTAGCCAACCTTGAATGCCCCTGAGGAAGGCTTAAAAACACATGCAGCAGAAAGAGTGGTGGGGAGCAGGGGGAAACTAGCAAAGCCCAGAAACGTGAGAAATACTCATAGTAGAATATAGGCATAACTACACCTAGATCATCCTTGGCCACTGTCCAACTTCTTGAACACCTCCTGTGATGGAGAGTCCACAGCTTCCCTAGGTAGTCTATTCCCCTGCCTCCTATTCTAACAATGAAGAAGTTTTTTCCAGATATCCAATCTAAACTTAATTTTTTGTAGCTTCAAGCCATTGGTCCATGTGTTCCTTTCTGCAGCAAAAGAAAAAAGGTGCTTTCCCTCTTCTTTAAAGACTCTATCATGTCCGCTCTTAAGCATCTTTTCCACAGCTAAACATGCCTAGCTCCTTCAGCCTCTCATGTAACTTACCTTATCATATTGTTGCCTGCCTCTGGACCTTCTCTAATTTTTCCATGTCCTTTTAAAAATGTGGAACCCAGAACTGCAGGGTTGTTGCTTGTAGCTGTGTTGGTCTAAGGACGTATATAGGCTCTTTGGGTAGATGTGACATCTTTTATTAGACGAACAAAGTAGTTGGAAAAAAGTTCTTTGCAAGGTTTTGGGCACAAGCACCCTTCTTCAGGCATTGGGAGACTGCTGTTGTTATAAGATCTCCAAGGTAGGCAAGAACCAACAACATCACACAGTACTCCAGATGAGGCCTAACCAGAGTTGAATAGAGAGGCACCTCTTGTGTCTTATATGTAATGCTTCTATTAATGCATCCCAAAACCACATTCAACTTTTGTGAAGCTGCATCACACTTCAGACTAATATTGGGTCTGTGGTCTACCAGGATTCCCAAGTCCTTTTCCATAGTGCTGCCATCCAGCCAGGTGACCCCCATTTTATATTTGTGTTTTTTATTATTCCTTCTGAGGTGTAGCACTTTGCATTTGTCTGCACTGAACCTGCTACAGCTGGTGTCTTTAAAAGGAAATGCCAAATAATTAATCATATAGGACCAGATTCTGGTCTAATTTACCTTGGTGTAATCCAAAGTAATATAATTCAGTCAAACTCCCAAAGAAGTTGTAATCTAATTTATAACACAATACAGCAAGGTTTACTATGGCAACAGCTACTGAAGTAAGAGGAAAAGAGTAACAGCAACAGCTTTAAGCAGGATCAATTTAATTTTATTATGGCAAATTCTGGGGAAAGTTAGAAACATTTAAATGTATGTGGGTGAAATCCAAATCTAGGGCATTTATTCCCTATTCAAGAAAAATTTGGAGTCCTAAACTTTTTGCTTATGTAAGTGCTGAATGACAGAAGGCAAGCAGAATTTTGGAGATGAGATGGATGGGAAGCTCTGAACTGAAAATTTTGCCTAAGCTTCTGATCATTTATTTGTATAGGGATGATGTTCTTATATGCAACCGTTGTTTTAAGTTCATATACACATGTATGTCTTATGAACTCTCTCCTCTTCTCATAATTGGCTAAGCAACCTTCTGTTTTGTTGGTGAAGTAATACCAAAATGTCAGACAAATAAAAGGATTACTTACTTGTAAAAACTTAGTATTTAATGGAACTATTTTTATGAAAAAGGAAAAGGAAGTGTTTTATGTACATCAGCTTCTTTTAGTTAGCAACTGAAAACAATAAGACTTTACTGTGTGCCCAGTCAGTTCTCTGTAAACAACAAGTTCTCCATGAACTATAGTTTGAGAATCACTGCACTACAATTTATAATTCCTTTGCAGAATACTTTCAGATTCACTCAGGGCACTGTGACAGCAGAATATGCCCACACAACAGCAGTAGGTAACAGCAATAGTTCTGGCATATGATTTTTCTCACTGGAAATAAAATTACTGTTATGATCTTAACACAATCCCACAGGTTTTCACCCAGTAACAATTTTTAAGATAAATGTTAATTAGCTGATGAAGAGTTTAAGCCTTAATTATAACCAAATATCTCAGCACAAACTCCTAATACTAGGCTAATTAAAAGGGTTTTTTTCTATGCTAACAATTTTTAACAAGAATTAACAGTTTGAGATAATGCCCATTGGAAGAGGATTTTCAGTAACTTCTTTGTTCTTTAGATCAGGCCATGTATGGAAGTTTGGTTATAGTGATGTCTTTTATTTACTAGTCATCATTCCTTCTAAAATAATTTTTCCAAAGTATGGTGTTTATATGTAAGATAGTAGGGGTTAAGTCCAAGCTCTCGTGCTTAGCCAGAAACTCACAGCATTATGGGAAAATATAAAGTATTAACCACTGCAGTGCAGTGTAACATCATTGTTTCAATTGCACCATTGGGGATTTATATACACTGTTTGTATGAGCTGTAAAAAGAAGTGCTAAACTGGCAACCATAAAAAGTATGCTTAAAGCCAAGAATGAAAATGCTGTTTTGAACTTTAAATATTAAAGAATGCTCTAAATTTATCATGCCTTTGGGTCCTTGCTCGCTTTGTTCGGCTGGATTTCATATGAGATAATGCTATTCTTGGTTGTAGACAGAAAGTGATAAGGTCTTTTGACGAGGATTCATGAAACTGTGGGTTGGTAGCCCTCAGGGGGTCACCAAAAGAAAAACACTCCTTTAAATGTCAGGAACATGAAAAGACCTGGTCATTTTCTATTGGTGAGACTCAAGTTGCACATTGGGGAAAAATTATTTTTTATTGAGAAACATTTATTTCTCAAGAAAAGGAAAATAAAGCTATGTTCAAAATGAACAGCAGCTTATCTGGGAATGCCATGCAGTACTCATCTATGAGCAAGACACAGCTTTAGCGTCTTGTGATCAGAAAACAGCATTCTGATCAGAAAAAAGACATCTTGATGTTTCATATGATTTTCAGTAAAATGCTTCTAGATTAAAACCAAGCCTGTTTATAAACTGAAATAGAAATTTTCTAAGTGCCAGCAAGGTCAACTTGAAATCTGGAAAACAAGTTGTGTTCTTTCTGCTCTGTGGAAACCAGAGGTTTTTTGATAGCAAAACAAGGGCAGTCTTCACCACATGCACACTTCTGAACAGCAGTGCCTTCTTGTAATTTAAAAAGGCAGACAATAGTAAGCATGTTTCAACAGCAGGTTTTCTCATTTGTGCTTAATATATCAGTCAGGACCAGGCCAACTTTGCTTCCACTTACTTATTACAGCAAAAATTTTGTTTCCAAATTGAGCACCTTATCGACAACTTGTTGTATGAAGTATAAGAAAATGCAGATGTTTTGCATTTTTACCAAATATAATGTTACTAAAAGGAATAAAAACTAGTTTTGGCCAGCCTAGTTAAGTCAATATGAACCAGAAAGAATGTTTAGAGTTAGATATGGATAAGACGTGTTAAATTATATTGGCTAGCCCCTGCCAGAAAAAGGTTGTTCCCTACAATATATTCTGAGGTATGTCATTCACTTGTTAATGTATAAAAGAGACAAGTAAAGTTTCTATTACTTATTTGAGGATACTATTCTAAAGTTTAAATAGAGCTTATTAATAAGAGCATTTTCCTGATATATGGCCCTAGACATTCCCTATCTCAATTCCATTCCATTATCCCTAGCTTTACTTTCTTGGACTATTCATTAGTACTTTTTGTCCAAGGATCTTAAAGTATTTAATTATAATGCATCTCAGACTCCCATCAACAGAAGTATTTTTATAGGTAAGTAAAATGTAAGCACAGTTAAATTAAGTGACTTACAGAGTGTGAGAGAAAGAAGGTCACCGGCTCAGTTGGGAACAGTTTGTAATGAATAAGTCATTCAATGATTTTTGTCTTTGTTCAGTTTCTAGGTAGCCAGGAACATAAATAAATTGTAATTTCCTCAAAGTAATTCAGTAGTGGAAGTAGTTTGCTGAATAATTTCTGTGAAAATATTTTGCTCTAAAGCTTGTTCATGAACAGATCATTGTAAATATTTACTAATCAAAATTTATAATTCAAGCTTTTTTTTTGACAGGACACAGTGCATGGTGCAGTGTCTGCTGGGTCCCTTTTTGCTGACTTCAGAGAGCCCTGGATCAGGTCTCATACATCACGTAATTTGTTTCTGTTCTTTTTCACAGATGTATCAGGTTTATGATACAAATTATTCAATTGTAAATTCATAATTGCACTTCCCAATTTTGCCACTTAAATATGCCATTGTGGGGAATGTTCCTGCTAACGGACTCATTTCTTAAACTATTAGTGAAAAATGGGCAGAAGCTGAAGCAGATTTTTTAAAAAATGAATATATATTTTTTCTTTTTATAAAGTACTTTTAACACTGAATGCTTAATTTTTGCTGTAAGTCCACTATTGAAAAAATTATTGGGACCAGGTTGCCATCACTGTGTGAAATCTGTGCTGCTATTGCATTTATCATCACCTAGGGATGCTGCTGTATTTAATGGGATAAAATGACAAAAATGTTAATAAACCTCTGCAGAGAAATTCATCCATCAGTTGAATTTACCTTTCTAAAATGCCCTTTTGTGCAAATACCTGGGGGTACAGCATACAATTAATATAAAATATAAGCACTAATAAAACTTTAAAAGGCTTAATCCATCAGAATGGTTTTTAAGAAAAGTCCCAGACCTGGACCATGCATCTGAAATTCAAAATGCATAAATAAATTGGACTCCAATGACAAAGAAATGAGTGTGAAAAGGCAGAATTTCCACACAAAGAGCATATTGAACATGCAAATCTCTGTTGACTGAATGAAGGGAATATTCAACCAAAGTCAAGTTACTAAAACAGTAGTCTGATTTAAAGTTTTAACAGCTTTAATTGGGAGGCAGGGAAATATCTAATTGAAGTATGGAAAAGATGCTTATACAGCTGAAGCATATTATTCATTTTTGTGGCTGAACCTGGTATTGAAAAGTACTAGGTGAAGAAACCAGCAGCAGCATTTATATCATGCCATGGGAAAAAAATATACCCTCAGAACAGCATGGACTAATGTTTCCACAACTGACTTCAGCAACACAGGTTTCAAGCTGTTCTGTTCCAGAAGTGGTAGCAGATACCTTAATAATGACTGATGTGCATTTTTAAATAAACCTGAGAATCTATTGTTGTTTCAAGGGGTATTTGTAGATGACATGGGGGTTTAATTCTCCCTAAATTGAAGTGGTGGTTTTTTAAAAACACTGCTTCAATTTAAGGCGAAGTAAACCCCTGTGGCATGTACACCCATGTTGGAGCTTTACCTGCCTTTCCAGTGGCAGGGGGGAGAGAGTGAGATGCTGGCAGGCAGAGCAGTCCCTGAGTTGCAGGGGGAGCTGGTGCTTCCCTCTGCAGCAGCGACCCCCCCCTCCACCCCCCGCCCAGGCAGCACCCACCTGCAGGCACCTGGCTTGGGCAGTCCCAGGGGG
>NW_017728992.1:78301361-78302231 GCF_001723915.1 Gavialis gangeticus | reverse complement strand
GCTTTTGTTTTGTTTCTGTGGAGCCTGGCTTCCTGGGCTGCTGCTTGGCTGCCTGCACAGAGCCTAGTACTTCCCTCCATGGCTGTAGGGTAGGAAACTCTTCCGAGGTGTTTTACTTTGCAGCACCCCAAAGTCCATTTGCTGCATCCCAAAGTCATTTAAGGTGTATTACGCCGCTGAATGTGCTACAGCGGCTGGAATTAATGCACAGTACACCGCCAAATGTGCAAACAGGAATTCCATTAAAGCAGTGCAAAAGGCATTTAACCCACTTTAAACCCACTAAAAGGTGTCATCTACAAATGGACAAGGTTACCAGAGATATCTGAAGGATAGAAAAAGCTGCCACTGAAGGAAGCTATCAGTGGTCACACCTGACAGCATGATCTTTAGTATAGTATATAGCCTTGGAGGGCTTCCTAAGAAGAGCTGTTTTCCAACTCCCTTGGGTGCTCTACATATTAGCTGCCTAGTTTTTGCATGAAAAATAAGAAGAAAAAGTTTATTAGTGATCACACTGTGCAACAGGTTTGCAATGGAGAAAGTATGTTTTCGTTTGGCTGGGATCTCTCAGGAAGCCTTAGCATCAGGGCTATAAATATCAACATTCTCCTTCAACAGCCATGCATGATATCCTAGTGTAGAGTTCAAAAAGGGGTAAAAAATGCACAGTGCAGGCAACTTTTCCCCTTTGAAGGACATGTGAGCAAGCAATATTTATTTCCTGGTGAAATTAACTATTGATGTATCTTATGTAAGAATGTGATCGGTCATTTAGGTGAGCCCACAGCATCAAACAGCCTAAAATATGAGGAGAAGAGAGACAGTTAATAAATTTGGGGGTGGAGAGAAAGGGGGCTGCCTTCAGAT
>NW_017728992.1:78279324-78295709 GCF_001723915.1 Gavialis gangeticus | reverse complement strand
TCATTTAAGGTGTATTACGCCGCTGAATGTGCTACAGCGGCTGGAATTAATGCACAGTACACCGCCAAATGTGCAAACAGGAATTCCATTAAAGCAGTGCAAAAGGCATTTAACCCACTTTAAACCCACTAAAAGGTGTCATCTACAAATGGACAAGGTTACCAGAGATATCTGAAGGATAGAAAAAGCTGCCACTGAAGGAAGCTATCAGTGGTCACACCTGACAGCATGATCTTTAGTATAGTATATAGCCTTGGAGGGCTTCCTAAGAAGAGCTGTTTTCCAACTCCCTTGGGTGCTCTACATATTAGCTGCCTAGTTTTTGCATGAAAAATAAGAAGAAAAAGTTTATTAGTGATCACACTGTGCAACAGGTTTGCAATGGAGAAAGTATGTTTTCGTTTGGCTGGGATCTCTCAGGAAGCCTTAGCATCAGGGCTATAAATATCAACATTCTCCTTCAACAGCCATGCATGATATCCTAGTGTAGAGTTCAAAAAGGGGTAAAAAATGCACAGTGCAGGCAACTTTTCCCCTTTGAAGGACATGTGAGCAAGCAATATTTATTTCCTGGTGAAATTAACTATTGATGTATCTTATGTAAGAATGTGATCGGTCATTTAGGTGAGCCCACAGCATCAAACAGCCTAAAATATGAGGAGAAGAGAGACAGTTAATAAATTTGGGGGTGGAGAGAAAGGGGGCTGCCTTCAGATCCCAGAGTTTGACTTTTGGTGCCTTGCCCCACCCTGCTCATCATCAGGTTGCCAGTTGGTTCATCCCTAACTCTAGCAGGGCTCTCTTTTTCTCTCTCTCTCTCTCTTTTCTCTTGGCTTCCCCTGGCCCACACTCTCTTTCTCACTAGCTGGGACCCTTTAGACCTGCCAGGTTTTGACCCCTCACCCTAGGCTTTAACCCTAGCTGTCCCCTGCGTCCCCAACCCTGGCAGGGCTCTGTGTGGCCTTTGGCCCTTCACAGTATGGAGCATCTCCGGGGTACTCCCCTTGGTAGCACTTCTGGCTCGGGTCATCCTGTTCAGGCAGCCGTAGCTCATTTTACTCAGCCTGCCCCTTTGAAGGACTTGGAACCCAAGGTGTCTCCTCCTCCCCTACACCCACCATCTAGTCCTTCAGTCTAACACAAACCCTAAACAAGAAAAGAAACAAAACCTAGAGTTTAGCTCCTCGTATATTGCACACCTGTAGAGCTCCTTCCATAGCGAGAATCTGAGCTTTGGGGCTCCAGGCTCACGTTTATAAGGCTCTTTCTCCCAAACCACCCTTTCAGTCATTGGCTTGTACAGCCCAGGTGCTGCTCATCCCCTGTTCAGTAGCTTCCTGCAGTTTGCAGTCTGAGTCCTGCAGTGCTTTTAACTCGGCTTCTTGCAAGCAGCGTTCGCTTCGCTACCCTATTCTTCCTTCTCTCAAGTAACGGGGAAGGAGTCCCCTGTTACAGTGTAATAAATTATATTCTAAGAATAGAAGTGAAATCCAATAAGATCTTACTTTAAATACAGAAACAGAATATTGGCAAAACACACAATAACTCTTGGTATTCTTCACTTTCCCTCTTTAGCTACAAATATCATGGAAAACAACTTTGAAACTGAAATGCTATGTAATGGTTTCTTAGTCTCAGATCTCTGGTGATTTCAGCTCCGATCTTGCATAACAGCTCAGACCCAAATAGGGCCTTTGGATGCCCAACTGGTCTTGCAGGAATTTCCTTTTTCCTTTTGCTGTCAATGCTTAATATAACATTATTTTCCTTCTTCTTTTCTCACTTCTCATTTACTTCTTCCCTACCACTCTTTCCCTGCATTCCACGACTTTTCATTATTGATCCTTTTCTCATTTACTATTACTATTCTCTTTCTTCAGTTCTGTCATATATTTTGTTTGCCATTTGAAGAAGAATTCACATGTACATGAATTCTTAAGGCTGATTTTCAAAGGCAGTCCTTTGTCTTGACTGGTCTTCAATCAGGCTTTATTATTATATTACTGTATTATTATGACTATAATATCAATCTCACAAATTACTACCCTTACTTTCACAGGTTATTTGGTTCTAGGCCAGTCCCAGTAGTATCTAAATTCAAACAGGGTGCACCTACATGAAGTTTGCTGTAGAGCTGCCTAACTAACTAATAAATGTTTCTGCATTACATGTGTGCCCTTATTAGGGTGCATGATACTAATAAACTCCAGAGTAGGCTAGTAATAGTACACTATAAGTACTAGCTTGCTCTGAAGTTTTTCATTCACAACAGTGCATATGTAGGTGCAGACCAACTGACTGGGGCATGAGCATGTTTCGTTGTAGGGGCTGCCCCCCAGTTAGCCCTATGCTGAAGCACCCTCATGCCCCAGCCAGCCCTTCCACAGCACACTAAGCCCAGTGGGAGCAGCTCTGGGCTTCTGCCAGCTGGGGCTGCTCCGACCGGGCTCAGTGTGCTGTACATGAATAAACTCTGGAGCAATATACTCCAGAATTTATTCATGCACATTAATTGCACATGTAGATGCACCCAAAGTATTTGACATTCATCAGGTCAATATGGAAATGATTTGTGCATGTATTTTATCACCCAGACTACTTCATTTTGCTCTACCTATTTAGTCTCCTTTTCTTTAATACCTGTTTAGTATGAGTGCTTGTATATACATGTACTCCACTGGCAGGAATACAGAACAATGCAACCAAAAACTGTACAGAGATGAGCTGCCAGCTGACCTAAATGAAATATTTCCTAATCTGCTTTATAGCCTAAAATAAAAAACTTCAGGGAGCTGGGAAACCAAAACACGTTTCTTGAATACCCAATTCTACACATATTAAATATTGATGTTAATTCTAAATCCCACAAAGAGAAGTAACAGTCCTAGTACATTTTTGCCTGAGAAAATCCTTAGACA
Source organism: Gavialis gangeticus (assembly GCF_001723915.1). Classification (NCBI taxonomy): domain Eukaryota; kingdom Metazoa; phylum Chordata; order Crocodylia; family Gavialidae; genus Gavialis; species Gavialis gangeticus. The sequence continues at coordinate 78,292,791 of NW_017728992.1, read as the reverse complement.
GTGTTAAAGAGAGTGTGAGGACAAGACTTGGTATGTATTACTTTTGTATTCTTGGATTCCTAAATTTCTTTCATGTGCCTAGAAAATGTCATTTTGTCTGGTTACCAGTGTTTGCTTGTTTAAATGCATCTGCCAACCAATTTCAGGGGTATAGGTTGTAGCCATGTTGGTCTAAGAACTTGGGAGACAAGGTTCTTTGGGTAAACCTTTTATTAGACCAACTCAGATAGTTGGAAACATTCTTCTTTACAAGCTTTGGATACAAATACCCTTCGTCAGGCTGAGGAAGCATCTGCAGTTGGTCTGTGCTCTTTCTGGATGAAATAATAAAGAAGCCAGAGACTGGTATGCATGTGCGAAAGACAGTCAGTGAAAATGTAAATTGAGGTAGCCCTCCAATACCACCAGATTTGCACTGAGGAGAACACTGGTGATCATCACCTCACAAATCTCAAAAGGGCTTTCACTCAACAAAGACACTCCTCCAGAGAGAGAGATCTCACTTTTGAAAGAGCCCACTCAGATACCACATGAAAAACTGCTGCAGTAGAGAAGGAAAATCCCCATGAATTGCACACCACTGATTATGAAATATCACCCTTCCCTGGAACCTATATGGAAAATCCTTAGACAATTGCAACCCATACTAGAAGAAGACCCAATTCTTAAAGAGATCTTCCCAGAACTATCCATCCTAGCCTTTAAACAGGCACTGAACCTTACCAACCTCATCACCAGGAGCAAACTTACTATGACCCAAAACACAGTGAATAGATCCAGACCATGCCATGACAAAAAACATAACACCTGCCAACATATCTCCACCACTCCCACAACTAATATGCCCTATAACAGAACCATCAACATTCCTGGGTCCTACACCTGTACCTCCAGAAATGTCATATATCTCATCCAATGCACCAAATGCCCTGATGGAAAATATGTAGGAGAAACCAGACAACAACTGCACACCAGAATGAATGTACACTGAAGATCTGTCAAAGACGAGAATACCCAGTTACCTGTGGGGGCACATTTCTCACAAGAAAACCACTCTCCAATCTCACAGTGCTAATCCTCAAAGGGAATTTACAAAACACCTTTCATGGATGAGCCTACAAACTTCACTTCATCAGCCTACTGGATACAAAAAATCATGGACTAAATATAGGCGTTGGATTCATGACACATTATAAACTGCCTAACATCTGACTCCCAAGGTACCTCTCTACTATTTACTAGCTACACTCATTTCCTCCCTCTCTCCCCTTCTCTCACCCATTGATTACCTCAATTTAAATTTCCACTGACTGGCTTTCTCACATGCATAACAGCTTCTGGTTTCTTGATTATTCCATCCGGGAAGAGCACAGACCAATTGCAGATGCTTCCTCAGCCTGATGAAGGGTACTTGTATCTGAAAGCTTGTAAAGAAGATTTTTTCAACTATTTGAGTTGGTCTAATAAAAGATATCAGATTTACTCAAAGAACCTTGTCTACTAACCAGTAGCATTCCTGGAGGGTTAGAAAGTCACATTGTTTCTTGACAGTCATATGGTAGCAAATATTCCCATTTAAATCCAACAGACAAGCATGAAGATTCCAATTGAAAAAAAAATGTGTATATACATCTTAAAGACTTAATCTTAAATCTTTATCATGTTCTAATATTGCTTTTGTCATCTGTTTTTACGGAGGCCTCTACTGGGGTGGGTGACTGGAGCACCAGCAAAGGCACCAATTTAGAAGGGGCACAAGGATGGCAGTTGCTACTGTTGCTGGTCCAGCCACTATTGCTGCGACTGCCACCACTGGCACCCAAGGTGCAGGAATTGCTTGTTATGCCTCTTCTACCAACCACCTGCACATCTTGAACCTACAAATATTTGAACACATGACTAACTTCATAATGTGAGTAGCTGTATTGAAGTCAACATTAGTTAAATAACTACTTTCACAGTGATCAAGTGACTCTTCCATGTGCATATACATTTCCAGACTTGACTCTAAATCTGAAATGTGATAAATAGCAAGAAAGATTTGTAAGATTATAAATAAACTTTTCTTGTCTTGAAATTAGACATGTTCCTTATATGGTACCTAGTTGATCCAAGATAGGAGAACAGTAGTGTCTGTGATTTTAAATTAGGCAGGAATCTCTTTCTTTTTTCTTTTTTCCTTATTTCCAGGTTGCTTAGTACTTATTGATATGCCTCATGGAAAAAAAGAATTATACCATGACACCGATGACTTACAATAGCAGTGATATATTTTGACTACTAGTACTAGCTTGTAAATAGTTTGGTGACTTGTTTACTAGTAGTTGTTGCATACTCTGGTTGTTGCATAGATGTCAACTCTCTTTTCCTCTAAAGGAGGCATGAAGAGAAGATAAAAATGGGAAGGCAATAAATAGATGCAAAAGCTCCCCCCTCCCCCCGCCATATCACTATTGTTTGCCAATTAAACACTAGCTATGTTTACACCTCCTCTGCAGATCTGTGCATACTTTGTGTGCATCTTCATAGTTATTATATCAAAGACATAGAAAATTGTTCTTTAATTCAGTTTACAAATTTTGCAAAGCCTGCACAAAAAAAAATGGCTTAATGTCTAGAGGAAGGCAAGCATTTATCTTGTAAAGTTATTAACATCTTTGTTTGCAAGGAGGATTATTTTTTTTCTCTCCGTGAAACAAATTTTTGCTGAGACCGATAAAACTGTTTAGAGTAAATTGTGCTCCCTCTGTGCTCAACACCTGATTTCATCTGCTGCCCTGCAAGAGCTGTCATCTCCCATGATGCCATGCAAGAATTGCTAGGCTCAGCTGAAATAGAACTCAGTCGCTTTGACACTGAACATCTGGCGTGGTGTTTATTTGTTCTATTGCTCTTTTTAAATGGATGTGAAATATTAGAAGCCCCGGTAAAATTAGTTTTCCAGCCATCACTGCCTAGAGCTAGTTTAATAATCTGCTCAGTGTATTTCTGGCATAGAATATGACTTTATAACTTATTATTACTGAAGAAAAGAAAGACATTGTCTGGATCATTTGAAAAATCGTTTAGCATAATTGTACTTTAACATCCACCAGATTTATTTCATAATCAAATCCTCTTACTCTTAGTGGAGAATGGAGCTTGGGCATCAGACTCAAAATAAACAATCCATTCAGTGGATTAGATTTACATGAACTTGGTTTTGTTCACTAATAACAGCCTATAGTGCTAATACTTGTTAATGTATACTTAATTAATGTTCACTGCTTTGCCCTCAATCCTATTCATAGAGAAATACCATATTTAGTTGAATATAAGAGTACATTGGTTATAAGAAAATCCCCAATAACTAGATGCTTTATATGGAAAAGTTATGAATTTTGTTGTAATTTTCAAGGCATAGAATCTAATTATTGAAAGTTTGCCTTGAATTTATCCCCCTCCCACTACTAAAGTAGGTAAAATTAATCTGGGGGTTTAGGCAGCCCCTTCCCTGCTCCTTACTCTCAGACCCAGCTCTCCCCGAGCCTATGGAAGTGAGAAACAAATTTGAAAAAACTAGGCATGTCTACATGTGCAATTAGTGTATGTGAATACACTCCAGAGCTTATTACTCTGGAGTTATTTGCTCCCAGGCATGCTGTTAAAATGTGTACCCAGGAACAAATAACTTTGGAGCAATTAGCTCTGGAGTTTATTCATGTGCAGCACATGGATCCTGGTCAGAGCAGTCCATGCTGGCAGTGGGCTCCAGGGGTCAACCTGCCAGCCTAGGGCTGCTCTGACTGATGTGAGTTTGCTGTGGAGGGGCTGCCTGGGGCATTGGTGATGTGTAGGCAGTGCACATGGATGCACATGCACCCTCTGAGTTTGGCGGTGCACCCCCTGCAATTGGCTATCGCTGCTGCAGGTGGCACTTGCAGGCAGTCATCTCTCGCCACCCCTCCTGCTGACACTGCTGCTGCCACCTGTGGGAGCTCTCTGCTTGCCACTGCCATGCCCCTGCCACTGACACCGCTGCCTGCGGGTGGTCGCTGTGCCCTCCCAGCCTCCAGGGCCATGCGTTGTTCATGGCCTGAGGCATGAGGGTACTTCAGTGTGGGAGTACCTGCCAGGCAACCCTGGCATTGAACCACCCTTATACTCAAGCCAGCCTGTCAGCGTCAACTCGTGCACTGCTGCTCATGACAAAACTCCTCACCGGGGTAGTACTTGTAAATATAAGTCATGGTGGGCAAGGCCTAAACAGGGGAAACTCCTTTTCTGAGAAGGGTAATGGGTGAGCCAGTCAACTAAAAAGAACCCGCACCCAGTACAGTTGGTGAATGGGATTATTCTGTCATAAATGCAAGACTTTGCACTTCTCTTTATTTTGCTTCATGAGATTTCTTTTGGTCCAATCCTCCAATTTGTTTAGGTTTCTCTGAATCCTAACCCTACCCTCCAGCAAACCTATTACTCCCCCTCCCCCCCTAGCTTGGTATCATCTGCACATGCATTTTATGCATGTGCTTAAATCTATTCCTATTTAGAAGGAATAGATTTAAGCATGTGTTGCTTGTGTGCAACACATGCTAAAATTACACTGACGTGAAATAGATTTAAACTTCTGCCCTTCCCAAATAGGGGTGCGTCACTAAGTGGGGATCAATTCACTGCCTCTATGTGATGTCAGTTCTCCTTTCCTATAGTTGAAGGATATAATGCACAATTTCCTCCAGGGAGTGAGAGAAGCTGTGATATTCTAGCTTGGAAGTTGAATTAATAAATGTTAAATGTGTCATTTGTCAAAAGCTAATAATCTTTGTCACTGCATGAAAAAAATAACCAGAGCAATTTTATATTTTTTCTTGGTGTCATTTCTGTTGAATTAAATTGTTTTCAGGCATGGGGTATGATTTCTTGCCTGTCAAAAATTACTCTTGAATTTATTTTTCTCTAGGAAAAAAAATCGTTGAAACTGGTATGAAGAAACACCTTTTATCCTTCTGGAAGTTCATTTAAGGAAGGTTTCAATGAGATGAGAGAAAAGAAAATGGGAAAATGACCATCCTTTAGAGGTGGGTTAATTTTAAGAAATTGAGTTAAAGCTGGAAAATTTGAGCTATAATGTAATTAGTTTCCTACTAATGTGTTTCATGTCAAGTGCAATGAAAAAATTAGAGGTGCTATGTGAGAGAACACACATCACCTTCCTATTCACAGTGAATCTACGTAAACAATGCTTTGAATCACACAGTGTGGTTTTTGTTGTACTGTTGCAGTTGCCAAGGGCCAAATTCTTGTTTCTGTGCCTGAGAACAGAATTTGTCCACAATGCAGTGTTGTCAACTTGCTAGACCATATGAATCTCAATCTTTAGGGCCAAATTCTGCCCAGATTTATACCAAGGTATATCTAAAATATCTCTTGTGATTACATTGGGGTTACTCTGAATTATCAGCTGCACTGACAGTCCTATTTGACTCCTAATCATAAACCTACTCTAGTTTTCCACTCTCATCCGTAATTTAGAATGATCTGTTCTAGGGCAAAAGGATTATATTTGTTAAAAGTGTAAAGAAATTTTAGCTCTTATGAGAAGTTCACAAGATTGGTAGTAGTCTTGACTAATAAAACTTCAAGTTACTGTTCCTAGGACAGTGTTTTACAGTGTCTCCTTTGGCATGCAATTTGTGACACTGTGGGCATATCTGTCCATGAAATTAATGTGAATGAATAAACTCTGGCGCATATTGTTTATATGTGCACCTGTGATGTGCAGCTGCTTACACTTTCAGCTGTGTTGGAGCAGCCCCACCTGTCAGGGGAACCTGGGGGTCAACCTGTCAGCTCAGGGCTGCTCTGACCCAGCTGAATGTGCTGTGGAGGGGCTGGCTGAGCATGACGGTGCTCCAGTGTGGGGCTAGCCAGCAGTGCCTACATGTGCTCTGCTGCACATTAAAGAATGCCACCACAGGATAGTACTTGCATTTATAAGCACTAATGTATGGCAGAGTTAATTAGTTTCCTATAGCTTAATAGGGCCTCACATGTAGAGGCTGAGATTTGACTGTGGACCTAATTAGGCAGTTCCACAGTATATGTCTCATGTAGATGCAACCCGTATTTACTCAAGTACCACACAAACCCTTTCTCCCCAAAATCAGCTCTCCAAAATTGGGGCAGACATCTTAATTGGGAACCCTTCTGTCTGTGCCATAATAGACATAAGGATACTGTTATGGCTGCCAGGGCTCTGATTTTCTCCCATCCATAGGGAGAGAGGGGCAGAGTACAGCATCACACTTAATTTGAACCCTTTCATTGCTATTGCCAAATTGGCAGTTGCTTTTGACTGAATAGCTAAAAGCTGCTACCAATTTGGCAGTTGCTGTGTGAGAGTTAAATATGTAGCTGTGGCTGAGCACTGATGTCAGGATTCAGTCGTGCACTTGGGATCCTCTGCAGTCAGAATGCAGCCACGATTCTGTGGCTCTTTTAATTTGTTCTGTCTTTTCTAAACAAGGTGTGCAGCTTATTTGGGGGCGTGTGGTACACAAGAAAATATGATATTAGTCCAGTGTTTGTATGGATATCAATAGGAACTGAAAATGAAGAGATAGAGAAAAGGTGAAAAATGGATCAGATATTCAGCAGGTGTGAATAAGCAGAGCTCCAATGAAGTCAAAGAGATCTGCACCCAGTAGTGTAACAAGGGTAGGGTGACAGGGGCAAACACCCCAGGTACTGAGAGGGAAGGGGGGCAAAAATAATGTTTTTTGCTGCATCTGTGTGATTGTGATTGTGGTAGCAGTGGCAACCAGGGGTGGCTACTTCCCCTTTATGCAGCAGCCACCCAGAATACCTAGTCACTTTTTTACTTGTCTGCTTCATCCAATTTTAATGTACTTTACATGGCTGTTTATTGTGGTGAAAAAAAAAAGATGGCCAAATCCTTAGTGGGATTTAATTGAAATAACCCTGTTCACTTTGCTGGAGCAGAATCAATTTTCACCAGCTGAGGATCTGGCCTATGACATGGGTGGATATTGATTCTGTTACATTACCGATCATCCATTAAGGATTAAACTAAAATGTGGCTTTTGTCTTATCTTTCCTATTTCTCTCTCTTTCTCTCTGAGGCTAGAGCTGAAAGTATATCCTGATTACTGTGAGAGGAAGAGCGAGCGAGCGAGAGAGCTGAATATAGTAGAAGTTTCTTTCCCCCTCCCCTCTTCTGCCTTTATTTGGTTGTTTTTGTCTTTCCAGGAACCTGTTGTTTCTTTCACTGATGCTGTTTGCTTGGGTATAAATTGACAAGAGTGTTTCCCTGGTAGTAGAGAAAATGCCCAAGCCATAAATTAACAGCCACTAGCTATATTGGACTGGACTGCAGTTTACCGTGGCTTGAATAATCTCATTTTGATGGTTGTTATTCCCAACTAGAAGAGTCAGTGTCATTGCTGATGTCAGAAAAATCCAAGGACAGTTCAAATTCCTACCATCTTTCATACTGAAGTAAACATTCCTGTTTTAAAATGCATAAACAAGCCATCACCCTGTAACTGGTGTCACTAGACAAAGTATCCCATACATCTTAGTACAGGGAACAAGCCTGGGAAATCAGACAAGAGTGTTAGGGGAAGCCTGCAAATTTTTTGAGATCAAATCAATAATAGTGAAGGGAGAGAATGAATGGGAGCTGCTTATGTATCTCAGTCTGTGGATATATGTATCTTTCATTTCAGCAACTCTGTGGCAGCTTACTTTCAAGGGTATTCTCTTGTATCACTGTAAGACAGGCAGCAGCAATTTAGTCTTTAATAATCCATAAGGGAGTTACATTTTATTTGCAATCAAGATGCAGGATTGAATTTAATACCAAAACATACCGTATACTCAGAGTCATATTTTCAAAGTGCTTTGAAATTCATTTTTTTCCCCAAAAGTCTGTTTAAATACCTAGATTTCATGTAACCAAAAAGCTACTGCATACTCCATTTACTTACGTCTCCTCCATCATATCTAGTTCCCAAATGACAGCCTTCATTAAGGGTAATTCTCATGGAAAACATCTTTCAGCTTGTCAGTCTTGGTCTGACATATACCCACAGTAATTGGTAATGACTTATTTTATAATACTTAAATATCCTGTAAGTGTTCAGTTGCTTACATAGGGTGCATTTCCCAATTGCAGAGGCATGCATTTGCTGCATCACAAATATGTGCCGCTGTTTTGTACCACTGCGCATGCCTCCGCACACAGGGTTTGCTGAGAGGCAAAATGCCCCACTACAGGGAAAATGCCGTTTTCCTGCTTCTTCCCGGTCCCAGCTCCCAGCATGCTGGAGGGGCTGGGTGACACCTAAAACAGTGGAGATGCTCTGGTCAGCAGCCATAGCATTTCCCTGGAGGGCCCATCCTTCAGTTGTACTGGCACATGCTTCTGGAGCATGCCCTGCACCACTTTTTTTTGTGGCATTTTTTTTTGATATGGAGAATTCCCAATATAAAATTCTGGCACTGTGTTGCAAATTTGCAGTGCAGCGAACAGTTGCACATATGCCATGTGCAGTTTGTGGCTCATTAAATAGTGTTGAGGCACCACAAACTGCACGTGCATACATTTGGATGTGCCCATAGTGGCTAAAATACATAATATAAACTTTAATTGGTACAGTGTGATTATTTCTATATTCCTGCAAATAGCATAGGATTGTATCATGACAAGTTCCCTAGTACTATTGACAGAGAGCTTTCCTTAAAGTTCAGTGCACACACTAGACATTTATAGTAAATTCATTATTAATTTAAATTTTATGAGCCTCTGCCTTATAGTATAGGAACAAGAAAACTATTAACTTGTGAAATACATAGGTTTTACCTACTATTTCTTTATCATAGCAGTACAGCATCTTAGTAATCACACCTTAGTTATAATGTAATCAACATGTAATATGAAATAATTATACATATTGATTTACATGCAGTTTCTACACTATTAGATTAAATGTTATCAACAAAGACTAGCAAAATATAAAATCATATTAAAATTAATTTTCCTTATTTTGTTATCACAAAAGTAACAATTATCATTAAATGTATACGATAATAATTAGTATTATGCAGTAGTCTACCTGAGAGAATCCAAGAAGGTAACTCAACCCGGCCATAGAAGTAAAGGCAATTTCTAGCTGCACAAGGTGTAAGCATAGTGCCTGTAGTCTTAGGCAGGAATGAAGTTATACCAGAATTGACTATGAAGGTGTCCGAACAAAATTTTGAGTGGATGCTGGCTAACACAGAAGGGTTAAGTTTGAGTATGCACAGAAAAGACAAGCCTGTGGAAAATTCCAAAGCATGCCCAGCATGTGCCCCCTGCACGACCTTAGGGCTTGTCAATCATATCTGACCCAATTTGTTACAACACACGCGCAGTTATGCTAACAGCATGAGGTAATTAGACTAGAAATTTCTATGAACTAAGCAACCTTATAGGCTCTTGGTTGTCTTAAAAGGTCTGTGAGCCCCCGCCCAAGGGGGAAGACCCTGACTCGACCGGCGAACAGAAACTGCCTTGGCAGAGACTGTCTCGCAGGGAGAGATCCGTCCTGAGAGCAGAGGCTGTTCTGACAGGGATTGCTCCTCAGGAGGGCTTTCAGCCCACAGGTCTCCTCATTGCTGCATTTTCACAATTTGTTCTTCCTCGATTTTGTATTGATTTCCTGGTTACCGAACCGATATCTGGCATTGACACTGACTATGATTTTAATCGATTCGACCCACTTTCACTACGGCATTGTAACTTCACTTCAGCACTGATCTCGGCATCGTACTCAATCACCTTCGGCATCGCACTCGACCCATCTTTCGTCCACGTTGGAGTCTCATCGTGTTACAGTTCATTGTTCGTTTCCCGTTGATGAGCTGTTGACCAGTCCTGGGACTATTGAGTTGGGCAGCCGCACCTAGTCCCCGGGCTAGAAAGCAAGGGCTCAGCGCGAGAATGTTGTGGACCAGCAGACCCCGGGGGGGGGGGGGCGGGGCAACCTGTAACTGAACAAGCAAGCTTCTTTGCCTATGCTCTATAAGCGTAAGTAAATAAAATCCACCATTTGAAACCACACGTGTCTCCTGAACTGCTCAGACTCCTCACCGCTAATCCTGCCTGTTCCGTACTGAAACCCTCAGCCCACCGTGACCTTGGGGCCGCTGTTCCCCGACAGAAGGTTTAAAAAACATGAATTCTTATGAAAGGCAACGATTTCCCAAAAAACCCTCTTCCTCTTAGCTGTCCATAACCCAGCATGTTCTGTACATACACAAACATATGTGTGAATAACAATGACAACAAACTCTTACATAAGGTTTTTTCTTCCAATTTGCTTCACAAAGAGTAATTTATAATTTTACACATCTGTAAAATGGGGAGAATCTGAGGCATGGGGATATGAACAGACGCCACACAACTGGTTGGTAGCAGAGATGAATATGGCTTGGTTCTCCTGAAGCTAAATTCTATTAGACTTCACTGCCTTCTTTAGTTCAAGAACATCACCTCCCAAATTTGACGATAGGGAAGGGGAGCAGGAACGTTAGGGGAGAAACTCCTCTCTTTATGTAAGGTTCCTTTCCATCACTTTGTAATAGGTCAGGCTTTGCTTCCACACCAGCACTGGCAGTCCTCCAGAAATGTGTGAGGCATCAGAATCACTGGCAAGGACCACACAGGATTTTCAGAAGAGCTCTCTCAGAAACCATAATTCTGCTGGCAGATGGTAATCCAGAGAAGACCTAAGACTGGAAAGCCCATGGAAAGTATTATTAGATGTTACACCATAAATATTTCAATGAAATAGCCTTAAGAAGCTGAATTATATCCAGTGAAAAATATTCATTGGCAGAGAAAATTGCAAATGCATGTAGACAAAAGTTTTTCTGATTCTTTGCTATGGCACAGGATTGAAAGCAAGAAGAGATTCTTAGTATCCATAACAAAGGGCTAAAAAAATGTAGGGCTTAAAGCATGCATTGAGTTATTGGCCTTGGTCTGCCTGTGGTAATTTGAACATACCATATATCTTCCACTACCTTGGAGTATGCCTTTAGAGTACTCTTAATCCATTCATTAGATTTATTCCATTGAACCAGTCTGAGAAAGAGAGGGAGAAAAAGTATGACACTTTAGCTTAATTGTTGGGGTATCACCTGAGAAAATAAAACATGAGTTCCAGTTCCTTTTCCAGTGAATACATAATATGAAATAGTGATAAGGACCCAGCTGTTCAACACTGTTTTGAGGAAAGCATTTTTGGACATAGCCAGAAGTAGAACTTTATGCATACCAGAAATATAGGTACCTATGAAATTTAGATGCTTCAAGGATTAGGTAGCAACTGAACAGTGAATTTGAAAAGCCATATTGTAGACTTAAATGACTAAAATTGAAATTAGGAATCATAGGAATGTGGGGCTGGAAGGGACCTCATGAGCTCTTGTCCTCTGGTCAAGGTAGGAGCATACCTGACTACATGATCCCAGCTATGTTTCTGTCTAAGATGCTCTTGAAAATTTCTAGGGATGGAAGAGATTCTACAGCCTCTCTAGTTGGCCTGTTCCAATGCTTGACCAGGTTTGTAGTCAGAAAGTTCCTCCTAATCTACAACCAAATTGCCTTTGGACACAGGTGTCTCTAATTTTCCTTCAGGTATCTGAAGACTATTATCAAATCCCCCCTCAGCCTTATCTTTTTAAGGCTAAATAACCCTAGTTCTTTAAGCTATTCCTTGTAAGTCTTGCTTCCTAGGCCCCTATTTATTTTTATGGCTATGTTGAGCTCTTTCCAAACTGTCCACATCCTTCTTGTAGAGTTGGGCCTAAAACTGGACACTGTACCAAGTGAAGCCACTTCCCTTGATTTGCAAGGGACATTTCTGTTAACAAAGCCTAGTATGCTGTTGAGTTTTTTTTGTAATAAGAGCACACTGGTGGCTCCAATTCAGCTTATGGTCTACTGTAAACACCAGGTCCTTCTCTTTAGTACTGTAGTCTAGCCAGTCATTCCCAAATGTGTAATTGTGCGTGCAATTATTCTATCTCAAGAGCAGAATGTTGCTCTTGTTCTTATCAAATCTAATCTGATTGATTGCAGACCATTTCTCCAATCTACCCAGGTCATTCTGGATCCTAGCCTTATGCTTTGCAGTGTCTGCAAGTCCACCCAGCTTGGTTTTATCCACAAATTTGCTAACCATGCACTCAATCCCATTGTCCAGATCATTAATGAAAATGTTATACAGTACTAGATACAGGACAGACCCCTGAGGAACCCCATTTGATACCTCCTTCCAACTAGAGTTTGAGCCATTGATGACTTCTCTTTTTGCATGATGATCCAACCAGTTATGTATCCACCTTACAGTGCATTCCTTTACTCTGTATTTCCTTAGCTTGTTGAGGAAGACAATGGCAAAAGCCTCGTAAAGTCAAGATATATCATATCCACTGCTCTCCTCCCATCCACAGAGCCTTCTTAAAATACAGCCAGCTCTTTTGGACTCCTTTTTTCCTCCCACCTACTTCCCAGGGTATCCTGTCCACCACTTCTCTGAGTTGGTTAAAGTCTGCTTTTCTGAAGTCTAGTGTCCTTAATCTGCTGCTCTCCTGCTTTCCACCCCTTAGGATATTGAACTGTATCATTTCACAGACACTGGGCGCATCTACATGAGATGCTACATTGTCATAGTGATGAGTTACAGTGACATAGCTCATCACTATGGCAACATAGCATTAGTGGGCACAAATGGTGACGTCGATGCTACATTGCTGTAATGACAAGCTACGTTCCCATAGCTCGTTGCTATGGTGACATAGTGTCTAAAAATAACTATGCGCTGCTAGGACTGCACAGTACTGGTAGGTACTGAGGAGTCATTTAGTACTTCTTAAAGCAGTACCAAATGCGCAGTCAGGGGCACATGTAGATGCACCCACTGTCACTCAAGTTACCTTCCACCTTCATATTCTCAACTAATTCCTCCCTGTGTGTGAACAGTGAGTCAAGAAGAACTTCATCCCTAGTTGGCCTCCCTGTCTGTGGGCAGTAAATCAAGATGAACTTTGTCCCTACTTAGCCTCTGTATCAAAAAGCTATCCCCAACACACTTGAGAAATTTTCTGGACTAGTTAAACACTGTTGTGTTTCCCTCCCAGCAGATATCTTTATAATTAAAGTCACCCATAAGAATCAAGTCTTATGATTTGGAAGCTTCTCTCAGTTGTTTAAAGAAGCCCTTGTTCACCTCCTCCACCTCATTTAAAAGCCTGTAACAAATGCCCACCATGACATCCTTTCTGCTGCTCTCCCCTCTGATCTATACCCAGAGGCTTTCAATAGGCCAACCTTCCACTTTCTACTGCACCACAGAACACACACACCTCTCACTTTCAGCAAGGTTGCTAGTAGGCCTAGTGGGGAAGAGAAAT
>NW_017728992.1:78269326-78274324 GCF_001723915.1 Gavialis gangeticus | reverse complement strand
GAACACATACATTTTAATATATTAAAAGCCTTAGTCTGTCTGTCTGTAATGCTTTATTCATACTCTAACTGGTTGTCTGAAACAACCAATCAGAGTGCTCCAAGAGCATTCCAGACAGGAGGCGGAGGCAGTGGCAGTGGCAGTGGCAGCAGCACAGTGGAGTGCCATCATGACAGCACCACTGGCCTCAGCCCCATTCTCCCCCCGCAGGTCCATGCAGGCACAGGGTGCTGGCTGAGGAGGACGGAGGGGTTGGCGGGGCAAGGTTCCTCCTACTTCTCCTGGGAGACAGCGGCAGTGCGGGGTGGTGGGTGGTGGTGCTCTGTCCCCACTCACCACCCCCACCATCATTCCTGACAGGCAATTGGCTAGTCTTTATATATAGGACAATACCTGCTCATTCTTTTCCTCTATGTATCCTTCGTGAGCAATCTATACCCATCTACCACCATAACTCCATAATCCCAATTACATCATAATCCTGTGCTTGTACTAGGACCTCCATTTCTTCCTGTTTGTTTCTCATACTTCTTCCATTCATATATAGACATTTCAGGTATCTCTCTCAGAAAAAGGATGGTCCTATCCTCTCTCTGAGAATATTGCTAAGGCTTCTGTTATTGTTTCCCCTTACTAAGTTTTTATCCAGGTCCCGAAGCTTTTTACTTAACTTTGGGTTTTTATTTCCATCCCCCAGTGAACCAAATTTTAAACCCGCCTCACTAGGTTAGCAAGCCTATATGCAAAGAATCTCTTTCTCCTGTTCATCAGGTAGACCCCATCTCTTGTCAGCAGTCCATCTTCCTGGAATGCCACTCCATAGTCAAAGAAGCAGAAGCCGTACTGGCAACACCGTCTACTTAGCCATTTGTTGATTTCCAGGATGTGCTCCTAGCCAGACCTTTATCTTTGATTGGAAAGATTAATGAGAATTAGTGTGTCCTTGTACACTTCACCCTTGTTCCCAGAGCCATGCAGTCACTTTTCATATGCTTAAGGTCACCTCTGGCAGTAACATTACTTCCCACATGGATGAACAGCATGGAGTAGTAGTCAGAGGACTAGATGAGTCTCAGCAACCTTCTTCTGACATTTCAGATGAGGGATCCTGGCAGGCAACAGACTTCCTGAGCCAACAGATCAGGCTAGCAGATGGATGTCTCTGTGCTCCACAGGATAGACTAAACAACCAACCAACCACTTGTTGACAGTTGACCAAGGACTGGACATCACCCTGGGTGCTAATGAGGACAGTCACATTGTCCACATGAGCTGTCAGCCTGACCAACAGGCAGCCCACTGAGCTGGAGGCAGATGAAAGAGTTAGTTCAGTCAGGTGCTGCTGCAGTGCATGGAGTAGGGGCTCAATGGACAAGGCGTACAGCATTCCCAACAGAAAGCAGCCCTGGCGGATGCCCCTGCAGGCTGGGAATGAGGCACACAGCATGCCATTCACCTTCAGGCGGTTTGAAATGTCCTGATACAGGACCCAGAGGGCAGAGGTGAAGACGGGTCTGAAGCCAAAGGCCTCAAGGGTCCAAAACAGATAGTCTTAGCTGACCTGATTGAAGGGTTTCTCCTGGTCCAAGGAGACAAGCCTGATGTTAGGATTGAAGAGGTCTACACCTGTCAGCAGGTCCTGAAGCAGGAACAGATGGTCCTGGATGGTCCTGCCTGGCATGCAGTAGCTCTGCTCAGGGCTGTTGATCAAAGTCATAATGGTGCACAGCCAGTTAGCCAAAGCCTTGGCCAGGATCTTGTAATCGGCACACAAGAGGGACACTGGTCACCAGCTCTTGATGCAGCAAAGGTCTCCTTTCTTAGGCAGCAGGGTGAAAACTGCTCCGCGACAGCTGGTTGGCATTGTCTGGTCCAGGATACTCTCATGAAAGACATGCAGGAGCTAAGGAGAGCCCAGAAGGTCTTATAAAACTCGGCAGACAACCCATTGATACCAGGAGCTTTGCCTGAGGCAAGGTCCCCAACAGCAGCCTTGAGTTCCTCCAAAGAAAGTTCTCATTCAAGATGGTCAGCCTCTGAAGAGCAAAGCCTAGGGAGGCCATCATGTAAGCACCTAGAAGACTCTAGGCAAATTGGTTCAGCTGCAAGCAGTTCCTGGTAGAAGGTGATGGCATGGCATCAGATCTTAACAGGATCTGTGAGCATTTGGCCACCTGAGGTCTTAATATGGGCAATGAGCTTCCTTGTGGCTTGTCATTTCACAAGGCTGAAGAAAAAGTGAGTTGGGGCATGAGAAAAAGTGAGTCTCTACCAGTTCTTGGCAGTGGGTGCGGGTCCTTGCACCCTGGGCTTCACTCTCTGACAGCTCCTGCAGATGTTTCTTGTGGAGCTTAAGACTCTTGAGCTGCCCTGTATCACCACCAGCATCACTCAAGCCCACTTCAAGCTGTGCCACATCTTCCTCCAACTTTCAAACATGGTGGCGAAGCTTGCTTGTTGCCAACTGTGTGTACTGCTGACAGAAAACTCTAATCTGCGCCTTTCCCACATCCCACCACTGCTTCCAGGAGGGAAAGGTGGCTCTTGCAGCTTCCCATGTCTGCCAAAAGTGAGCAAAGCAGTCATGGAAGTGAGTGTCCTGCAACAGAATATTGTTGAGGCACGAGTAGGGTGCCCAGGAATGTGTCCTGCCAAGTAGGCTCAGCACACAAGAGACCAGACTGTGATCTGATAGTCTTGCCCAAGTAATGTGGCTGCTGTACAAGAGCAGTAGGTGGTGCCTGGTGATTTACAAGTGGTCAAAGCATGTCACGGAGAGCCCACCAGCAGTCACCTTCAGACAGGTATGCTGCCTCGCATTGGCATGGAGATGGTGCCAGACATCAACAAGGTTTGCTGCCTCCAAAGCGGTCCACAGCTTCCAGGCTGAAGATGGATGGGGTTCCAGCCTGTTTTGGTTAAGACGTGTGTTGACTGTATAATTAAAGTTCCTGCCGAGGAGGAGAAGGTCATCACCATCAGCTGCACTCTGCAAGAAGTCAGCCAGTGTCTCAAACAAGGAGGTCCATTCTCATCCAGCAGTGGGCGCATAGATGTTCATTAGGAGGAGACGATGTTGCGTGAGCAGGATATGAATGGTGAGCAGGAGGCTAGGGATGACCTCTTGGGCTACTGCCAGGTCAAGTGTCAGCTGTGGTGATAGAAGGATCGTGATCTCTGCACTGAAGGAGGTGCCATGACTCAAGAAACTGCCACCCTTCCAGGTGGCATGCCAGTCAGCTTGATTAGCTGTGTTTCCTGCAGAAAGGCAATGTCCAACTTTTTCTGGCACAGAAAATGAAAGAGTGATGTCTGCATCATAGGGACTCTGCAGCCATTGGCATTAAAAGAATGAAAGGTTGTGGCAGCCATGTGTGAAGGCTGTAGAAGGGAGGACATGCAAAGCCAAAAAACAGAGAGAGAAATAGCAGAGAGGGGCAAATGTGCAGGACAGAGAAAGACTGGGCTTACAACTCCCCAGCTGGTGCATCTCATAACAAGCACCCAACATCACCTGCAAGCTTGCTAAGGTGAAAAATATAATGCTGCATACCTGGATTGAAGTGCAGCACCACTGCTGTGGTCTTAGCAGACACCACAAATGTCTCAGGTTCTGGGAACAATTTACATACATACTGTGAATCCTCCGGTGGTGCTTGGTTTGGTCTAGAAACTCAGTGAGGTATTTAATGGGGTAACCAGCATAGGGAGGTTCCTCAGAAACAGGAACAGGTTCTGCCTCTGGGGTGAGGATGCTCCCTATTGAGGGAGGCTCCTTAATTGAATCAGGGCCACTACCTCCTGAGGGAGGGCTTCTATCAACTCATACTCAGAGACAGAATCAATGTCCAACTCTGAGGAGGAGTAGTACACATCAGGTACTGAGAACCATTGAGCCCCAGGGGGAGCACCTGACTCCTCGCTAGGATTCGCAGCATCAGGCCCTGTGGGAGCAGCATCCCCCAAGGGGGTCTGGGGGTGGACATCAGTCCCTGATCTCTTGGGTGGGGCTCTCTCGTGGGATAGGCACTCTTGCTCCTGGAGGTGCTTGCGGCTCCCAGAGGGTCCAACTTCCATATCAACCTTATCATCCTCAAGGAGCTGAGAGGTGGGGGGGAGGGCCATCAGACTCCACGACCACTTCCTCTACCCCCAGGTCAACCCCATAGTACTACAGGGTCTGTGAGGGATACCAAGGAGGCAGGCAGAGAGAGAGGGTCCTGGTTGCTAACCTCAGCTCCCTTGAAGTGGTGGGGAGGTCTTGAGGGGATAACAAGGCCTTTTTAGAAGACCCCTCTTTTCTGGGACTTGCCCTTCCCAGCAGGAGACACCATATCCTCCCCTGAGGGGGGAGGAAAAGTGGGGGCAGGGTGGTCCACCGCCACAGAGCTAGCTGACTCCAATGAAGCAGGGAGTGACTGGGAGGAAGGCCCTTCCCCATCACCTGATGGGGCTGCCATACCAGAGCCGAATGAACCATCACTGGGTGCAGTCACAGGTGGCTCTGCTGTGACCAGCTTCTTCTTCAGGCACTGGGTAGCAAAGAGGGGCCTGCTACCACAGTGAAAACACAAGGTGTCCCCATTGGTGAGGTAGACCTTGTAATGCTGCCCATCAAGCAAAGAATCATAGAATCAATGAGTCGGAAGTGACCTAGATAGATCATCTAGTCCGACTCCCTGCCATGGGCAGGAAGGAGCACTGGGGGTGGCAGGGGTCATAAGACCTCAGCCAGGTGCCTATCCAGTCTCCTCTTGAAGATTTCCAGGGAAGGTGAGAGCACCACCTCTCTGGGAAGCCTATTCCAGGTTCTGGCCACCCTTACCGTGAAGTAGTTCTTCCTAATATCTAACTTAAACCTATCCTCTCTCAGCTTGTGGCTATTGTTCCTGGTGACTCCAAGGGGGGCCCTGGTGAACAGACTTTCCCCGAGTCCCTGCTGGTGGCCCCTGATAAGGTTGTAGGCAGCCACAAGATCCCCCCTCAGTCTCCTCTTGC
>NW_017728992.1:78263404-78264326 GCF_001723915.1 Gavialis gangeticus | reverse complement strand
TGAAGAGATTCAGGTCCCTCAGTCTCTCCTTATAGGGCTGGCCATGGAGGCCCTCAACCAAGCAGGAAGGACATGGAGTGGGACAAACCCTGACCCTCCCTGTTGAGAAGCATAAACAGTTGCCTTTTAAAGGATAGGACATGCTGGAGCTGAGGGATCTTGCTGCCAAGCAGCAGTCTATGGACTGCCCCTGTAACCATGCCATAAAGGTGCAGGCGGTTAGTGAGGTTGTCATTGGCGGGAAATGGAGGCATGTTCAAGGCTACCACATGAATGGCTCATGTGTCTAGGGGCCTTGCAAGGCAAAAAACACTCCCAACAGACACACCTGCTACCACAACCTCATACACTAAAGCAGGGGAGCTGAGGAAGATGCTGGGGATGGAACCCACCCAGGTAGCAAACAGGACATGTTTGCGGCCTATGAGCACTCCCACAGCAGCAGCGCACTCCTCCACTTCAATGGAGGGAGGGGTGTGAAGCCAGAGACCTAAGATCCGGTCCAGAGGGGCTGAAGACAGGTGTCCAAGGAGAGTGGTTGCTCCTCAAGGAGACGATCCTCCAAGCCCAAAGGAAGGTAATCCCAATGAGGATCAAAGGGAGCAGGAGGGCTCATAAGCCCCCATGGCTCACCAAAAGCATCCGGGAATGTCTCCTTGCTAAAAAGGTGGCTTACACCCAATGGAAAGAAGGGGTCATCACCAAGGAGGGCTATTCTGCAGTTGCTTGGGGATGTAGGGGGGTAGTTAGGAAGGCCAAGGCAGAGATGGAACTGGAGCTAGCTTCCCAGATTAAGGACAATAAGAAGTCTTTTTTTAAATACATAGGGGGTAAAAAGAAGGTCCCAGGTAATGTGGGGCCCTTGCAGGACGCATTGGGAAACTTGGTCGTCACACCAGACGACAAAGCTAACATGTTTAAC
>NW_017728992.1:78262232-78262887 GCF_001723915.1 Gavialis gangeticus | reverse complement strand
AGCAGAGGGTAGGTTTAGGTTAGACATCAGAAGGCGCTATTTCACGGTCAGGGCAGCTAGGGTCTGGAACCAACTTCCAAGGGAGGTGGTGCAGGCTCCTACCCTGGGGGTTTTTAAGAAGAGGTTAGATGAACACCTTGCTGGGGTCATTTGACCCCAGTACTTTTTCCTGCCATGGCAGGGGGTCGGACTAGATGATCTTCTCAGGTCCCTTCCGACCCTAGAAACTGTGAAACTAAGCCCCAGCAATGAACTACTAGGAACTGCCTTCAGCCATTCCAGCAAAAAAAGGGTTAACCCTCCAAGGAACCAGAGGGGTGGGGGATGGGCAGTCCTGGCAGGGAACACAGAAGCTGGGAGCAAAGGAACAAACTAACCCCAGGGGACAGGGGCAAGGTAAGCAATGTAACAGGGAAGGGAAGGAAAAAGAAGCAGCAGAGCAGCTTCAGGGAGAGGGAGGGAAAACAAAATACAACCTGGGGGCAGGAGAGAGGGTGACTGCAGGAGAAAGGACTTAGCAAAGGGGAAAAAAGGCAAGGAAAAGTAATGAAAAGTGGGGGGCTGTGGTGGGAAAGGGGTCAGACTGTTTGGGGCAGGGAAAACAAAACAAGAGAAAGAGAAGAGCTCACAAAACAGGGAGAAGCTCTCAGAGCTC
>NW_017728992.1:78258895-78262211 GCF_001723915.1 Gavialis gangeticus | reverse complement strand
GGGGGGGGAGGGAAAACAAAGCAAGAGAAGGAGAAAGGCTCACAAACCAAGGAGATTTCTGAGCTCTAAGCAAACACTCCTGTCGGTGGCCATTTTGAAAGAAAGAAATTTCTGGTAATTTCTCCTTAAACTATATGTGATTCCTCTGATGATTGTTCAGTCTGATAATATTTTCAACAATATTACAACATCTATTGCCGTCATTATGAGTGGGAAGCAAAAGGAAAACATCGAGGAAGCATTGAAGCTTAAATTCAACTTCTCAGGTCACTTTTTTTAATCTGAAAACTAAATCAAGGTCCCAATTCTGCACAGAGCTATATGAGGTTAATTGTACACAGTGAACTATCTAGACATGTCTCTCACCTTTCATAAAGTTAAGCATGTGCTTAAATCTTTTAGATTGGGCCCCCAAATCCTGTTGTTCTTACACAAACTTGTTAGTATTTTCTATAACATAGGTTCCCTCTTCCAGATTAATGTATTCAAGTAAATGTGTTAAAGTATAATCAGCATACTAAATGAACTTTCCAGAGATATAAATAATGGGTTTTGTGCTTTGGGCAAAACCCACTTGCAAACTGGGAGGGGAAAGAGGGGCAAAGGGAGGGTAGTCTGTCATACCAGACCTGGGAGTCAGAGACCCTGGATGATGCTGCTGCTGCTGCTTCAGTGTCCATTCACTCAGCTGCTGCTGCCGCTGCTGCTGCTGAAGCATGGGGCTCCTAATGCTCAACATGGCAAAAAGTCCCCAGGGGAACCATTTTTGTGTCCCCTCTAAGTTGGCACTTTAAGGCTGGTGCCCTGTTTGCCCACCACTTTTACTCCACTGGAACTTTCCTTAAGAAACAATAGTTTCATTTTTGCTTAGAGAAATCATTTGTGATTTTCAAGCCAGAAATGCTGAAGATGAAATATCAATTAAGAACTTCAGTATATACATACAATAAAGTATATCTCTCCATACATCTAGGGAATAATATTTGAGAGACATAACACCACCACCTTCTAATAAGGAAAACAAAGATGACCTCATTATAATGATCTGATACTCAACTGAGAAATAAAAAAGTTTACCAACTTTCCTGTATTGTGAAAAGCGGAAGGAAGAGAAACTCTCTCTGCACAGTAGGAAGTTTCTCTGCCTTTTATATTTCTAATTCTAGGCAGCATGCTGCCTGCTCCAAAGAACAAGAAAACAAATGCCAAGCTTTAATCAGAATCATATTGGCTGTGTAGGGACTTTCAGATCATTTGCCCATTCCTAACAATGTCATGCAGATTCCCTTCAGAATATCAATGCAGAGACCTTTGCCCTTGCTGTGAAGAAAAGGTTGGAAAATACTGAAGATGAGCAGCAAGTCTAAGTGAGGTTAACATTCTTTTTTTGTGGTGCAGAATCAAAAAAATAAAAAAAAAAGAGTTTCAATCCAATTTAATTCTTTAATGAAACTAAGAATTAGAATCCCTGTAGCGTAGAGCTAACCTTTCTCTGGGTCAAGCAATTTTTTTCTTTAAGTATAGCTTGGGTAACACTACAGGCTTATGGCTATCCAAAGGGTAGCTGAGAGCTCATTAATAAGTGATATGACTGTGAATTTGTCAGATCTTAAAAAGCTACTTTAAACAAAATCTTTACTTCTGAAAATGTACAAGAATTATTTTTTTTAACTGAAAAAATGTGAACATTTCAGCAGATACTTAGTTTTAAGAAACATTAACATAAATCAACAGTATTATTTGAAGTGTCACTAAAGATTCCAAAGCTACACAGAATTGGGTGTTGTCATTCTACTTACCTGAGCATAGTTAGGCTGATTTATGCTGGTTCAAATCCAGTCTGAAATCTTTTTTTTGTTAAATTAAAACCTTCTTTAATTTAGGAAAATCATTGAAACTCATTCTTGGTCCAATAAAGGAGAAACTGAATGTGTACAAAAATGTTTCTTGTGTCTTTTCACCAGGAAAAAATAAGAAAAGCATCAGTTACCTTATTAATGAAAATATACATATGTAAAGGCTTTTGTTTGTTGGAAAAGTTCATGCTTTTAGATAGCAGTAACCTTCACCTCAAAAACAGAACCACAAACTAAGCAGTCAATTATATGTGTTTACATTTCAAGCACTCATATACAGTAGTGATTTGGCAATGAAATCCTTAATTAGTGAAGCTCCCTTTTTTTAAAGAACAAAGCAGTTTTCGAAGTGTCATGGCAAACCAATCCAGTTAAAAAGTTGAGCTCAGCTTAATGAGCTGAATTACACAAGTGTTAAAGCCTGATACATTAATAAAATAAACAGGCTTTGTGTTTCCTTCTTTTGTAGCCATTTCTGCTTAAAAAGCAAGGTGGGAATGGGTTGGACACCATGGGAAATTCTTTCACATGAATGATATTCATCCAGGCCATAGGGCTCAGTCCTGTGTTACCTGGTTAAAACTGGGGATATAACACAGGATCTAACCTTGGAAGCCCTAGGAGCACCTGCCCAGGTTAGCTGGAAAGCATGGGCAGCTCTCGACTGTGCATGCTCTCCTGCCATAAAGCAAACATGTCCTCCTCAAAAAAACAGCATAAAGTTATACTACTTATTGTCATGCCCACAATTTGGGGCATCTGTGGTACAATAAAGGGCATGGACATCTGTTTTGCTGGGGTTTTGTGCTGCAGTAAAAAAAAAATGATATGATATCACAAAGGTGATGTTTGTTTTCAGCCTATGAGAACAGCTTCTGGGAACATGGGCATACTTCCTAGTTTGTAGCGTGCATATAGGCAGGGCACGTGCAAGGTGTGTTTGGGCCCATCCTAGCTGAGATACACTACCATCATTATATAGATATGTCCATAGGGCTTGCCTGAATCCTGAGTCAAGTCAACTACTATCAGAGATATCCAAGCCTTATAATCCCTTTTATAAACTGATCTAATTTATTCTTAAAACTGCATAGATATTTGCCTTCAGTATTTCAAGGACAGTCCCAGAAGATCAATTGGTCGTATACTTAGAATCTTATTACTGACATACATTCTAAATTTAACTGTGGACAGATTTTTAAATACATAGGGGGCAAAAAGAAGGTTCTGGATAATGTGGGGCCCCTGCAGGACACGCTAGGAAATTTGGTCGTCACACCAGCTGACAAAGCCAACCTATTTAACAACTTCTTCGCCTCTATTTTCCTGAGCAAGAACCAGATCATCCCCCCCACTGGGCCCCCCTCAGGCTGCAGGGAAGGTGCACCTAGGCCAAGGGTGAGGGAGGATCTAGTCAGGGAACTTCTGGAGGGACTGGACGTATTTAAATCAGCTGGTCC
>NW_017728992.1:78249432-78253895 GCF_001723915.1 Gavialis gangeticus | reverse complement strand
CGACACTAAGATGTGGGGGGATATGGGCATGCTAGGAGGGAGGAATAGGCTGCAGTCAGACCTCAACAGGTTACAGGGGTGGGTAGATGAGAATAGGATGGGATTCAACACTGACAAGTGCAAGGTGATGCACCTGGGGAGGAAGAACAAGCAACATACCTACAGGCTGGGGAACTCCCTTCTCATCAGTGCAGAGGCAGAAAAGGATCTTGGAGTCGTCATTGCTGCCAAGATGAATATGGGTAGGCAGTGTGGGGATGCAGTCAGGAAGGCCAACCGCACCTTGTCACGCATCCACAGATGCATCTCAAGCAGGTCCAAGGAGGTGATCCTCCCCCTCTATGTGGCACTGGTCAGGCCGCAGCTGGAGTTCTGGGCGCCACACTTCAAGAGGGATGTGGACAACATGGAGAGGGTCCAGAGGAGGGCCACTCACATGATCAGGGGGCAGTGGGGCAGGCCCTACGGGGAGAGGCTATGGGACCTGAACCTATTTAGTTTCCATAAGAGAAGGCTGAGGGGGGATCTTGTGGCCTGTTACAAACTAGTCAGGGGGGCCCAGCAGGCATTGGTGGAGTCCCTGTTCCCCCAAGCACTACCAGGAGTGACTAGGAATAACAGTCACAAGCTAGCAGAGGGTGGATTTAGGTTATATATCAGGAGGCGCTACTTCACTGTCAGGGCAGCTAGGATCTGGAACCAACTTCCAAGAGAAGTGGTTCTGGCTCCTACCTTGGGGGTCTTTAAGAGGAGGCTAGATGTATACCTTGCTGGGGTCGTTTGACCACAGTACTCTTTCCTGCCATGGCAGGGGGTTGGACTCAATGATCTGCTTAGGTCTCTTCTGACCCTACAAACTATGAACTATAAAACTAAGATTATACCCATTTCTATAGGTTCTTGTGTCTATATTGTATTTCAGCTTTAATAATTCTTTTGACTCCCTGGTGTTTAATCTAATGTAGTTATAGAAACTAGGGCATACAGTCTCAATCAACATTTATTTGGCTAATCAAAGCAAGTTCTTTAAGTATCCCATAAACTCTCCTTTCTCTTGATCATTTTCATAGTTCTCTTTCAATTCAGATTTATCTTTCTTGAATTTGGATGTCCAGAGTTGTACACAATAGTCCAGATGAAGTCTCACCAGTGCTTTGCGCAATAGCAATCCTTTCCCTTTTCCTACTGGAAATATATTGCCAGATGCATTTTATTATCTCATCTATCTTGTTCATAGCTGCATCAGATTAGTGACTAGTACTCATTCTCCAATCAAGTAATATATCTAGGCCTTTCTCCTCCTCTCTTTCTAACTGATGCCCTTCTAATTTAGCAGCACAGATCTGGAAGGGCCTCTTGAGCCATCAAATCCAGTTCCCTGCATTTGCAACCAACCATTTACCAAAAGATTCCCCAAAACTGCCATTTTCAAACTCTTTCACATAACTACCAGCACATTAGAAGAAACATCAGAAATGTTTCTTAATCCATTAGTTTTCTACCTTGCACTTTTTACTGTTGAGTTTTACCCCATTTCCATTACCAGAGCCATCTCTTCAAGATTATCCAGTTCTTTCTGTATGATAGCCCAATGACCCCCAATTTCATCTGCCCACAAAATTTGATTATTATGCTTCTATTATTTGTGCATAAGTACTTAATGAAAATAGTAAATAATACTTGTACTAAGATTAATGCTTAGGAACTCCTCCAATAAGCTCTCTCCAGCCCAATACTTTACTTTTTAATCAATTGCCATCTCCCTCTTTTAGCCAGTTCTTTTACTACTTCATGTTCTACTAATCCCCATCCAGAGTGTAACAAATGCTTTATTAAAATCTGTTGTATTTCCAGTAGCATTTTATCCTATTTTTTCATGTACTTTTCATGTACCATGTGCCATTCATATATTTTAAGTATTCTTTTCATCAAAATGTATTCTGAAGCCTTGTGTATTAAAGGGCCTTCAGTTTCTTGGATCACTTTTCTACCCTTCTTAGTTGTATGTACTACCATGGTATGCTGCTACCCACAGTTATGGAAAAAATATTAGAAATCTTTTCCATCTGAGGTCCAATGTGCTGTTTTTTCAAAATTCTGGATAGATGATATCTATTTCTTTCTCAGATAAGACATGCATACAGATCTTTGAATTTGTTTCCTCCTCAGATGTGCTAACTTCCATTTCTAAACCCTCATTCCTATTAACCATCCTGACTATTTATCACCAAAAAGGGCACCAATATTATTCCTATTAAAAATAAAGGCGGAATATTCATTTTATGTCTGGGCGATATCTAGATTTTAATTGACACTCCATACTCACTTCATAATAGTCCCTTTTTCTCCCCCCTCCCTTTTATTTATATGGCAGAACTATTTGTTTTGATTAATTTACAAATTCTAACAAAGCTTGGCTTTTAGCATTTCTCACTTTTTCCTTTGTCTTGACCTCCAAGGTGTAGCTTTCTTTGCAAATCAGCCTTTTTTTTCATACTCCTAATATAATTTCTGGGGTAGTTATACATTCAAATAGGTATAGAGCTCTTGCCTACTTTGGATAAAAGTTACACATAGTGGGCATGTCTACACATACAATTAGTGTGCCTACATTTTTTGTGTAGAAAATTTAGGTACATTAAACTGCAGCCCTGCATGCATCTGAACATGCAAATTTGTTCCTGATGGGAGCAGTTCAGTCCAGGGCTGCTCTTGCCCTGCCCCCCTGCAGCAGCCATGGGGAGCTCCAGGCTTCCAGGGGAGGACAACCCTAGGCTGGCAGGTGACACAGGGCCTGGGTCCTGATCTCTGTGGGGTGGAGGAGAGATGTTTTGGCTACCAGCAGCTGCCTCCTGGCCATATGGAGATTGAAATGTGTCTCAATCTCCTTGTGGCTGGGAGGTGGCATCCCAGCAGCTATTACAGAGATCAGGACAAGACCCATAGATGCATTCCAGTCTCCACATGGCTGGGAGGCAGCTGCCTGGCAGTGAGGACAGGTCTTCTAGCCACATGGAGAGTGGGATATATCCTGATCTCTACATGACTGGGATGTAGTGTCCCACTGAACAGGGACAGCTCTCCTTGCCTCTGTGGCCTCCTGCTAACTAGGCTGCACGTGCACTTCAGTGTATTAGTTTAATGCACCAATTAGACTAATCTACTGTGCAGTAATTGCTATGCATGTGTAGATTGTGATGCTTTACTGCACATTAGATTAGTCTAATGCACAGTAAGTGTCTTGTGTAGATGTACCCAGTGTCTGTAATAATTTCCAAGCCTTCTCTATACAGAACTTCTGAGTGTCTCAGTTCAAACCTCCAAAATATAGGATCTCTAAATGTTTAACCCAAATATGCATGGGTTTTCTAAAGCATTATGTACTTATACTTCATTTCAGGATTATTCCTAAAATATTTAGGCTTATTGATCTTAAAGGATAAGATTATGCCTGGACAGTGTGGGTATGTTGGAAGGAGCAGTGTGGGCACAAGAAGCTGGTACTATATCCTCCTAACTTCCCTAGGAACAAAAGGCAACCCAGGAATCTCAGGGAAATGCTACAGTTCTCTTGCACTTCAGCCAACAGCACTTGTCAGATGAATGCACTGAGCAGAGGATGGTGTGCAACTGCAACAGGTAGTGCAATGCCATGCTCATTGTGAGCATGTCTTAAAACAGAAAGACTCACAGATGACTCATTTGGGTTCATCTTTGCTAAAAAATGCAGTGCTGTGATAGCTTCAAAAAGCTAGATCAGGTACCAGAAGCAGAGTATCTTTTTAAAAATGAAACGCAGTATTCTCAAGCAGAATGTCATGCTAATGCTCTTGTCACTATACTACTTAACAATCTACCTTGTTCAGAGGTAGTTTGAGTATCTCTACAGGCACTGACAGATGTGCAGAACCCCTCTCTAACTCATAGCACTTACATAAAGTGCCACGAGTTAGAAGACTCCTCCCCCTGACCCAACAAATATTCACCTGCTGGGTTGGGGGTGGGATTGAGCCAGCCTGCAGGAGCCCAAGGAGCCTGCCTGTAGTGGAGCAGCTGCCTCTCTTCCCCAGCCCTGCTCAGCTCTGTGGGAAAGGAGATGGGAGAGGGGAGGAGGAGTGAGTTGTGGGCTGGGGTTTGCCCAGCCTGAGCTATTGCAGGGGAGAGAGGAGGGTTGAAGGTGCCCATGACGTGAGGGGGTTCCAATCTAATCTCGCCCTCTCCATCTTAGGCCAAGCAAACCCCAGCCTGCAGCTCATTCCTTTTTCCCTCTCCCCCCTCCCTTCCTGCAGACAGCCCTGGGGGCAGGGATGGGCCCCATTAGGCCAGTCCTGATTGCACCACAAATTAATCCTCAGGAACAGAAGTTTTCTAAGGTGCTCCAAAGTGGAGTCCCTTCGTTATCTGATGTGGGTTAATTTGGCATCTGAATAGTTTCATAGTTTCATAGTTTCTAGGGTCGGAAG
>NW_017728992.1:78248645-78249421 GCF_001723915.1 Gavialis gangeticus | reverse complement strand
CTGCCCTGCACTAGCAGGAGTCAGCCTCTGGACCCCTCCGTCACAAACGCCAGCGCAAACGCCGGCGCCCTCTAACAGACCACGCCTGTTTGCGCGCTCTGTTCGCGTGGCTTAGGAGCGTGGCTCCCTACCGGCTCAGCAAAGAGGCTTCCCCTCCGGATCCGGCTCATCATCTACCCCCGAAGGGATAGGGGCGGCTGCCCACTAGCTAGTCCCAGGGCTGGTCAACAGCCTATAGTTGGAATACGAACAAACAAAACCGTAACTCGTAGAATGATGAACGATGTCGTGACGCCAGTCCAGTGATGGACAACGGGTGGTTGAAAGACAAAGCCGAGGTCAAAAGCCGAGATGTGGAGAAGCGGAGTTGCAATCGAGGTAAGTAGGGATGATCCGAGTCATGGTCAGTAATCGATGCCAATGTTAGTCAAGAGCTAGGAGATCAGTGGTAGGAACGAGACGAGGTAAATCGCTGTATGCAGGTCCCTTATGTGCAATACCTGGCACAATCCCCTCATCACATGGGACATAAAATTTGTTCCCTGGTCAGTAATGATCTCCCTTGGCAGTCCCACCCTCAAAATCCAATTCAACAATTCCTCTGCCACTTTTGAACTCGTGACCGCCCTTAGGGGCACTGCCTCAGGATACCTGGTTGCATAATCAATCAGCACTAATATAAACTGATGCCCTCCCACACTTTTGGGGAGTGGGCCAATCACATCCAGGGCTACACATGTGAAAGGTTCGGAAATTACAGGCATAACTTGCAAGGG
>NW_017728992.1:78237534-78243645 GCF_001723915.1 Gavialis gangeticus | reverse complement strand
ACCGCCCTTAGGGGCACTGCCTCAGGATACGTGGTTGCATAATCAATCAGCACTAATATAAACTGATGCCCTCCTACACTTTTGGGGAGTGGGCCAATCACATCCAGGGCTACACATGTGAAAGGTTCAGAAATTACAGGCATAACTTACAAGGGCACTCTAGGGCAGTGGTCTCCAAAGTGGGGTACACAAGACGATCCATTGGGGTGAGGGAAGAAAATATTAGAACTTCTATTTCTATTTATATAAATATCCATATATTGGGGGTGCATGCTCAAAAATATTTTACTGATAGGGGTGCGCGATCAAAAAAGTTTGGAGACCACTGCTCTAGGGGGTTTCTTTACACTGACCCTCTGGCATTCAGGGCATTGATTACAAAACTGTTCTACATCCTGGTAACACTACGGCCAAAAGAAACTACGTGTCACCCGGGCTATAGCTTTCTCTTTACACAGATGCCCCCCCAGTGGGTGGGCATGGGTCAGTCACAATAAATCACGGCGATAAGCCCATGGTACCATAATCTGAGCTAACACTTCATCATCTTGCTGCCCCCTTTTAAGACGATACAACACGCCTTTTTTCTCACTTCACACCATGACAGTTGGTTGCACAATTCTGGACATATCACTTGTTGGTCCCTTTTGGCAATCTCCGACTCCCAGACAGCTCAGAATGCTGGTTCCTCCCATTGTGCTTCCCAGAATTGTGCCCCACCAGCAAATGTACTCATGTCCTACAGGTCAGCATCCTCCCTGTCTGACCCTTCTTCATTTTCCTGGCCTATCAGCCCCTCAATAGGACCCGCTTGCTCCTGATCCTTTGCCAACAATTGTTATATCTCTGGCCAGTCCTGACCCACAATGATAGGGTGTAACAGATCATCAACTATCTCCACTGGCCATTCCCATGTGACTCTTCTTATTGTGAGCTGTACTTTCATCCTTGGGTACACGTAGCCTTGCCCATGCAAACATACCATCCATATGGGTGTCAACCTCGCCTTTTCTCTCAAAGGTACTAACCCTTTTCAGACCAAGGTTTGATCACATCTGGTATCTATTATTCCCCGGACCACACGCCCTGCCACTTCCACCAACACTGATGGGTTAGCCCGTCATTGCCTCTCTGCTATTCTCCCCAGACTACAATCCATCATCTCTACTGTGCAACTGTGGACTCATTCTTCCCTTCATGCTGCATATATATTACTGGACTATATAGGCATGGGCTATTTGGACAATCCCTAACCATGTGCCCTTTCTTTCCACATCTGAAGTAGGTGACTCCTGTCACTATTGGCTGTTGGAGTCCCTTACTATCGCGCTCTCCCTGGTATTCTCCCGTCTTCCCACTTATACTATTATTGGGCCTGTCCAATTTTTCATGAGCACACTCAAAATCCTCTGCCAACCACAGAGCCTCTCTAGAGGTCTTGAGATTATGGCACTTGACCCACCTCTGCATGCCTTCCTCTAAATCAGTAAGGAACTGTTCTAATAGGATCATATCATTCACTTCCTCCAAGGATGTGACTGCTGTCTTTAGCCACCTATTTAATAAGTCTGTTAATATTTGTAACAGGCCCCACCCAGCCTGTCTCTCACCCATTGACTCCTCAATTTACATTTTCACTGACTTTCTGTCTTGTATGCATACCAGCCCAGCCCCTGGCTTTTTTACCTTTCATTCCATCCAGGAAGAGCACACATCAACTGCTGAAACTTCCTTAGCCTGACGAAGGGTTTGAAAATTGATTTCAAAATTGATCAATCATCTTTTGATGATTGATGCTCCAGGGTCCCACTTCTTCTTTTGTATGGCGCCAGATACCAACTTCAAAATCTATGACTCTCTGATATTATTGCAGATTCCATCTATCCCATCTGGGCAGCTTTTCATTAGGTCCTGTGCTCTTTGTTGGACATCATATTCACACAGGAGGCTGTCCAAGACGTTCATTTTGTACAGTGTTCTTTTGAAGTGCCCATATCCAGATCTCAGTCTGTTCAACTAAACTCATGCTTCTCTGTCAAGGTCGTGCCCAAGGGAGGACTTATTTGGTGTTGGTATATAGATTTCAGACCAGATTAGGGTGACCAATCATTTTGTTTCCAGAACAGGGCCATGTGACGCAGCCTGCCAGGCTCTCCACAGGCCTAGAAACCTGGCAGCAGGGGAGTGGTTAGGATCTGTCTTCTAATGTCACTTGGTCAAATGCCCAAGAGTATAAGGAATAGATCTGTGTGTGTACAAGTTGTGCAGCCTGTTATGAGTCTCTGTGCACTAAGTACAGTGTTGAGCTTTTTAGTGTGACAACTCCTGAACCATATCGGAGCACAATATTTTGTTGAGGCATATACCACTACAAGTGCGGTGATTCTGAGCACTTTGAAGTTGGTACTCCATGTTGTGCTGGCTAAACATCTTAAGACAGCTACTTGTGCAGAGACTTTACTGCTAACTTTTTGAATGTGATATTTATAGGTGAGGGAACAGTCTAATATAACCCATTGGTAGCTTGGGGTAGGCTCATGGGGAAGGATGTGCCTACTTTGATACTCAGTGTGCTCTTGGCTCAATGATTGTCCAGTTCAAAGTATGATGATACTGATTTATTGATGTTCCCACTAGCTCCACGCCTTTCAACACTCCCCCCACCCCCCCAAGCTCTATGCCACTGTCCTGGAATGAAGTTGAGATGTCAGGGTCAATGTTGTTGCGGGCTTATCAGCCTGCATTACATTGAATGGGAACATAAATCTGGTTAATTGACAACTGGCTGCCATATCCCTCAAGGACATGTTGCCTTCCTGAGTGAGGTCTGTGCATTGGTGTGGAATCCAAACTAGCCCCCAAATAGACACCAAATGGGACTGAGAGTTTCTTTGAATCCCATAGCCAAAGTGTAACCAAGAGTCACAACTGGGTTTTTTTGCTGGCATGCCTCTTTGGCAGAGCACTTACATATGAGCACTATTGCAGGTATGGTACAGTGGGAATGGGAAAAAGGTCCCCCTACCAAAATGCCCCCAAGTCCCTCCCTCCCTGCTGTGGGAGCCAGGATGCCTGGAAACCCAAGAATTCGGGCTCTCCCAGGTATCCAGGCACCCACATCCAGGAAATAAAACCAAGGCATCTGAGCTCCTACAACTGGGAGATGGAACACAGACAGCCAGGCTCCCAGGCTACTGCTCTGCTTCTGTACCAGGGTCCTGGAACCCTGGTTTGGGCAGGGAATTGGACCATCCCTGGAAGAAGCAAGGACCACACTGTGACATGCCAGCAGATCTCCTACAACATTCCCTTTCAACTATCCTTTCCTTAGAGATGTATCAGCACCCATGAGAGTGACAGCAACAGCAAGTTCCCAAAATTGCAGGGGTGAGACAAGGCTGGACAAGTGGGGTACTTATGCTGCCACCCTCCCCCCACCCTGATTTATCCTTTCAGGAGTGTCATTTCAGCCCCACATCCCTGACCAGCCAGGTCCAGGCTCCCGATATTCCCCTGATTAAATTCATCCAAGCCCAGAGAGGTGAGCTTCTTCAGGAGGAGAGGAAGGGAGGGAGTTGGGGTGCTTTGCTAGGGGACTTTTTACTGTTTCCACTGTGCCATAACTGCAGTAGTGCTCATATGTAGGTGCTCTGCCAAAGAGGCATGCCAGCAAATATCCCCAGTTGTGACTGTGGGTTACACCTTGGCTGTGAGATTCAAAAAAATCTTTCGGTCCCATTTGGTGTCTGTTTGGGGGCTAGTTTGGGTTACATGGTTCCACACCAATGCACAGACCTCTCACAGGAAGGCTACATGTCCTTGAAGGATATGGCAGCCAGTGGTCAATTGTTTCCCAGCTGGGAGACAGAGCCCAGATGTGTGGTTTTGGAGTGACCTGAAAAGGATTTCCATGAAAAATCCCAGTGAAAACACAGCCCCTTATTCAGCATCCTGGCTCTCCCCACTGGGAGATGGAACCCAGGTATTTCACAGTATGGTCAATGCCAAGTTGTGAGAAGCTGTATGGCTTCTGGCCTCAGGTTGGGGAAAGGGTCTAGATAGAGGACTCACCATGGCTCCCTCAGTGTCTCCCTTGTCTGCAGACTCCACATTTGTATGCAAGAGGCCCAGTTATGGAGGCCAAGAAGCTGGAACCAAGATGGTTGCCCAGACACCTGTGGCTGACATGAGAAATGTGCATAGATGGCACAGGCAAAATAAGGAACAAATGTGACTCAATGTGGAGGGTGGGAATGGATAGGCTGATGATTACTTACACCCGTGCTGTCAAAGTACCTGAATGAGCTGCCTAGGTCCAGGAACATGCTGTGAAGGTCCAAGAATGGGCTATCCAGATGGCAGCCCACTGTCTGAGGGAGGCCACCCATGCCATTACAGAACTGAGAGAGTTTCATTGCCAGGATAAGCAGTTTATGCACAGTGTCAAAAATGGCATGGGGTCCAGCTACAACACCCTTCAGTGGCATCAGTGCTGACTCCTGTGGAGAGATCATAGCCCTTTGGGGCCAGATTACTGCGAAAGGCTGATGCCCAGCCCCCCATGGCATGGTGAATGCTACTCCGGGGATTTTTCTCTGGGGCAACATGACCAGGATTTTTCCTATGTGGCAGGGGCTGGGTGATGGCTGAGGGTGTATGCTCCCCACTGTGCATTGAGTGGGCATTGAGTTCTGAAGTAGGCAATGTTCCCTAGGTTTTCTTTAATAAACTAAATTTTGACTGCTTCAACATTCGATTAAAATGAGGCAAATCTCTTCTTCAGGCTGCATTACCCTGCACCCTGGTGTGTACCCCTGGTGTGGGTTACAGAGGGAGAGGAAAAGGGTAATGGTGCCCAGCCAGCCTGAGCTGTGGTCAGCGCTACCGGGGACATGGGCCACAGGAGCCCAGGGCTGCAGACCCATAGCCCAGTGCCAGGGTAGAGGCACTTGAAGTCCTCCATTCCTGCTCATCCAGGTAGGGCTCCTGGCACATGTAAGTGAGGAAGCAGTCAGCCAGGGGTTTGCAGATCCAGAAAGCCTGATGCTATGTAGGTTCAGGGCCACAAACATTGGTGGGAGCTCTGCCTCTCCCCCCGTCCCTGCACCACATGTACTCAGTTTCCAATTAAAGTGCTCCTTCCATAAGTCCAGCTCCCCTCCATAGGGCTTCATGATCCAGGGCAGGAGGGGGCAGGCTGGGCCTCTGATGAGAATTGGGGGGGCAATGACATCACTGCTGATGAAATCGAGGGCCCACTCTCCAGCAGCTGGGAGAATGCAGAGTTAAACAGGATGAGGGCATCATCCTCATCCATTGCTTAAAAGTGGCCCAGTCATGTCCTAGATGTCTGTGTTCTGTGTGTGTGTGTATGTGCAAATGTGCACCCACTGTACACGCATGCACAAACATACACAACCCTAGTATCTGAGACACACAGCCACACTTGGGTGCAGGGTGGTCATGTGCAGGACAGCCTACTAGTGGCTTGTGACTATGAGGGCTTATGCAATGGCAAGCTGCTGCCACATCAAGTACAAGTAGCTGGCCCTGAGGTCCCACAGCTTCCATCCAGACTCACACAGGGGGACCAGCAGGATCTGCCACAGCTCCTGAGTTCCGCTGTTTGCTTGAGCATGCAGGCTGAGAAACAAAGGTATGTGCAAGTCAGGATGACAGGGCGTTGTGGGCATGGCGGCCTGTGTGCAGTAGCTAATAATGAGTAGCTTGGCCTTGGCTGTTTGACTACATTCAGGAGTCTTCGGCAGCCTGGGGAGCCCAGAGGGTATGCTAGGAGGCATACAAGAGCCCCTGCTACCTGCTAGGCTTGCCCTGTACAGGCTAGCTCTGATCCTCACCCTACCAAAGGGCTAATGTGTGTTCTGTTTGTTCCCAACCTAACCTTGGATGCTTAGAGAAAAGCTCAAAAGTTTGAGTTCTTCCGTTTCAGGCTTCTTGAACTCCTGTACTTAGCTATAAAGTACAAAAACATCTCAAATGAGTGCAGTTAATAAGGCATAAGTAGTTACAGTTAAGAAGACATTAACTTTGTCCTCAGAAGTACCAATTTTTACCTGCCTATATATTCTCTTCTGTCTTAGAATGCCACTT
>NW_017728992.1:78218610-78232534 GCF_001723915.1 Gavialis gangeticus | reverse complement strand
CCTGGGGAGCCCAGAGGGTATGCTAGGAGGCATACAAGAGCCCCTGCTACCTGCTAGGCTTGCCCTGTACAGGCTAGCTCTGATCCTCACCCTACCAAAGGGCTAATGTGTGTTCTGTTTGTTCCCAACCTAACCTTGGATGCTTAGAGAAAAGCTCAAAAGTTTGAGTTCTTCCGTTTCAGGCTTCTTGAACTCCTGTACTTAGCTATAAAGTACAAAAACATCTCAAATGAGTGCAGTTAATAAGGCATAAGTAGTTACAGTTAAGAAGACATTAACTTTGTCCTCAGAAGTACCAATTTTTACCTGCCTATATATTCTCTTCTGTCTTAGAATGCCACTAAACAGCTTCCCTTCTTTCACCCTGCAGCCTCTAATTTTGGACTTGTGTTCATCTTATGGGAACACAAAGAGGCTTAAAAAAATTAGTTCTAAGATTTTTTTTTTCACAGGAAATACTTTGAAAAGAAATTTTCATCCTAATTCAGCCTGAATTACCCTAATAATCAATGCTGAGTTTTTCAAATTAAGAACCACAAGCCAATGTTTTAGGCAGATACTTTATAGCTACCTTTGACTGCTCCTTTGTTGTGATATAACATATTAGCAGCATTATGAAAATAAACATCCTGAGAATTGGGACACAGCTCAAGTCCCAAGGTAAGAATGTGACTGTGGAATTTCAAGGTCAGCCCTGCACAAAGGACCAACATAAGTCCCATGAATCACTTATGTTACCAGATGATTTGTATGGTAACCAAACAGTACTTCATTATACAATGTGCTAATATCCTTCAATTCCTACCAATGCTGAACCCCCTCCATCATCATTGTTGTATAAAGCAACCTCCACACCATTAGTGATATTCCTTAAAGACTCATGGAACGTTAGTCAAGTCTCAGGAACTGGAGAAGGAAAAATAAAGGAACACACAACAGGACCCAGGGAGTTGTAGACCAGGATGCCTAATTTCAGTATTAAGAAAAGATACTAGAACCAATTATTAAGCAAACAATTTATGTACACCCACAGGCTAATCATGTAAAAAACAAAGAAAGAACCCCCCCCCCCCCCAAACCAACCGACCCGCAATTGTTAAAAAAAAAATTTTTTTCCCCCCCAGGGTTAAAATGTAAAAAAAAAAAAAATCCCCCCCCCCCCCCAAACCCAGCCGACCTGAATTTGTCAAGAACAAATTCTGTCAAACCAATTCAATTTTCATTTTTGCTAAATTAACTGGTCTTACAAAATCAGTAGATATGATAACTCAGATTTAGTAAGGATTATGACACCGTACCATCTAATATTTTCAAAAGCAATGAAGGGAATTATTTTTAGATTTTAATATTTAAGGTGGGTACATAACTTGTTGAATAATCTAACTTCAAAGAGTAATCAGTAATTTGCTGTCAGACTGAGAAGTGAGATCTTGCCTGGGTCTGTTGTGAGTTCAGGAGTATTCAAATATTTTCATTAGTGCCTTTGATGATGAGATAGGGAGTATTCTCATAAAATTGCAGATGACGCCAAGCGGGGAGGAGATGCAGGAACTCTGGAGGACAAGGTTGAAATTCAAAATGATTTTGATAAATTGGAGCATTGGACTGAAATCAATAACATGAAATTCAATAAAGACAAGTACAAAGTGCTACACTGAAGAAAGAGAAACCAAATTTACAAGTACAAAATATTGGAAAAACTAGCTAGGCAGCTGTAGGTCAGAAAGTAGCTGATTGTAAACTGAGGTAAGTGCAGACATTTGAAGTCATTAGGTGGAGATTAGATCGGGTTCAAAATGGCAACCCAATCTAACTTAATTTGGCCCAGGTACAGACCTTACATTCAGACCCAATCTTAGTGTTCAGAAATCAATCTAAATCCATAAAAGTACATAAGTTTCACACACACATACTGGTATAAAAATTGCGGAACCCAGTCTAAGATAAACCTGGATCGATGTAGTATCAGACTTACTCAATCTAAGTTAGACCAGGGCAGGGAGTCTGCAGAGCCCCAGCTGCTGGGCCTAGCTCCAGGACTGTACTTTTTACAGCCCCCCACCAAGCACTAGGTTGTTTTTCGGCCCCTAGCCCATTTCCCCCCTTGGTGGACCAGCCAGGGCAGGCCAACCCCCACCTCTGTGGACCTTGCAAGTCCCCCTGATCCTGCCAGACCCTCCTAGACTCTAGCAGCCCCCCGCACTCCATGGGAACCCTGCCTGTCCCACCATAGATCCTGCAGATTGAGTCTGCTCTCCCTCTCCCAGCACCATCTGTGGATTGTGCTTGCCCCCCATAACCCACGGACTATGCCTGCCCTGTCCCATGGGTTGTGTCTGCCCCCCCATCCCTCCACAGATCGCCAGTCACCCCCAGCCTGCTTGCTCCTCCTTCCTCCCAACCTCTCTGCTAGCCTCCTACCCTGATTTACCTTAGATGAGGTGGCCATTTTAAACCTGATTTAACCTCCCTGTAATGTCCCCAAATGTCTGCACGTAACTTAAATTTGAGCCAACAAGATGATGTTATTCCAAAATGAAATTCTGAAGTCAGTTAACAGGTTTGATCTATGTAAGATATGGAAAGTAATTAGTGCATTCTACCAGGCACCAATGAAGTTACATCTAGAATATTATGTCTAGCTTAAGGCACCAGAATCTCCGAAAGATGTTGACAAGATGAAGAGAATATAGAAGAGAGAGAGAAAAAAATGACAGGATCAGAAAGGCTTCTTCAGCCTGAGTAAAAGTTAGAAAAGAGAAGACAGGGCAGGAGGAATTGGGCTAGAGAGATGGACACTATATTAATTTTGCATATATGTAAAAGGATGTTAAAAGAGGATGATGATTCATTGCTTTTCATTTTCACTGAAGTTAGGACAAGTACTAACTGGCTTAATTTGTAGCAAAGAAGATTTAGCTTGGATGGTAAAGGGAAAAAAAATCTAAATGTAACAAGCTACCTTGGGATCAATGGAGATTTTTGAGAACAGATTAGATAAACATCTGTCAGACTTGATCCTTTTGCAAAGCTGGGGAATGGATTAGATTATCTCTTGAGGTTTCTTCCAGTCCCACATTTCTATGATATTTGAAAGAGGCTCATTCTGTTTTCCATAAAGTCACCAAGAATTTGGCCATTAGCTTCAATGGAAAACCAATACCAAATTTAACTCATATTCTCACTTACTTCCAATAAATTAACATTATTATCTCCATTTTACAGATGAGGATAACTTATTTAATAAATGCCAGAGAAAGCTTATTGGTAAATATCTGAGCTGGAAGTAGAACTCAAGAGTTGTTGCATCTCAATCCAGTGTTCCTATTACTTAACCCTTTGCAGCCATAAGCTATTAGCCCCCCACAAACAAAGCGGAACAGATATAGCTGCAGGATAGCCCGGCCACAGGCTGCTGCAGTGGCAGGGAGGGACATGCAGCCAGGATCGTAGCCCTGGTATGTGGCTGCCCAGCATGGCAGATAAGTTTTAATGTACTTTGTGACTGGGCCGGGGGTGCAGATTGAGACCTCCACAGTACAGGAGGGAGTGGAGCATGGGTGAATCATTAACCCCTGCCCCTGCCCCACTCCCTCCTGTAGTATGGGGATTGTCCCATGACCCAGTAGAGCTGAGGCCCATTCACTGTGAATGGGGCCCCAGCTAGGCTGGGTCATGTGACAGTCAGAGCCCGGTGGTTCATCCAGGGGCATGGGGGGAGAGCTCCTGCCTGTGCCCTGCTCCCTCCCTCACCATGAGAGCCTTGATCTGCCCCCCCACCAGCCCTTTCCCTTCCCCCCACTCCTTCCTCCACAGATTTACCTGCTGGGTGGGTTGTATGCAGTCAAGAGTGCACATGCTCAGCCCCTCAAAATAATTTTTTCTCCCTTCACTTATGCTTTGCAGAGTAATGGTCACTTACAAGATACTTGTATAACATGCAGAACAACAGGACCTTGATCTGGGTGAAGAGGAGACCCTTAGGAATTTCCACAATAAAATGGATAGAAATGTAAGTCTCATAAAACCCAGTGAGACTGTGATTTCAACTCAAGCACTTTTGAAAGATTTCACTTGGCAGTAATAAACTTTAATGCATTTTTAAAAGAAAATGGGATAAAAAAGCCCATAAATGTTTGTGGGAGTACAAAACATATTTCTGAGGGATACCATGCTTACAAAAAGTATACTTGTAATGGCAGCTGTCTTCTGTGCTTGGAAGCATGACTGTAAAACAATTCACTTTGCCAAAGATGGGTGTTAATCTGAAAATGTTTTGCTTGCCACACAGCAATATGACTAAAAGAACAAGATACCTCACCTGTTTCTTGTGTTTGGATGGGTGTGAAAATACGTTTCTTTTGGCACATTGGCAGGCTTACTGTAGCAATGTTTAGGCTCTGCTTTGAGAACAAAGTTACTCTAGTTATTTCCCCACCTTCCTAAATCAGATTTCTCAAGAGAGCTTTTCCTGATGCAAAATCAACAAAAAAAATCATAGCCTGTCTTTTTCACCCAGATAATTATGCATCACTGTATGTTGCTCAGCCATCTTTCCTTCATTTTAGTGCTCTAAATAACTGGGTTAAAATACCCCTTCCTCCTTGTGACTGCA
Source organism: Gavialis gangeticus (assembly GCF_001723915.1). NCBI lineage: Eukaryota > Metazoa > Chordata > Crocodylia > Gavialidae > Gavialis > Gavialis gangeticus. The sequence continues at coordinate 78,227,919 of NW_017728992.1, read as the reverse complement.
AAGAATATGCTACCCTGTTTTCTTTCTGCTGAAGAGCTAATAATGAGAAAATATTATGTCTGTCTTTGGCAAGTAGAGGCCCCTGGAGAAATCTAAAGAGCTATTTTCACTAGCATCTCATTACAAGTTGGAACCTTTATCATTTTTTAACTTACTGTAAGAATTTGTGTGTGTGTTTGTGTGGTTTTTCCTTTGAAGTTCAAATTTTTTCTGAGATTTTTGTTTTTTAAGGCCAGCATCAAAGAAGGTCTCTACACTAGTGCCTCTGAGAGAAACAGACAATTGTCTTCTTCCAAGTATTAAAGATCATTTTGCATCCAGCTTTCAAGTGCCTGCCACTTTGGGAAATGTTTACGTCCAAACTTCATACTCTTCACTAATAAATAAATTGGGGAAAAAATAATCATTGTCAGCACACATTTAAAGTGTAAATGTTATTTGAGCTAATTGTACTCTGGAAAAAGATGAGATATAAAATTAGTCCCAGGACCCATACTTGTTTCTGTTGGCATAGACATAGGTTCTTGAAGGAGGGAGGTCTCAAGGGAAGGAATATCCCTGCATCTCTGCCAAAACAGGGCCCAAAATGAGCAGTAGTGGAGTATGGCTAAGACACATGCCATGTAAGCCACTATCACTGTATGTACAGACATTTGCTGTTCCAAAAGAAACTCTCCTGGGAGTTATTTAACCTTGGTTGTTCCCAGCTTATTTTTCTCCTGGGTCAGCCATTTTTACTCTGGGAGAAAAAGCTGGAATATCTGAACATCAATGACTTTCCTGGGACAAACTTAATGTCTGTATGATCTGTGTCTTTTCTGGAGCCAGGGACAGATTTAGGGGGTTGCAGACCATACCCACCATTTGCTGCCAGTTCACTGGTGATAGCTCCAGTCTTGGTTGCCAGATTCATGTGCAGTGAACTCTTCACTATTACTGCGTCCCTCTTTTGCCATTCTGGATCTGCCACTGCCTGGTGCCTCCAGGAAAATTTAGAGTTTCCATAGTGCCTGACTGGAAATCTGTTATACAAGAGTGACCTCCAGCCTCAGGGACAGGGCAGATGTTCCATGGTATAATTCCTACTTGTTAATAGATTTCAAACAAGCACATAACAATGCTTGAACTATACAGTTACATTGGTCTTTATACAAGGCCATATTGAACTATAAAACTGAGGAAATGACTGATTTTATATGAGTTCAAGCAAAAATAATGTACAAATATTTAAACTTTTCACCTTTTGAAAACAAAATATTCTTTATCAGTGTGCCCCATTTAACAGTGTGTCACATGGTATGTGAATTAAAAAACTGACCCTGTATCTTGAACCATAGTCAACAGTAATCCATCCTCACTCACATTTATGACAGAATTAATTAAAATCTTGAATATCAAACAAAACAATGTGAACACCTGGTAAAGGACTGTACACATCATATTTCTGGATAGTGTATTCAGGGATAGAAGTCTCACTTCAGGAGCAAGGGGGTAAGTCTCAAACTTTGAATAAGTTCCTGTTTTTAGCTGTACATGCTAAGAAAATAACTTATTTTCTTATAAATAATATTACATGTTCATCTAGAAATGTTACAAAGTGTTTATTTTTCAGTTCTTCTGAAAAGGAAAATATCTGATAGGTACCTTTTATAGACTGACACCCTGATTACTTATTGCGAATTGTATGTTCTTGATCTTTTTTCAGATCAAAAAAGAGGATAATATTAATAATGATGAAAGCTGAATAAATTACTTCAAAAAAATCTGCAGAGGTAAACAGTATCAAGTGTAAACTTTAAGTGACTGAATCTAAACCTTCTGTTTGATTTTGTGTCAGACTATTTCCCTTCTCCTTTTTCTCCATTATTAATGAAAAGGACTTAAAGCTGATTGCACCATCAGTTCATGTTGACATGAATGTGAATGTTTGGTTCCCCAGAGACAAGTAACGGTGGCATGCCTTGCACTGCCACTACTTGTCCCTGGGGAATGCCCATGTCACGTGCACTTTTGCATGCAGCAACTTACCTTGGGTAAGTTGGGTGGGGTAGGGGAGCCTGGAGCCAGCACTGGGCTGGCTGCAGCAGACTGGGGCCCTGGGGTCCTCCTGGGGCTGCAGCAGTGCTGATTCTGCTGCAAGGAGCCCGGCTGGCAGCCACAGTGTGGTTCGGCTCTGCTTTTGAGCAGTGTGTGCTACCTGTACATGTGATGTCCAGGGGTCAAAAAAGCCCATGAAAAAAAAACGTGGAGCAGCGCACACACGGGCAGTATGCCCTTGCAGTGTGGAGGAGAACATCTAAATGTGCAAGATGTAGTGCCACAGACATGTTTGTGGTGCCACATATTGCACAGCCGCGCTAATCTGGACACAGCCTCAGAACGTAAAATAATAATACTCATTTCCATCTTTCATTTTAAAATGTTTTCTTTATTTAGAATCACTTCCATTTGTAGTTTTTGATGTCTGTGTTTTTTTCAGAGAGACTGCCGCTGAGTGAAGTCCTCTTTTCATGATGTTCTTTCATTTTTGTGTCAGGTGAAATTACTAACATTGACCAAAGAGGCACATTTTGGTCAGAGAGACACTGTAGACTTGTTTTGGCAAGTATGCATTTTTCTGCTTTCTCTTTTTCTTGTTTTCTTGATGGACCACAAAAATTGATGACATAAAAGAAAACAGGAACTTGTCCAGTTTCAGACTCAGTGATATCTCCTAAGAAACTTTTTTGTTTTTAGTTTCTTAGACTATGAAGGTTGAGTAGAATATCAAGAAGATTGATAAAATCTTAATTTACAAACCCATTCATTTGACTAAAAAAAAAAAAGTCAGCTTTGCTTAGGCCTAGTAAAATTATCTACATGTGCCACTAATAAATCTTTATTATTTTTTTACTTAATTCCAGTTCTGTAGTGATCCTAGACTCAAAATTATTTTCACCAGTAGTATCTTCAATTATGTTATGTCTGGTGCACAAAATTCTGCTCATAGGGGAAAGACTAGCCATGTCTGCATCTATCTTTCCTCAGTACTGACATTATTAGGCAAAACTATAGGTGACAAAAGTTATTCTACTTCAAGTACCATTTTTGGAGAAAACCATGTAAGTGGTGATGCACAGTGAATTAAAGTAAATTAATCTGATAATATAAGTGAATTGAACAAGCTGTGAAATATAAATATTTTAATCACTTCTTGATCCAGAAGTACCTCATCTACAAAATGAGCAATTACATTCTACCTCATGGGAGTAGGCTCTAATTATGAGGCAGTGAGATGGTGCTAAACACAAAATGCATGTAAATATCAACATCAGGCCCTTTAATTGCTCATTTGTAATATGATCAGGTATGCTTCTTTTCTTTTACACATCCTTGTGTTTGCAGCAGGTGACTTACTTTTGTCTTGGGCACTTAGCTAGATTACAATAAGAAACTGGGCAAGCTATTTAACACAACCATGCGTGTCACTGTTGTTGTTATAATTATTGTACTGAAAGGTTAATCAGAAAGTTGTATACATACTTTAAGAAGAACTGATTTAGATATATACCAGTTGTGGAGGCAGACAAGGAAGCAAAGTTCTAATAAAAAACCATGAATAATAGTGACTACAAGATGACTATAAAGGAGAATTTTGAAAAACTTGAGTTTTGGGTCTACATTTAATGGTAGGAATTAAACCCAATCATTTTGTCAGCCCGAGTCTGGTAGGTGGGTGCTCTCAGGGCCAATTCACAGACTCATTTCTGCATTTGGTACACATAGAGCAGGAATAGGTAGACAAGGCCATGTTTATCAGCAGTACTCTCAATAGAAACTGCACCATGACTACAACAAAGAATTTTCAAAACTATCTTGAATTTTGTCCCTGTAGCAGGTAGTAGGTATTAAGTCCAGTCTTTTTGTCACTGAAGTCAATGGAAAAATATCTAATAGAACTGGATTGTGGCAGAGACCTCTGAGGGCACAGATAAAGTAATTTAGATGTCTTATTTTTAGGTTTGAGGATGTTAACATTTTTTTGGAACGCAAACTAGGCAAGACATTTGAGGCCAAATCCACGTCACATTTAAATATGTAGCACTCTGTTGAAGCCAACTTTTGCACTTGTAGTGGATACCTGTATTGCTTATTACAGGGGTTAGGTCCCACCCACCCTAACCACTGCTGTGAACACACTGAGCAGAATTCTTAATTCTCAGATTAATTGAGTCTGCTGGAATGTGCTAATTAGCACACTCCAGCAGCCTCCATGTTACATATATTCAGCATTCCCACATTTCAAAATGGTGGCAGTGGAGCTTTAACTAAATCTCATCAAACAAGCTGTAGTTAAAGGGCCCCCACCACCATTTTGAAGCATGGGATCCTGAATACGTGATGCTGCAGGCACTTTAATTGGAGCCGGTCTTAGAGCAGCTTTAATTAAAGCATCCCCCTCAACCCCAGAGCATATGTTTAGATGCCCATAGATGTCAAAACATCTGAGTATATTCAGTAGGGTGCACACTAGCTTGTCAAGTAGATAGCTACATATGCACACCACTGTATGTGCATAAGTCATGAGATTGTAGCTGGACGTAACATCCATGAGCAAAGAGATGGTTGGCTGTATTAGTCTGAAGTCAGTCAGAAGGCAGCATAGATATGCACCTTTATAGACTAACTAAACAGTATATACAGAAAGAGAGCTTTGCTTGTATGCTGTTTACAGTACTCCCTTATCCCTTTTCCTTCCCTCTAGCTTTGCCACCTATTGTAGTCTAATAACTTGTTCCACTTTAGACTTTGCAATATGGTCTCCTTTCACAGAATCTGATGAAGTGAACTTGGGTTCATGAAGGCTTGTGCTCTCTCTCTCTTTCTCTCTCTCTATATATATTAATTAATTGGTCTATAAAACCTCCAAAAATCATCACCAGTAGGAGTTAGAAAAAAGATGAGAACCCTCCCACATTTTAGTTCTAAAAGCTAAATGGTTAGGGTATTTGTCTAGGAAGCAACATCCAGAGGAGCTTGAACTTGAGTCTCTGACATCCCACCGCACCACGGGTTAGGTAGTATTCTCTCTTTAGCAATCCTTGTTGAAGCAGGCCTATTGAATAGCCAAGAGAAGGAACAACTAGAAGTCAGGAGGAAAAGAAGAAGCTAGAGGGTACATTTCTCATTGAGATGGGTGCCCTCTGTAGTTAGAGATGATATCATAATATATATACATAAGGGAACAAGAAGTTGCAATGGACAGCAATACATCTAATATTGAAGTGTTTGACTTCACAAAGTTAATATTACTTTATTACATTTTAATGTAATTAACATTTTGAAAGGAAGAATGATAAAATTCAATTTTTATGTGTCGCTATAACAGTCTCTCAGAAGGGGACATCATTATGGGTGTTATCATATAAGCTGCTGTATGTCCTTAAATTAGTATCAGGATCAGGCTTTCTGGATGTGTTACAAATGTTTTAGTTACGTCTTTTGAAATCAGGCAATCTGACTCTGTAATGTGATAAGTGACTACAGTATTGATTATGTCTGCTGGAAGTGTGACATGAGCCCCTGTCCAGGAGACCACTACATGGCCCAGGCACCACATAAATCCCATCTAAATCCTCTTTTGTTGGATTAAGTTATATTTAAATGGCACATATGGCCTGTGTTTTAAAACAAAGCATACTTTTGAAAAATGAAATTGAGCATACAGTTTACTGAAGTAATAAAAAAGAATGCAATAAGAGGAACTGATTTGTTAAAAGAAATGAGACGCTATGAGGAATTTCATTCTGTTTTCAGTATCTCTACAGAAATGAAAATTAAACATAAAAAATCAGTGTTGCCAAATCTCATCTGAGATAATAATTACCACAAATATATCTTTCATGTAAATCTAAATTTCTATAATGCACTCTTCTTGATAGTGATATGAGGAAGAGTGGCATTATTTTTATCAATGGATACAGAAGAATCTTTACAATTACACCACATGTTCTTTGCTTAATTTACTACTACTTCTAGAGAAAACCAATTGTTTCCTGAGATATTTATTTCCAAGATACTGACTTCAATTTTACTGTAGTGAAATCCTAAGAGGAATCATCTTCATTTTCTTATTCCAATTCCAATATATTCTACTGCAGAAATATTGCCTTTGAGAAACACCTGCTTCTTTTCAGATGCAGATGAGTGACAAATGGCATTCAGTTAGTTGATCTTTGAATTGTTGGGATGTCTGTGTAGCTGGCACCAGTTTAAAACACTATTATGTGGCAGTATTAATTTTCAAGGTTATGATATCATGAAAACCAGTGGAATACACATCAGGAGGATGTCAAAATACTGTTACTGCACTAGACTATCTTATCCCGGAAAGGAATAAGAGAAAGTTAGAAATACTGTATGTTAGCTGGACTTTGAATATAGGTGCTCAGGAATATGTGGTGCTGTCCTTGGGTGAGGAATAAAACAGAGAAGGATGGACAATGAAAAGATCCATACTTGTATTAATCTTGTGCAGTCTTAAACCCAGTATATAGAATTTTCTTCTGATATAAAACATACCTGCAGATTGGATTCTAAGCATATTTCCCTCCCTAGTGCTAACTGATTGTAAAGAAGAATGTATGTATATTACCCTCCCTTTATTAGAGAGGTATACCAGGTTTAAGCACAGGAGGCACAGCTTTTAAGCAGCCATAAATTAACACTTCTTTATTAACTTCAATGATAGTATGTACAGTTCCAACCAGCTGAGAACATGGCTTCTTCAGGTTCATGACTTAGGGCATGAGATGTACAGTAGGGTTATGCAAAACAGCACCATTCTGCTTCTACTTCTGTTTTGATGATTCGAAGGGACAGTGTTTTGTTTTGAGTTTAGTTTCATTTTGAAAGCATTGTTCCATTGGGCTGCAAGTGCCCAGCGGCTTGCAGCCCAGTGGAGGCAGGTGGTATGCAGCACTGGGTCTGTGCTTCACCTCCCTCCACAGGGCTCATTGCCCAGTGGCTTGCAGCCCCGTGAAACTCAGCTCAGTGGCAGGGGGCAGAGTGGAGCACAGACTCTGCCACCTCCCACCACCGGGCTAAGCTCCATGGGGCTGGTGAAGCTGATTAGAGTGCAGCCTGGTGGCTGGAGGTGGGCAGAGCCAGTGTTGTGCTCTGATCAGCTCCACCACCCCACGGAGCACAGTCCAGTGGCAAGAGGCAGGGAGAGCCAGGGCTGCGCTCCCTCCTGGCTGAGCCACATGGGGCTGCAGAGCCACTCAAAGTGCAGCCTTGGCTCTCCCCTGCTTCCCACCATGTGGCTGCTGCTTTGAAACTTGAAACATTTTGAAACTTTTGAAATGTTTAAACTGGCCTCATTTCATTTTGAGGCTGTTTTGAAGCCCTTCATTTAATTTTGATTTTGTTGTTTCAAGCTCAAAACAAGTCAAAACAGCATCAAAATGAAACAGCCAGAAAAGCTTTGCACAACCCTAACGTGCAGCTCCCTGCTGTAACTAGTGTTATGAATTACAACAACCCCCCAAATCTACCTGATGTTCACCGTTGGTTCAGAGAAGTGGGGGATCAAGCTCCACTTTGAAGCAGATCCAGGAGGAACTGCCTGTCTGCAACTTCTCTCCCCTAGTTTCACCCCCTTTTCTCCCAGCTCTAGTGCTGTCTAAAGGATGGGAGTGGGAAAAGGGAGGGTGAGGGAGCTGTAGGCTGAGGTTTGCCCAGCCTGCACTGGAGGGGGAGCAGGTGGATTGCAGCCTCTACCTCTCCCCCTCCCAGCCTGCAGACAGGTGCTGCATCAGCCTAGACCTGCTTGTATACAGAGACTGACAGATGTTAATGAAGGTGTTCCACTTTGGAGCTCCTTCATCTGAATCCTCATATAGTGAGGGTTAATTTGTCATGCATTCAGGCACTTTTAAAGTGCTCTGCAGCCATGCACTTCTGCCAGGGAATGACTGTAGAGCTTCTTTCAAGCGGCTGATCTCATGACAAAACATCACTTCTGTCAGTGCTTTTAACAACACAAACTAGTTTGGATCCCTCCCTTCCCCCAAAAGCCTGATCATTCTCTAATGTAATACATGTAATGTAATACATTCTCTAATATAATAAAAATCTCAGACTCTGGTACATTTGTTGGCTTTGCTGCCTCTCAGCATCTTCTTGGCTGACTCCCTTGTTACCTCGTGTTTTGTGGCCCTTTAACTTAGGTGTTGGACCCTCCTGTGGAGTACCATCTCTAGCCCCTCCTTGTGGGTGTCCAGGCTCTCTGCTTGGCCTGGAGGGGTGATCCTGCAGCTGCCTCCCTACTGCATCCCCCATGCTTCTTTCCCACTGCCAGCTTTTATTTCTGCTGACCAGTGTTCTGGGATGACATCATCGGGGCACACTGGCCCCAGCTGCAGAGAAAAGCAGCTGACAAAACATGCAGGTGCTCCACCCCTTCGAGGCTCATCTGGCCTGGCTATGTCCGGAAGGGGTGAGTTTGCCCTGTCCTCAGAGCTTTTTTTTCCATTGCCATGGCAGGTTATCTCCACTGCAACCCACACCAGGGAAGGGGTCTCCTGCCCCTTTCTTATCATCCCCATGGGGCAATATACTATTTTAGTTTTTGTTAGGTTTTTAAAATAAAGGTTTGCATGAACATTATAACATAAGTGAGTCAATTCTAGTTTCAGGTTCTCAGACCAATTTATACTACAATAAACTGAACAAACGTAAATAAATCAAAAAACTTCTTTCTTTCTCCAGGTATTCAGAGGTGTAATTTTCACTCTGGGGGAGAACCCCAGCACAGTAGCCTGCCTTCCCTTCCTCTTGTGCTTCCTCCTGGTGTTCTTAAGCCTCTTTGTGGCTTCATCCTTATTCATGGGTTATCACTTCCTGCTGGCTCCCAGCCAGGTATACTATCATCTGCTGGCTGCCTGCATCTGGGTTCCAAACCCTTGAGGGCTTTTTTTCCACAATAGTACATGCTCCAAACAAGAAGGTAATCTTATGTAGGTAATGGGAGTCTTTTCTCTCTAAGTTAAATTGTTAAAAAAGGTCATATTTGTTCCTTTTTAGCTATTACAGAAAAAGGACGAGTCATTTTTCTAAATCATTTTTTTTTCCCCTAAATGATCATACTCTATTATGTGACTGGAGGGATAAAGTTTAATAATTTTTTGCCTTATCTATTAGTTAAACAGCACATGATGAATGAGATGAACACTAATCCCAGAGGATAAATGTTATTAAATCTCTTTCTTTTGCAGTTCATTGTAGTATATCATAGAATCATAAAATCATAGAAGTAGGGTCGGAAGG
>NW_017728992.1:78218189-78218599 GCF_001723915.1 Gavialis gangeticus | reverse complement strand
GCCTTTTTGGCAAGCAGGCATTCCCGGACATCCTTGGTGAGTCGGGGGGCTTTCAGGCACTCTTGTTGGGATGGTCACCCCTTGGGCCCTGAGTATCATCTACTTAAGGAACGACCACTCATCTTGGGCACTGAGTTCCCCTGCTCTCGAGAACCCCAGCGCCTCTCCCACTAATCTCAACTCATTGAAGTTGGCCCTCTTGAAGTCTAGGGCTACCGCCTTGCTGCAGGCCCATGACACCCTGAGCTGGATGGTGAATTCCAGCAGGCGTTGATCGCTATCACCCAGGTGGTCAAGAACCTGGAGGCCCCTTACTAAGTCATCGCCTGTGGCCAGGACCAGGTCCAACAGGGCATTTCCTCTGGTGGGACTGTGCAGCTCCTGAATTAAGTGGAGGTCCTGTATCTCAG
>NW_017728992.1:78193967-78213189 GCF_001723915.1 Gavialis gangeticus | reverse complement strand
GCCAGGAACCTCCTGGAACAGTCCGTCCTGGCTGACTCTTGCTCCCAGCAGATGTCCGGGAAATTTAAGTCACCCATGACAACTACATCCCTTGCCTTAAGTGCCTCTGCAAGCTGGCCCAAAAATTCCCGGTCCAGCTCCTCCCCTTGGTTGGGGGGTCTGTAGTAGACCCCTACCTTTAGAGCCCTCTCCCCATGGCCCACTTGTATCTTGACCCAGAGGACTTCAGCTTGCTCCTGATCTGACCCCATTCTGCCTTTCAGAGGATGTGTATTGCTCCTTGACATAGAGCACCATACCCCCACCTTTCCTTCCTTCTCTATCCCGCCTGCAAAGTCTATAGCCCCTAATGCTAATTGCCCAGTCATGGGATGAATCCCACCTCATTTCTGTAAGCCCTATTATGTCTGGGTCTGAACTGGCTATTCTGAGGGCGAGTTCCTCCTGTTTGTTCCCCATACTACAAGCATTGGTATATAGCCATTTAAACCCTTGCCCAGCTGCGTGTGCCATCCCCTTATTTGGGAGACTGTCTGGATCCCTGTTTCTTACCTGGGCACTCCTTGCATTTGTCACCTGTCTTGCTCGGGTGGTGTCTCCTCGTCTTCCTGCGGCCCCCTCCCCCAGTGAGGCTAATTTAAAGCTCACTGTGTGAGATCAGCCAACCTGGAAGAGAAGACATGCTTGTCTTTAGGAAAGAGGTGAAGCCCATCCCACCCCAGCAAGTCCCCCGCCTGAAAGCATGGGCCATTATCTAGGAACCCAAGGCCTGCCTGGCGGCACCAACTGCGTAAGTGTCGGTTGACCTCACCAATGCAGGCCTCATGTTGCCGTCTCCACCTACTCACCAGAAGAAGAGAGGAGAATACCACCTGTGCCTCCGTCTCCTTAAGCTTGTCCCCCAGAGCCTTGAAATCCTTCATAATGTGGTCAGGGTTGCCCCGGCCATGTCATTCGTTCCCACATGGATGACAACCATGGGGTACTGGTCTGCAGGTCGGATATATAGGCCGGGATCCTCTCTGTGATGTCCCTAACCCGAGCCCCAGGCATGAAGCAGACCTCTCTCATCATGGGGTCAGGCCGGCAGGTGGGACCTTCCAGTCCTCATAGGATGGAGTCTCCAATGACAAGGATCTGGCATTTCTTGCTGCTGTTGTTCGCTCTCTGCCCATTCTTTGTCATGTGGGGAGTGGCATCGTCCCCACCGGAGCCAATTTCTCTGTCTTTCTCTGTCACAGCTGCCAGGGTGTTGAACCTGTTCCCCAGGTGAACCTGGGGAGCTTCCACCACTCTAGGCCCAGCAGCTTTGGATTTGGACACCTTCTGCCACTCCTGCATTGGATGCATCTCCTGTGGGGGCTGTACAGTGGGTGACTGGGCTTGCAGAGAACAGAGATAGGCATCAGTTTTATCCTCTGCATCCCTGATCCTCCTCAGCCTGCTCACCTCAGCCTGGAACTCCCTCACCTGCTCCTCCAGGGCCCTAAGTCATGCACAGGAAGGACAGGCAAGGGGACACCTCCCCCAGGACCCCACTGAGCCCCCCCATAGACAGGGGGGCAAGGGGCCACCGACCCTGCCATGAGCTCCGTCTGGGTGAAGGCCTCAGAAGAGCCCATGGCAGGTGGCAGCACCAGGGCGGGGCCCCTGGCATCTGTGCTCCGCATCTGCACTATGTCTGCAGAGCTGCGCCTACAGCTTATGCTCGCTGGAGGTGCCGCTCTTGGCAGCTACCTTGTGCCCACCTTACACGAGCGCCGGTGCAAATGCTGGTGCGCCTTTACAGAATGCGCCTGTTTGCGTGCACTGTTCGCACACGCTGCTCACACATGACTCGGGAGCGCGGCTCCCTGTCAGGCAAGCTATGAAGGCCCTGAAGGGCTTCCCCTCTGGATCCGCCTCAGCTGTGCTGTACCCTCTGCCCCACTTAGGGGGAATCAGCTGTTGCTGCCCCCACCGCTGTTTCCTCCGCAGCTGCTGCCTTCGCTGCTGAGGTAAGGGGGTACATGTGTGGCACACGTTCAACCTGCTCCCTTTGCTCCTGCTCCCCAACTGCCAGGGGAATTTTAAACCGCGGGCTTTAAATCCCGTGGTTTGAAATTCCCATGGTTGACGCCTCAGCCAATCAGGCCTTCTGGCTAGGTCAGAAGTGCATGCCAGTGGCCCCACCCCCTACCGACCCTCCCGCTGGGATCCCGGGGTGGCAGGCAATACCACCCCAAGGGACTAGCCGGAGCTGCCCCCTGCACTTGGGGAAAAGTCCCCCCCGCTTGGGGGGAAAGGCCCCTGCTAGATTTCACCCCCCCCTGCAGTCTGCCTGCCCAAGCACGGCTCCCCATCAGGCAAGCTAAGAGGTCTCCAAAGGGCTTCCCCTCCGGATCCGCCTCAGCTGTGCTGTACCCTCTGCCCCACTTACCTTAGGAGGAATCAGCTGTTGCTGCCCCTGCCGCTGTCTCCTCTGCAGCTGCTGCCTTCGGGGCCTAGGTAAGGGGGTACACGTGTGGCACACAAGCGCCCTGCTCCCTCTGCTCCTGCTCCCCAACTGCCAGGGGAATTTCAAACCGCGGGCTTTTTAAATTCCGTGGTTTGAAATTCCCACAGTTGATCCCTCAGCCAATCAGGCCTTCTGGCTAGGTCGGAAGTGTGTGCCGCCGGCCCCGCCCCCTACCGACCCTGCTGCTCGGATCCCAGGGTGTCAGGCAATACCACCCCAAGGGACTATCATTCATATGCTTCTCCATAGATGCTTCTCAAGCAAATCATGGACATCATTTTCCTGTTGTACTCGGCCTTAGTGAGGTTGCAGCTGGAGTACTGCATCCAGGTTTGAGCTACACAATTCACAAAGGATGTGGAGAAACCTGAGAGAGTGCAGAGGAGAGCCACGCGCATTATCAGAGGTCAGGAAAACAGACCTTATGATGAGAGGCTGAGAGTCATGGGACTCTTCAGCCTGGATAAGCACAGGCTTAGGGGTGATCTGGTTGCCACCTGTAAGTTTATCAAGGGTATTCACCAGGATCTAGGGGAACATCTGTTCACCAGAGCACTCCAAGGGATGACAAGATCGAATGGTCACAAACTCCACTGCAACCGATTCAGGCTGGATATAAGGAAGAACTTCTTTACTGTCTGAGCCCCCAAGGTTTGAAATAGACTGCTGCTGGAGGTGATTCAAGCACCCACTTTGAACACCTTCAAGACACATTTGGATATTTATCTTGCTGGGATCCTATTATCCTTGCTGACTTCCTGCCCTGGGGCCGGGGGCTGGACTCGATGATCCTTCAGGGTCCCTTCCAGCCCAAGTGTCTGTGGAATCTATGAAATATGCGTCTATTTGCTGAAATGGGGAGCTATGAGTTAAATTGTCAGAAGAGATTTTTAAAATGCAAATATATGCTTTATTTAAAATAAAATGTTCCAAGTGAGTATCACTTTTAATGGCCTAATTCAGAAACGCTTTCTTATTTCTACAGAAGAGGCAGTTATTATTTTAGTTCCTTTATACACGTTGAATACTGTGAAAATTGGAAGCCAGATCTGATCTCTGAGATCACAGTGAGTGTCCACTTGTAATCAGACATGTTATAGTGTCAAGGCTTTCTCATTCTCTGTTTCATATCTATAATTGCCTCTTATGTTCACAAATGGCAGATTACAAGGGACACTTCTGCTAGACAAACATAATTATAATTTACTGGCAATTTTTTCAGAAATGATCATGTACCTCCACTTTTTTGGATATCGCTCTCCACAGGAAGTAAAATCTATATACACACATACACAGAAGCTGTGTACACATGTTCAAACAATTTAGGAGACTTCTCCCAGGTTTGTTCTCCTGGTAGAAAAACTTATTTGGAGATGCCTGAACAGACACTGAAGGCTAAGTGCAGACATTTGGGGGAGTTAGTGGGAGGTAAGATCAGGTTCAAAATAGCCACCTGATCCAGCTTAGTTTACCCATGTGTGGACCTTATACTCAGACTTGGTTTCAGTGATCAGTCTGAACCCGTAACTGTACAGATGTTGCAGTTTGTTTCTTGCCATGCCCTCAGACCTATCTATGCAAAAGTGTTCTAAGAAGGTGCTGTGTCATGTCTCCTCCCATTTATGCCCCTTTTTGAGTTATTTTCTCTCTATAAACACTACATTTACATGGCATGGTCGGTGATGTAGGAAGCAGCAGAGTCATTTGAGTATGGTGCTGTAACTGATATCCAGGCTAACATGTACAGAGGGGACTCAACTACTGCCTGGCAATGCAGCATGCTGTCTAGACATGCAGTTGTCTTGAATTCAGGAATGTTTTTATACCTTTTTTTTCAGAATACAGGGTAGAAAGAAGCTTTTTGCACTTGTTCTTCCTTGTACACTCACTCAAGAGCCAGGTGTAATTTAAGTAAAGTAATATAAGTAGAATCCAACTAAATCCCTCTTTAACTCATGTATGACAGATTTTCTCCATTCAAGAGGAATCTTCTGACTATATTCTTTGCATTTGCTCTCTGGGTTTTGCAGCTTCCTGTATTTAATTGGTGATTGAGCACATACAACACTATGCTACATTATGAACTTGGTTAGCAATCTAGGAGGTAGAGAGTAGGGCATGAAAGCTAGTTGAATGTAAAATCCATTGACCCACTACTGTTTTCAGAACTACATGGAAACACATAGATGCAAGATGCTCAAAAAAGCAGAGGATATACAGGCATAAATTGTCAGTGTCCATGGCTACTGAAGGCATTATCATAGAATCATAAAAAATAAGGGTTGGAAGGGACCTCAGTAGAATTTCTAGTTCAATGCCCTGCTCAAAGCAGGACCATACTCAGCTATATCATCCCAGCCTGCACATTTAAGTTATCTTAACTATCTATTTGAAATAAGGCTAGAATGCATGCTGTAATATTTTAAGATATGATGTAATATGGCCTGTAAAATCCTAAACATAAAAAATGTTTCTCTTCATATTTCCCTTTATAATTGTTTTAAAATGGTCCAGTTTCTATTAGATGTCCAAGACTATTTCTGAGAATCTAATAACATCAGTCCTCTGAGTAAGTTGGAAAATTGGATATTGGCTTATCCATAGAACTCAGAAAGGATTTTTTTAGACCTGTCAAGTCCTTCCATTTCTGTGTCCCCCTGCAATGAATGGATCAAGTAATGTCTTGCCCCTCATTCAGATTCAATGGTCTTGGATTCACCAAATGGTTGACAAGTGCTCCCTGTATTCACAGAATCTAGAAGTCCAAGAACTAGCCAGGTCCAGGACTTGTTGGTTTACCTTTAGTCCAGCATAGTTACCTGTCAAATCACTCCACTGCTGTGATTTAACTCATAACTAAAAATGCACCCCTGTGATGTTCAAATGTAGTTTTTTCTTGTGAAGAAACAATATAACTTTAAGGGAACTACTTTCTTTACTAGGCACAGAAAGGTTACACTCTGATACTCCTTTGTTGCAAGATATCTGTGTTTAACCCTGTTTCTCTTTTTGTAGTATACAGTAGGGCAGTATGTAGTCCATAACAAATAGGTATGCTAGAACAGAACATCTTTTTATATACCGAAAAAAGTTTCCTCAAGTGTGTTCTGCTTCAGATAACTAGAAGTATACAAAAGGGCCTTTTTAAAATCAGTGTAAGTTCTCTAGTAAAAATCACAGAGTCAAACAAATGAAGTAGAAATACAATTAGAAAACTAAGAGAAGCTGTTTTAAGTTTCAGACTTGAGAACATTCCCTAAAAAGCACTTAAATTGTTATATTAGGGTCATCTTAAGTTCTTGTCTTCAACGTACATGTGTATATTTTTCAGGGCCACTAGGTGTCATCATCTCTATTTTTAACTTCCATAGAATAGATTCTTCCCAGGTTTTAGCGCGTATTATTTCAAAGTTGACGACTTCATCTGCTTCATCAAGATTTCAGATTAAAGGGAAAAATATGATACTATGAAAAGGAAGAAAATAGCCTCTGAAAGCATGGTTACATTAAGGATAAGGGACTCTGTAAAAGCTAAGATTTGGAAACTTGCTGTTTAATCTTCTGTTTCATTAATTTTCAGCAGAGAATACCTTTTGATATACAATTGATTTCAATATGACTTGTCAGCTATTACTTGCTATCAGTGCATGTATATATTGTATCCACCCACTCTGTATCATTACTAGTTAGCCTTTTTGAAAAAAATAGAAATAGTTCTTTAAAATGGAGGCACCCAAAATTACTAATCACCTTTAAAAATTTCAGCCCATACTAGTACTTCTAGAAGCAGCTCCTGCAGTAAGAATGAACTCTACCACAATATCTGGTTCTTTATGTCTGGCATAGCTGACAGAGTATTAAGGATGGCAACAACATGAGAGGATCAGATAGTCAGCTATCAGCTCTTTGCTTGGAAACCTCATAATTCCTTGTGCTTTCTAGAGTAGCAATTACTTGAAATATACTTTGGTTCCTTTCCCCAATACTGTGGGCTCCATTCTCTAAGAATGAGACTGTTAAAATAAATGTATTAATTATGTGATCTTAATTTTTTATTTTCAAAAGCTGATGCTGTCTGAACTCC
The DNA here is from genome assembly GCF_001723915.1 of Gavialis gangeticus. Taxonomy (NCBI): domain Eukaryota; kingdom Metazoa; phylum Chordata; order Crocodylia; family Gavialidae; genus Gavialis; species Gavialis gangeticus. Next base: position 78,206,608 of record NW_017728992.1, on the reverse strand, counting down.
CGGTGTGAAGAACTCAGAAGGTGACATTTCACTAATGACTGCTCCAAGAAATTGACAAAGATTGATAGAGTAGTTTTTAAAGATGTCCCCCTGAGAAGCATCTCATACAAAATGAAAATGACATTAAATCTTTGAAAAACTAGCTAGGCGTTGTGTACAATAAATGCTTTAGATACAGTGTTGTTCTAAAGGCAGTTTCCCAAATGCATTGTACATATACTTTTGTTTGCTAATGTCTTCTCATTGCTTTTTGCTATTTAAATATCATTTCTGGATCAGATACCATTTACAGAAGACTGTAAGCCCCCAAGTGTGGCATATGTATGCTACAAAGTGTTATGTACTAATAAGGCCAGATTGTAGAGTAGCCAGACCCAAGGACACCCAAGGACTTCTCAGGAAAGGAGTATTCCAGGAAAGATATAGTCTACCCAGGAGTTCCTCACCCTTCAGTAGAAGTGGGCACAACATTTCACCCCACACAGCACTTCGTTCTCTAACCAGCAACCTTATGGTGAAGAAGCTCTTTTTTTCTCCCTTTGCACCCCTAATGATGTTCCTAGGAAGCAGTGCCTGGGATTCACTTGGCATAAAGACAGCAGTTATATCTGGCTCTTGTGCAGGAGGGAAAGAGAATGTTCTTTGGGGACTGTTTCATTACCTACTCCTCCTGCAGATTACACACAAATATTTAAAATTGTAAATGACCCTAATTGTTACCTTTGTTTGCAGTCACTAGAAAAGACAATGACTGAATGGTCCAAGGGATTAACACATCCTCTGTCCCAGCACAAAGGTTCTTGTCACAAACTGAGTCAAGTTTGAGGATGAAAGTGATCTGAATGCATGCACATAAATGTGTTTATATGTGAAGATGATTAATGTTGGGCCAATAATTCTCAAGTAAGCATAGGAGGAAATTTTGCACTGTGAACCTTCATTGGCTTCCATACCCACTCCTTAGCTTTGACACTGCGGTTTTCTGTGTATAGAAATCAATTCTTCTCTGAATGCCACTTGACTCATGCTAGTCCTTTATACCATTTCAGCAGTAAACCTGTACACCTCTAAACTTAATAATAAAAATAATATTAAACAGGTTATAAGTGTTGAAGGCTGATGGAAGAGCTGGTATTCAGCAGCACGAAAGAATTAAGTCTAACCACCCCATCATTACTTCAGAAGAAATTCAGTTCAAGGAAAATAATGAAAAAGGAGGCATTTTGTTCTCCCTGGACTCAGATATAGCTTTCAGGCCTCTATTGGTCTAGTCCCTCTTTAAGAAATAGAAGTAGATGAGTGTAGTAGAAATGCCACCTTCACTGAATCCCCTGCATCTACTCTGTTCTTGAGAAATAATTAAAACCAGAAATGGGAAAGAGCAGCAGAGTGGGGAATTGCCATCTATCATGCACGTAGCCATTAGATTAGTTGTACAATTTTGTACAGTTCATAAAAATCTATTTCATTCACTTCACTTCATACAGTAGAGATGTGGGGGAAACAGAAAGAGAGACGTTAATCACTGCTGCTACCCATTTCTTAAATTGTCATCCAATCAGGTGTAATGTAGGCTGGAAAAAATGCAATATTCTTCTCTCATTGGGATATCAATGCATTAAGCTCTTCTTGATGAGAAGAATTTGCTTGGTCAATAAGACATTTTTCACCATTTTCCTGCTACTCCCTTGAGCCTCCAGTTTCCACCCCAGCTATTAATTGATTTAAATGACACAGGATATTACAAAAAAGACTTTCCATCTCAACCTCCTTCTGTTAGCTCCACAGCAGAGCTTTTCTAGGACTCAGAATGTGATCAGTGCCTTTATTCTGTTGCTCAAACTGAGGCTTGTTGCTTTATTCTTTTGGACAATGTCATACTGTACTCTGCTTTTCTAAAACTTCCCCCCCTACAAAGTGACTATTATAGCATTTGAACCTCTTTTAGGAGACAATGAATAGTGCTGTAATTGAAGGCATTATGAGTCTTTTTTCTATAATAATTAGACACAGGTTTCTATTAATGTGAGGCTTCCTAGGATTTACCTTTATCCTATTACTTCATATCAATGTAGTGACTAACATCAATGTGACTATCTATCACTTACAAGTTTATCTTTTGTATCTCCTTGTCAGTTAGGCTTTATGATGAAATCCCAGAATCTCTGGTTCCTATGCTTCATTGACTTCACTTACCTGCCTTCTGGGCTTCCCTACCCTAAGCATGCTAAGCAATTTTTTGGTCCCACAGATAAACCCAGCTTTCAACCCAAACCACCTACAGTGATTGAAAGATGCATTAGCACTAGTTTGTAGGAAACAAATTAAATACAAAAAGAGCCTTGATGCACATTAATGGTAAGTGCATTTGCCTTCTCAAGTTTACAGCTTGTAACTGTCAAGGATTATATATGAGATGCTATGATACTGAATGCTGCTTCCTTTACCTCCTTTTTTAACTAGCAGTAAGAATGACACAAGGTAGAGTGGGTTGAGCACAAGAATGATATATGTATTTGGTACCTGGCCATTTCAAATAGGTTGTGGCAGAGTACACGGTGTGTCTGCCACTTTAAGAGGTTTGAGCAGGCTGTGGAGCAGCTGGGAGGTGTGAGGAGGCCTAACTGGGCAGTCACATGACCACAAAAAGGCACCCTGGGTATAAGACCAGGCCTCGAGGAACAGAGCTGGCAGTTGCTGCAGGAATGCCGCTGGGGTAACATTGCCCAGCTTGAGATCTGCTGTCCCAGAACATCCTGGAGTTCAGAGGCAGGAACTATGGGGATAGAGGAGGTTCCTGGTCCTGGGGCATGACCTGAAACTAAACCCTGCTGGGGTTTGAATGATATGTTGGGGCTGCTGGTGGCAGACCAGTCTCCAGGAAATGCCACACCTGTGCCTTCCTAGTGAAAAGCAAACATGGGGCACTAGCAAGCCTCAGCCCCCACCGCCTTGCAGGTGACCCCATGGTGGGGACAGGCTAGGGGAGCACACCCCAACAGAAAAGCACAGGGCCAAGGCCCATAGAGTAGGGTCTGAGGCCCATGGGGTGGAAGACCCAGGTGCCCTAGTGAGGTGGCAGAGTATTGGCCCTGGTGAGGGGGCAGAGTAGAGGTCTGGTAAAATGGAACAGCAGGCCCAGGATGGGTCCAGGATACTTGTGTGGCCCACAAGCTGTGGGAGTGGGGAATGGTATGTGGAGGGGTCTGAGAAGGTGGACCTATATAGGAAATGAGTTAGCTGCTCAGGAGCCTAGCCAGAAAACCCTTGACTGGTCAATGCTGGGGCCAGGACCCAGGGTGGTCGAAGGACAAAAATATCCACTGTGAGGGACAGCCACAGCCAGTTGCCTGGAGTCCTGACTGGCCTAGAGGTGAGGCCAGGGCCTGTGAGGCCAAAGGTCCCAGAGGCGGGCCACTGCTGAGAGGGAAAGGGGTTGAGGGAGTTTGCAGCCCCAAGTGATGGCAGAGGTTAGGCCACCTGACTAGGAGGGATCCAGGTCAGGGTCCAAAATGTCAGACTTGTTGTTGCAGGGCATTAAGGTGCCTGTGCCTTTAAGAGAAGAAACTGCCCAGGGAGAGGGCCCCAGCAGTCAGTCAGGAACCCCACAGGTGCAGGTTACTGTGGCAGCAGGCTAATGAGGGAATTAACTTGCACCTGCAGCTGGTCAGCTGACCAGAAGAGGCAGGGCCATGGGCACATATGAACCCCAGGGCTGGGACTGGAGAGTCAGTTCTCTGCCAGCAGCCAAGGAGGAAGGAGTTCTCTTAGAGGAAGCTAAGTGGAGATGCTTGACTGCCCGTTATGCTTCTGGTAGGATTAAGGGACTCCAGGAGCTCACCAGATACCCTGGCCTACAAGGCACGTAGTGCTGGGAGGAACAGTGACTCTTTTAAAGGGACAGAGCACTCTCTGAACTGCTTCTATTATGTTATAGCCCAGGGGCTCATATTTTGGTTACTGTTGATAAACTGGTGGATTGGGCTGAGGCTATTGGGGAAGGAGAAGTCCTCACTGGGGGCCCACTACAGTGTGGAGACCCCAGCACCAGTGTGGGCACTGTGACAGGGTGAGCAGACCCGAACACCAGAAGGCTCTGTGACAGAGGAGTGAGAAGATCCCAGCACCAGAGAGGGTATATTTACTGAGGCCAGACTAATTTGAGACCTCAACACAAGTAAACAACAGTTACATAACCTCTGCAAGGCTTGGGGCGTGATAAAGGGGTGGTTTTGGAGTAATGCATCTAGTCCATAAGGCTGGGTGGGGTATCGTAAGATCCCTCCTGAGTGTGGGGCCCAATAAAGGGGTGTAACACTGACAGCGTTAGGGGAGACTGTCAGGAATGTGACTGAGCAGCAACTCGAGGGCAGCCTCCCAATGCACCATTCATAACAACATGACGTGGCAGACAGCTGAGTAGGCACCCGTAAAGCGGAGCTTGCATGGTCACAGTGCCCTAGGGACACCACAGCCATCCCAGGGGTGGCTGTATTGTGACACTGGTATATTGTGAGGCCCAGTGTGGAGCCAGATTCATATAGTGATGCTATCTGTGAGGCATAGGACACGGTAAAGGGGATGTCGGAGCTGTGCATTATGCCCTTGGCATCGAGCAGTAACTTTGCAGCCTCCCACCTTGACACATCTTTTCAGTTACATCAAAGGCATGACAGGGGAGACAGTTGGGTGGACTGCCATAGGTAGATGGGTGGGCCAAATTGGGACTGGCCTGGCTGCTCTGATGTGCTGTAATTACAGCGTGTTGGAGCAGACTCAATTAATCGAGTCTGCTGGAGCATTGTAATTTCTGTGCTCCAGCAGACTCCAGTATCATGTGTATCAGCAATCTGTGCTGAAAAATGGTTTTGGGGCTACTTTAACTAAAGCTTGTTTAATGATGCTCCGGGAACCCCCACCTCCTGAAGTATATGTATAGATGCCCAAAGTTACAAGGATCTGTACTGTTGGCCAGTATTATTGGACTTATTTCTGCATTATGTTTTAAGTGCACTTGAAGCTAGTAGTTAGTGGTGGCTGCAAGTAGCTGACTTCAGGCCATAGACCCCAAATCAAAGTTAGAACAACACGGTTCTCTCTAACTTCAGTTGTGGGCATTCCCTCTTTCTCTTTTTTTTTTGCCAGAGAGAAGCAGTTTTAGATTAAAGCTAAGGATTCAGAAAAGGCAAGATAATATTTGGAGTATATATTGAAATTTTAGAATAAAAGTTATAAACAGGGGGTATAATTAAATATGCCTAAACCAAGCATTACAACCCCAGGAAATTCAATGTAGTTTAAATCCATTAAAATAAGGAAATGCACAGTTAAGGAACATAAAGAAACACCTTGTGTTTTTCCCTGTATATATCATAAAATAATTATATAATTATGACTCAGTCATTTTTCAGAGTTTGTACTCCTACCAAAGGTTAGATTAAAGAAAATTTTAAAGACACAATAAAAGGTTGGGGACAGGAGGATAGTTCACTTTTCCCCCTTTAAGTGTCATTAAAGGGTAAAGCTAAGGCTGAATATTTATTGTGTTTAAGATATAAGTGTTAGGAATTAGGGGAGAATACCCCATGCTTTCCATTCACAAAAGTTAACTCCTTGTTCTATATAGAAAATAGAGCACAACCTTAGTTATGGAGCTGTAACCAGCGCTTCCTTAATTTAAAAGACCAGCAGGACCTAACTGTAAATTTTAGTGTGAGACAAAGTAGGCAATCCAAACCTTTCAGCCTGCTGGAAATAATCTTCTGCTTAAATTCATCAGGCTTTTTAATAATGTACTTTATTCTCACCATCTTCAGTTTCCTCTTTCCTGTGACTAGAGGTTTACTCTTTCTGTTGTTCTTTTATTTGTCTTTAGGCATTGCCTTTCCATCTTTCTCCATGACTCTGGGCTTGTTTTGTTATTTTTTGTTTTGTCTTCCTGTTTTTTCTTGATTTTTATCCTTTGTGACTTTCTTTCCAGGGTTTTTCTCAGGGGCTGATTCAGAATTTCATGATCAGAACAACCAGACAAATCTTCTCTACCACTGGCTTCATCATAAAAAACATAGCTGTTAAGGTCTTTTAACAGACTTAGAGAGCACAGGTGATATAAAGCTTAGGTCTATGAAAAAGAAGCCTATTTTTTCCCAACTTCAGCATCAGCAATGAAACCAGTCTACAAACACTCCAACACTTTTGCTTTTTTAAACCAAAGTGGGACTAAAATCTTTTCTGGAAACAGTACTGCTAAAACCAGGTGTTCAAATATATTGGTCATGTCACTACCTCAAGGGTTCATACAGGCATTATATTTAAATCACCCTAAACCAAGCTTAGGGTGATCTAAATAGCTAGGTGTATAAGTATTCCCAGACTTTAGATCACCCTAAAATGGCATGCCCATTCTAAAATTAGGCCTCATCATCCCTGGGGCTGGGTGTCATCTGTGGATCCTTCAGTCCACCCCTTCCCTTCCCTTCCCTCCCACCCCCAATTCCACCAGATCCTGCTGATTTACTTGCATTTGGCTGCCTGTGTGAATGCTTATACACAGCAAGCCTGACTCAGGTTTAGTCAGCTTAAACTAAACCACCTAAATCTGAGCTGGAAACATTTCCAGATGTTTGCTTACACTCCAAAAGATCATGAAACAAATTTAAAACTCATTAGGGATTATTTCAGAGATGTAACTATCAGGGTTTGTGCCCTGGACAAACCCTGCCGGGGATGAAGAAAGGAAGGGGGAGATTTTGTGAGATAGGCTAATCTGTAGCGAGGCAATGAGTTAGGTTTTATTTCATCTGCCACATGTTCCATGATCTTTGAGATTGTCATGACTTTCAAATTTCCTTTTGTAACCCCTATTCAATAAATTACTCATTACTAGAAAGTAGTGACACAGCTTCATTCAAAAACAAGCTGAAGTCCATGTTTACTATAGGGTAGAAGTGACGTGGGCATGATAGTCCAGAGGATATAAGAGAAGCAAGGTTTTATGGGTTGGTTTGGTTTTTTTGGTAAAATTCTGCGAGATATTCCCGTGCCCATCCCCCACCACTACTGACTTTCTAACAACTCCTAACTTGCACCAAGTGGACCTTGAGCTTGCTAAAAGAGCAAATGCGAATCCTATCAACACATTTCCTCTGTTGCCCCTATAGACACACCACACAATAAAAGCATTATAATCCATGAATCCTACACGTCACAGAATGTGATGCATTAACTGTCCTCATGGAAACTATGTGGATGAAACGGAATAATCACCATGTTCCACAATGAATTATTACAGAAAAATAAGAGGACAGAAACACCCAGTCACCACGAGAACACTTTTCACAGAATAGCCATTCCAACAGCATCCTGGGTTGGATTAGCAGAAGTGTCACTTGCAAATCAAGAGGAGTCTTCCATTCTGGTCAGCACTGGGGAGGTTTTATTTTGAGTATTGTGTCCAGTTTTGGGCCTCACACTTCAAGAAGGATGTGGACAGTTTGGAAAAGAGTCCAGTGCAGAATGACAAAAAATGATTTGGGGCCTGGGAGGCAAGACATATGATGAAAGGCTGAAAGAACTAGAGAAGATGGAGGGGGATTTGATAAGAGTTTATGCCCATAGGGGACAGGACTAGGAATGAAGTCCTTAAGCTGCAGCAGGGGAAATTTAGGTTAGAGATGAAGAGGAACTTTCATACTCTGAGGGTTATCAATCAACTGCACTTTGTTTGTTTTGAAGTTATTTCTGATAATTTCTCTTTGCTTCCAGTTTTCGGCCTGCACCCATATGCAGCCTGCACCCACACCTTTAAGTGAGTGTTTATATTTTCTTATGGAGAGAAGTCACCATGTTTTCTGGTAATTACCTTAGGATGTATCTGCTTCTTTCTGATATTTGGGGAATGACATTTTGTGGCCTAAAAGTGGTTTAACATCTTTTTCTCTTCCTTGAAAAAAGCAAGGTTTTTTGGTAATATCTTATTGGGTCAACTATATAGTTACACTGCTGGTTATAGTCATATAGTTATATAGTTGGTCTAATAAAAATATTATCACAGAAACCTTTGTTTATGACTGCTTTACCAATCCATATACTCCTTTGTGCCTATGTAAGGCAAATAAGCCTAATGTAGAAATCTGTACCAGGTTAACACTTATTTTTCCAGGGGACTTTGTACTTTTGAGGCAGTTTTTTATCTTTGTTGCGTTTTCTTAGTGCTCAAATGGAAATGTCTTCCCACTGTTTTGACTCTGTGCTAATTAGGTAGAGCTAGAGCAAAATTGTTAACAAGAAACAAAACCTTCCTTTGGAAAAAAAGATCAAAATATCGTTTCATTAGAATATGCCAATTTCAGTTTTTGTTTTGATGTCAAAGTGTTTAATTTCAATATGGGGACAAAAATTGATTCCTCTCTTTATTCTGCTTAATTTTGGTTTGACGTTATGTTTAACATTCTGTGTCATGACATACAGACACAAAATATGTATATAGTATGATGTTTCAAACAAAACTATTTACATTTTTTAAAAAAGAAAGTGTCAATTTTCCAAAATTGATTTTTTCCCCCATTACTATTCCATGGTAATTGTTAACATTTCAATTTTCTTTATCTTGTTTCGAAATTTAAAAAAAGTTGGACTTACTAAACAATGGAAATTCTGTCTGCTGGCTAGCTAGCCGTAGATATGAGTCATCCTGCTCTAGCTGCTGGATTTCAGGATTGCAGTTTTCTCTGCAAAAACACCTATAGAGGAATTTTTTTTGCACCTTCCACTTTTTTTCTCTCTCTTTTAAGCCCTTCTCTGAGTCTGGACTACTTGTCCTCTCTTTCAGTCTCAGTGCTCAGTTCTGACAGCATTGCCTGTTCCAAGATCATGCTCTAATGCTTTGGGATCAGAAGAATGAAACTTTCCTTCACTGCAGAGGAGTTTCACTTCTGCTCGCTCTGGAGGTGGGAATCTAATCAGTTTTGGTATCATGTAGAGTAGGCAGAAGCAGAGAACTCAGGAAAGGTGGTTATAACAGAGGCAAGGGTTTTATTTGTTATAACCCACGAGTAATAAAGTTCATCAGTACTGCTTCCAGATGGAGTGACATCAAAAGTACTAACTCTGAAGATGCTGTGGGCCTATGGTAGACTTGGGTCTGAAAAACTGGGCCATAAATCAAATAATAATATACCGTTGTGTGAGATTTTCAGTTGTGCTCTTCTGACTAAATCTGGTCAGGCTAAAAATAACATGAGGACAAACTGTCTCAGTGGCACTTCTGTTCCACCTGGCACTGAGAGGTGTAGGAACATGGAAAAGAACTATGTGAAAAAAATGGGATTTTTTTTTGTTAAAACTAAGAAAAAAAAGGTTTAGTTGATGTTTCAGGCAAATTAATCTTTGGCTTATTTGACATAAGTTTTCCTATCTCTATTCATAACTAATTTCCCTTCATTATAGGAGGAACAGGTAGTGATGTCTAGAATTAGGTTGCCTGACACTTTCCATTATAAAGGATTCTTGAGAGATTTCCTCTGAGAAGCTCTTGTATCTCTGCTATTTTGTAGAAGTCCTTTGATATTTGGCAAGAAGACAGCCCCTGTGTGTGGAGAATGGCCTTTGTTCTATCCCCTGAAATGCTCCTCTGATTAAAATGACTTGCAAAGTGTCCAAAAATCCTTCCCCTCACTTGGTTTGTCAGAAAAAAATTGGTGAAGTGCCAGACATAGCTGCTGTGCTGAGAGCACCTGAGTACAGGTGCTTACAGTTGAAGCGGGAGTGCGGGGAAAAAAGCCAAAACTATCTTTCCTTATCCAGACCTGGCTTGTGATACCAATATACTTTCACCTTTCCCTGACACCCTAAGTATGTTAGGCAAAAGCTCCCTCTGCTTTCAGCACTGAGAAAATAGACTGGAGTGGGACCCCCCCCACACACACACCTGCACAAATAACCCTTGAATTTCTTTCTTTCATAGAACCACATAGGGCAGGTGTTTGTCCCCCTCCCCTCCCCAGCAACGATGAAAGAGACAACCAGATCAGAGTCCTTCTGACCTCCAGATCCAGCACATAGTATCATTTCCTTTTCTGGAATAGCTCCTTTTTCAGAGAGTTCATCTGGTTGAATATGTGGTTTAGGTAGTAGCAGTGTGCACTGTAGTGTTGAAGACTTAGCTTTCTAATCTTGCTGATGATGCATATTACAGATGTGCTTAAAGCTGAAACTAACACTTTTCCTTACCTTTGTCCTTTAAAGAAAACAAAATGTAGAAAAAAGCATTTACTGCCCCCCTCCACATTTTAATTATTCTGGCTGCAAATCCAGGTATTCAGAATCTAGGGAATACCAGATACACAGTTGCTCATGATACACACACCATAATGGATTGATTAATTGATTATGTGATCATATGCTTCCTTCTCACCCACCCCACCCCAACTCTGGATTCACTCAAAGCACAGTTAGTTACATATTTCCTAGGCATTTGACTTTGAAACCTAGATAGCATGCTTTTAAATAGATGAATTGTGTAAGTACTGAAATAAAATTGAAGAATAAATAATAGGAAACTTCAGTCACTTTTGTATCTCACTTCTCATCTTTTCAGTAGCTACCTAATACAGTCAATGAAACTTTTTTCTACATAGTAAGCATTTTAACCAGTATTCTATAAGACTGTTGGTGATGGGCATATGCTTAGGTTTGATTTAGTTCTTTCTTTCTATCCTTTTCCTTCTTTTGTTTTCTAGTCCTCCCTATCTGCTTTTTTAAATTAGCAAGTAACATTTCAAAATCTTCAGGTGGGATGCTTTTTTTTATAGAGTTTTGCTCCATGTAACGTGAATTACGTTTGATATGACCCTTAAAACTTGTACTGCTTCACTGCTTTCCTTTTTAAGAGTAAAGTTATTTTTAGAGTGTGAATCATGTGGGCAGATTTATTGTTTCCTTACATCACAGGACACATAGACACAGATGCATTCTATACAGTGGAAAGTCTTCTAGGTTTTGTTATGACTCCATAACCATTTACAAATGCTTATGGCAAGGAGTGCCTAATAAAGGTACTCATATTGTTAAAGGCAAAAACAGCAATGCTACAGAATTAGTGTTGCTTAAAACCTTACAACATTTTCAGCAAAACTTATGATTTTAGTTCACCTTTGTATGCAGTCCTCAAGGTGCACTACAAGTTTTCTTGTTGATAAGAATTCCATCCTTAGAGAAAGCTGGGGAAACTCACTGATTTCATAAAGAAGCTTGTCTCTTTTCATATCTCTTTGCCTCATCTGATCCACTAGCTGCTCACCTGCCTGTGACTCATGATTTAGAAACAACGTCGAGAGCAAGAAAGACTAAGCTGCTACTTCACTTTTTGCCACAGAATTTAAGATAGCTGGCTGACTTCCTTCCTGGCTATTCAAGAGGAGGGTCAGACAGGGAATCTTTGTGTGGGTGTACTTGGCAGGACCACTTCCCTTACCTCTATTTCACAAAATAATGTTATCTATATCTCCAATTATAAAACTAGAAAATGCTACTTACAGCCCCAGTGATGCTGGTTTAAAGGCAATTTATGTCATTATGACACCTATAATCCCAGAACACAGGAGATTATTATTTGTATAGGGATTTGGGGGAACATTGTCCCCCAAGTAAATAAATTGAAAGCAGCAGCATGTTTGTATCATTCTATTGTGAAAGAATGGGCAGACAGGTGGTCTATTCCCATGATGCACTTTTCAAGAGAGCCAGCAGTAGGAGAACTAAGGAGAATCTTAAGAAAACCAACCCATTGCCCCTAGAAAGGTTGAGAGTAGCAAGAATGCTGGACACTAAGCCCCATAAAAGACTTCAAAGTTAGGATGGGAAGTACTGAAATGGAAGCCGTGTGTTTGTAGAACTGGAATAAGAGGATCCTGAGCTGGACCTTGTCCAGCCTTAAGTTGGCCTGTATCTTGCAGGCTGACATTCAAACTCAAAGCCCAGAGTCGTTTGACAGGTCGAAATGCAAAATTTCTACACCAACCTATATAGATTTTAATATTACCAATATAGGGTCAAATCTGCTCTGAATGTAATTGTCTTATCTTTAAGAAACTGCATGGCTCTATCTGGGGCTACTTCAAATTAACCCTAAGGTCCCTGTGTGCAGAATTGACCTTTGGGACTTACCATATTAGATGAGTACTCTGCCTTTGGCAGTAGCTCCAACACAAGTGAAGCTTTAGTGTATTTAATGTATAATGATTCCCTTTTAATTACTTCAAACACAAAATAGCCCATTGCTTATGTTGGTTGCCTTCCAACAAGTGATCAAAGAGGGATATTCATGAAGAACTGTACTGGTCAATGCTTGAGTCACTTTTAATTAATTCATTCCATTCATATAAATTTTCTGGCACCAAACCATTTGGCAAAAACTTGTGTGTCTGGGGGTTTTTTTTGTCCCCCCCCCCCCAACATTTGGGAAATCTCATGAGAATAAAAATAAAAAGATGAGCTATACTGCTTGTATAGTCAGTCATGCAGCAGCCCTGGACCACATCAAGCTGCTTTCACTAAAACATTTTAATAAATAGGCAGGTACTTTCTTTTACTACCTCCCTCCACTACTCCACATTGCAATTAGACTCAGTCACCACTGATCT
>NW_017728992.1:78188235-78188967 GCF_001723915.1 Gavialis gangeticus | reverse complement strand
AATAAAAAGATGAGCTATACTGCTTGTATAGTCAGTCATGCAGCAGCCCTGGACCACATCAAGCTGCTTTCACTAAAACATTTTAATAAATAGGCAGGTACTTTCTTTTACTACCTCCCTCCACTACTCCACATTGCAATTAGACTCAGTCACCACTGATCTAAATATGAAGCAACCTACAACTAGCTCAGATCTCTCAATCTGCAAGGTAACTCATAGTTGCATTGAAACAGCTCAGAAACAAAGAATGCTTCCATTGCTGAATGGAAGGGACTAGATAAGAAAATTCAAGTGTGTGTGTGTGTTTAAAAGAGAACCACATTAATTGGGGATGAATTGCTTCACTCCCAACAAATGATGAATGACAACTTCAAATTAAATATGATTCAGTAATGAAAAAAACCCTTTTGATTCAGTTCACAACATTCTAGTTAAAAGAGAGCTTGCTTAAATGTAGAAAGATGTGTGATTGTTTCCTAGAATAGCTTATACATAATACACACAAACAAAGCTATTCGGTTCATAGATTATGTGTATACCTATATAAGCTATGAACTGAAGGATTTTTTTCCATTCTTTGTGTGTATGTATGTATGTATATATAATCCGTGTGTGTGTGTGTGTGTGTGTGTGTACATAGACATACACAATGAAAGAAATATTTCTGTTCCATTATATATTTATGTTCCTTTGTATATATACACACACACACACACACACACACACACACAC
>NW_017728992.1:78175509-78188224 GCF_001723915.1 Gavialis gangeticus | reverse complement strand
TATATATATATATATATATATATAATGGAAACAGAATTTGATCTATGAAGGAGAGTCAAGGCTGTCATCTCCTCTCCAATGTGCTAGTCTTTAGGACAGAAGTCATCTTTGCCAGTTATAAAGTTGGCACAATAATATGATGATTATTGATATAGGGCTGAATCATGGCTTTCCTTCACAACCTGAGCATAGTAGCATTCCCCCACAAATCAGAGTCACTATCTAATTTCTGCTCCATGGGGAAGCATTCTGTGACAACTTTATAACTGGCAAAGATGACTTTTGTCCAGAAGGCTAGCCCATTGGAGGGGAGATGACAGTCCTGACTCTCCTTCAAAGATCAAAATCTGTTTCCATTTATACCTGTATAGTCCCACTGAGTGGAGTGATATTTCCCTGGTGTAAATAAAAACTGAACTTGGCCCCAAAATAGATATTACATGCCAAATTCTATTAGTAGATACACAGCACAGGTTTTGTTGGTGTCAATAGGGCTTGTATAAGTATATTTGCAAGCAGAATCTAGTTCCATGATTTCAATGAAATTGTTGTTGTTGCTGTTAATGCTGGTAAAGAGAGTAATTAAACTGCAACATATATTCCTGGAGGAATTAATTAATTGGCATAGGCCATAAAACACCATAGAAAAGAATGAGTGAAATACTTCACAGCTTGAAGTAAATAGGAAAACAAACATTTCTAAATTACAGTCTGTAGGACAAATGAGAGAACGATGGTTAAAGGAATCAGAACTCATGGTAGAGATGATATCTTTTATTAGACCAACTAGATGTTTGCAAAAAAAAATCTTTATTTGTAAGCTTTTGGGCACACTCACCCTTCTTCAGGCATAAGAGAATGAAAAGATTGTAAAATTTCTCCAAGTAGAAATTAAAATTCATATTTCACAGGAGAGCTGAAGGTGTTGAAAGATCTCTGGTTGCAAAAGTTCATTTTGTGCCACTTAGGCTCAGATAAAAGAGCATTCTCTTTCATGGGCAACTATTGCTACTTTAGTTGGGGGGGGGGGCACATGCCCCCGCAGCAGCTGGTCAGCGACCAGAGGGGGTCCTGTCATGGCCAATCTCGCTGACTGGAGGTGGTTTCTTTACCTCAAAGTTGTCTGATGGTAAGCAGGATGTTGAATTATGTTTCCTTCTGGTTATGGTGTTTCATATTTCACAGGAAGATGGGGTGATGGAAGGCTCTCCTGGGCAAGATTTTCACTTGTGTCAAGGTAGCTCTGTGCTCTTTGAATATGCAAATTTAGTTTGAAAACAAAAGGGCAGAGTAAAGGTATCAGCTTTTAGGTTTCTTGGTGTTGAATTTTGCTTCTTTATTGTAAAATGATGGGTTACAACCCAAGGATACTCAGGGAGCTGGTGAGCAGCATAGCTCAGCCCCTGGCATGGATCTTTGAGAGATCTTGGTGCTCTGGTGAAGTGCCCGATGATTGGAAGAGGGCCAATGTGGTGCCTATCTTCAAGAAAGGGAGGAAAGTAGATCCGGCAAACTACAGGCCCATCAGCCTGACCTCTATCCTGGGGAAGGTCTTGGAAAAGATTATCAAAGACACTATCCTTAACAGACTAGCTGAAGGCAATATCCTGAGAGATACCCAGCATGGGTTTGTTGCAGGTAGGCCTTGCTTGACCAATCCCATTTCCTTTTATGACCAGGTGACCTATCACTTGGACAAGGGGGAAGAGATCGATGTCGTATACCTCAACTTTAAAAAAACCTTCAATCTGGTATCCCATGATCACCTCTTGGCTAAACTGGTTAACTGTGGGCTTTATGTCACCATGATCTGCTGGCTGGGGAATTGGCTTCGCAGTAGAACCCAGAGGGTGGTGGTCGACGGGAGCCAATCGTCTTGGTGCACTGTAACCAGTGGGGTCCCACAAGTCTCTGTCTTAGGGCCTATACTGTTCAACATCTTCATCAATTATGTGGACATTGGTATCAGAAGCGGACTGGCCAAGTTCACCGATGACACCAAACTCTGGCGTAAAGCATCCACACCTGAGGACAGGAGGGTGATCCAGGTGGATCTGGACAGACTCATGAAATGGGCGGATGAGAACCTGGTGGTGTTCAACACCAAAAAATGCAAGGTTCTCCACCTTGGGAGGAAAAACCTGCACCATGCTTATAGGCTTGGCAGTGCTACACTGGTTAGCACTACAGATGAAAGGGACTTGGGGGTCATGGTTGACCACAAGATGAACATGAGCCTTCAGTGTGATGCTGCAGCTAGTAAAGTGAGCAAAACACTGGCTTGCATCCATAGATACTTCTCAAGCAAACCCCGGGACGTCATTCTCCCTCTGTACTCAGCCTTGGTGAGGTCGCAGCTGGAGTACTGCATCCGGTTTTGGGCTCTGCAATTCAAAAACCTTGACAGGGTGCAGAGGAGAGCCACATGCATGATCAGAGGTCAGGAAAACAGACCTTATGATGAGAGGCTGAGAGCAATGGGGCTATTCAGCCTGGAAAAGCGCAGGCTCAGGGGTGAGCTGATGGCTACCTGTAAGTTTATCAGGGTGCTTATCAGGATCTGGGGGAACAACTGTTCACCAGAGCCCCCTAAGGGATGACAAGATTGAATGGCCATAAACTCTACTGTGACTGATTCAGGCTGGACATAAGAAGGAACTTTTTCACTTTCCGGACCCCCAAGGTTTGGAACAGACTGCCACCTGAGGCGGTTCAAGCACCCACTTTGAATGCCTTCAAGACACATTTGGATACTTATTTTGCTGGGATCCTATGATCCCTGCTGACTTCCTGCCCCTGGGGTGGGGGGCTGGATTCAATGATCCTCCGGGGTCCCTTCCAGCCCCCCTTCTCCCCCCTCCCCCAAAATTACAAAGCTTAAAAATAGTGAAGAACAATGGTTAGGATTACACTGTTTCATATAGACCATTATGAGCCTTTCTTTCGCATATTATCAGGTACCCCTGTTAAGATGTATTGGTTAGCTTCCTGGTTGGCTAAGAATGGCAGCAGGGCATCTTAAGCCCACCTGGGAAAATGGCCTGTAGGGTGTTCAATAGAGTTGTCTTAGGGTATCAAATGCCTTGTTCTTGGCTATTCTACTCTTGGGTACTGGCTTCCTGATGCTGGTTTTTTATTTCAGTTTCTGCCCTTCCCATGACTCTAATTTCAAAACCTCAGGTCTTACCATCGGGTCATGTCCCGGTAGCATAGCATTTTCATTTCTCTAACATTTGCTGCCAGTGAGGCAAATATGGTGGCAACCAACAGATTTGAAACATCTTTGCTACAAAGTAAGTATTCTAGTTTTTGCATATAAAAGGTATCCAAGCTGTGAATGGATTAACCATTTAGTTCTCTGATGATAATAGATGTTACAAGGGATTAAATAAAAGTGAAAGTGATTGTGTCTGTTGAAATTGGCATGCTTTTCTTTGAGCAATGCTAACTGTAGAGTTTGAAAATGTAGTCATGAAGGAATTAGCCCCAGTCCTTCACACCCCAAAATAAGCTCTTCACCTCAGCTTCACATCTGCCTTTTTCCTTTTTAATGTCTCTTCTTCTTTCACTTTTTTCCCCTTCAGTTTCCCTCTTTCTACCTAATTCCTTTTCCCCTAAAACCTATACAAAGAAAGAAAATAAATAAAATAACACATTGTTCACTCTGTTAGTTTACTATATTTCTTTCCCTATCCTGTATCTGTCTTGTATATTTAGAGAGGTTCTGCTACAGTCTACGATTCTTCATGTGCCTAGAACAACAGGACCCTCTTTTTTATTTGTCCTGAGACATTACTGTGATAAATATTATCTTATTATAACAACAATTTAAAATAAGATCAAGCAGAAACTTTTGGATCTGGACCTGAAGTCCCTAAAGTTTAGAGGTGCTTGGGCATGTGGACTTATTTGGGGTCTAGTTTTTATTTCATTAAACTATTATCAAATTCTTATTTAGGCAGCAAATCAAACAGATATTTTCAGTGCTTGTGAACAAGCAAATGCTAGATTACAGAACAACTCCAATTGTTTTGAGGCTGCTTGCAGCACATCTTTAGTTTTAATGCCTGCAAGCCCAGTCTAATCTCCTCAATTCTCTTTCTCTTCTTTTGGATAAGCTCAGCTCTGTGCACAGCAGTAAGTAAAATATTGCTTATACTACCACAAAAAATATGGTCTGTGCCTTCTGATGAAATCTTTCATCTAATGCCATCCTAAATAAAGGAGGGTAGTAGGTGAATTTGGTGTTCCTTTTGATTTTTAGGGAGTTTTAAGTTCTGTCAAACTTTTATCAATTTTAATTTGTTGTTCACTTCAACTTTTCTGTCCTTTCAGGTCCTGATCCTGCTGAAATTTTTCCATGAACTACAGTTTCATGATGTTGAAAGTACTTATCTAATGCTTCATATTTGCTAAGTGATGCATAAATTTTAGTTGTAAAGGACTCAATACAAATCCTAATGGAAAGACTTCAGTGGAAGTTTGGTGAAAGTCAAGTGTCTTAAATATAATCACTCAATTAGCAAATCAGCAGGACAAACACAATTATCATCCTGTTTCTGGGTCTCATTTCATGAGGAACTATACCTTTAAATTGTATCTGAAGCAAGTGGAGGTTCATGGGGGCCTACATGGTTGGACCAAAAAGGAAGATCTTGCAGACCAAAAATGATTAATAAATTAATAATGTTATGGTTAGAAAACACCTGTTTTAAATAAGGGAAATCTGGGTCATTTTGGTTTTTGTTTGTGATGCTATTAATAGGAATAGTGTACAGGAGTT
This sequence comes from Gavialis gangeticus, assembly GCF_001723915.1. NCBI lineage: Eukaryota > Metazoa > Chordata > Crocodylia > Gavialidae > Gavialis > Gavialis gangeticus. Next base: position 78,183,441 of record NW_017728992.1, on the reverse strand, counting down.
CCATTAAATGGAGGGTGCAGTATGTTAACTAAAAAAAAATCCAAGTCCTGCAACGGAAAATTTTTGTTCACTTCAAAATGTTTATTTTTGTTTTTCAAAACTTTGCAGGGAAATAATTAAAGGATATTCTGCATGTTCAATTGTTTGCAAGCAAAGGTTGAGGAAAATTTTGCACATTGATTCATGTCTGCATGTGCTGATAAGTCCCACACTGCAGTTCACCATGACTGTCAGCCTTAGGTAGGGTGTGAAAGTACTTATGGACTTGGAGCCACCAAATGGCAAACATATAAGCACTATGTATAATTCCAAATAGAAAATGCTGTATTTCAGAAGACAGTTGTGATGCCAACTGTGAAAGAAAGAATGGTGATTATAGTACAACACAGTGAAAGTCCTTTAGTTTAAATCAGTACTGTATCAGCAAATTTCTACTGAAAATGAAACTTCAGATTTAATCAGAAGCCCAGAAATTAACTGCACACTTGGGGCCAAGATACAGCAGTTAATTTTTATTTCAAGTATAGGTGACAACTGTGATATTTCACATTCTGATTTATACTAGCAAATGTTCACTTTTTAATGGTGAGCATTGTAGTCGCATACAAATACTAAGGAGGGACCGGAACTTTTAAAGAAGGAAAATGTATATTAGGCTGTTTTAACTCAGAAAAAAATAGAATGGGGGCAGGGAGGGGGAAATACATATATACCATGCAATCCATTGGCCTCTGACCTTTTTGTTGTTTTTCAATGGTACTAAAATATGAGATATTTTTTCATTATAAAATGAGGATTTCAGTATAATCAGAAATGTACATTTTAGCGGATAGTACTGCTGTTGCTGGTATCTGCATCACAAGACTTTGATGTCCTCTTTTTTGGTCAAGTGAGAGGAAGAAATAGGCCTTTACAACACAGTACTTGCCATACCAGATCAGACCTTGGTACAATAGTTCATTATTCTATTTTCAGCAGTTGCTTGTAGCTGATATTGCAGAGGGAGGCACAACAAACATTAAGACACCTCTCCAACTGTGCAATGCTGTAAATACTCATTCTGAAATTAGGAAAAGGCAAGGGTATACAAATGAGAAATGAACAAAAGTTAACAACATTTTCTGAACCTCTTTCCTCTGGGATTTTCCTTGCAGAGAGAGGATTTACATTCCCGTTTACTGCCAATTACATTCTTCCCCACATTGAGCCGGCTCTGACTATAGAGAAAAGGCAAGAAAAGGACTGAATTAGAAATCATCCCAACTGAGGCATTTTGTGAAGATGAATGCTAAGTGACTGATGGCCTGTATGTGAGGTTAATTACCATAATACAAAACATCTTCAGGGAAAATGCTACACACAGATACTCCTATTTAACCTAGGGATCTTGAAATCATAATTCTGTCATCAGATACTCTAATTATAAGCTCTGCAGAAGAGTTTCCAATAACATGTGGTATCTGAAATCCTCTAATTAGTCAGGATTTGAAAAGCAAACAGAAAATTGAAATGTCATGGGTCAATGCAGGGAAAGTTGAGAGCACTCTGTTTGTGTGTATGAGTCTGAGTGTGATTTATGGTTAACAGATGAATTAAAGAAGTGCAGTACAAATTGACTGGGAGCATGCAAAATCATTCACTGTGATTCTTTTTTTAGAACAAGGCATGAGTCCCTTTTTATGCTGACAAATGAAATATCCTTCTCATCAGGCAAGAGAAAAAAATCACAAAATAAAACTTCAGATATTAGTCATTTAAATTATTAGCACGTTTGTTGATGGCAAAGAATATGACATGTTAATAATTTTTACTCTAAGATGCCTATTTAGTACCTTATATTCCAAATGATGTCAGCTTAATTTCTATTTTAACGTAAATTAAAAACATGACCAAAGCATAATGTAAAAACATTTTTCTTGTCTAATAAGTATTGAAAATATGTTGCAGTCACTGTCTTGCATTTTTCACTGATGTCATCTAGGGTTGGGAAATGCAGCCCTGTTATATATAGACCAGAGGCCTAATTATATAAAGCTGATAAGGTATCAACCCAATAACTTGCAAGTCAATACCATGTATATATCATGTATAAAAACCTCACCCATTAAGGAAAAATCATTAAAGATGCATATAATTCTCTGAGAAGGTTATTGTACTTAAAATAGGTAGTGGGTGTTATAATAATAGTTTACTGTTGAAAGACAATGAAATCAACTAATCAGTGCAAGCACATATAACATACTATATATTTTGGTAGGCAAGCTTGTAGGAAGCATTAATGCTGTTGTACTGCAATATGTGAAAAATGGTATATGATCATATAATTAAATAGCATGTTATATGGTTCATGCATATGCATGAAGCAGTGAAGAATGCCTTCTTTATTAACTTTAGACTTGCTGACTTAATTTTCAGTCCTTTGCATTTCTATTCTTATCTGTTCTTTGTGCTGCTTTTCCACTTTTTCCATTGTACCATCACTCTTCTCTTTGCCTCTTTTGTCCTCACCATTACCTTATTACAATAGAAGAAGGAAAATAAAAAAACCCTTCTGCATTTACGAAATCTGTTTCAGAATTTATCAACATTTTGCTCTGGTTCATCTTGATTTAAATATTGCACTTATTTAAAAACAAACCACCCCCCACTTCATCTAAAAAACCCCCACACAAATGGTTATAGCTGTGAGCAGCAGTGAAACAGGCCTAGAGTATTTTACATCACCAGTCTGTGATGTAAATACAGTTTCTCCTAATTTCATTTTTTTTCAGAATTTATTTATCTCATGCACAGCAGTAGACAGAGAAGCTATCTTATGAAATACAGATCCCCAGGCAGAAGAGCATTCTGGCCTCTCCAGATGTCAGACAATAGCTTATTTTTCTCTCCATTCTTCATATTCCTGAATGAAATATTTTATGTAGGGGCGTTTATCCTGTCCCTATTGATACCAGAGCTACTGTGAACTACTCTGTGTGTGTGTGGTAGTGTGCGCATTACGCATGCACACGCACACACACACACACCATTAACAATGTGTATTTCATATTCCTTTCCTTTGCTGTGATACCACACAGATTTACTTTCATCTACAAGTGCAGGGGCATTGGTGGTATTTCTCATATCTTTTTGGTATAGTACTTAGAAGCTCTCTCTGTGAGGATATGCATTGGAATTGACAGTGAATGTGGGAACGAATGACACTGGGCATAAATCACCTTTATTTTAACAGTTTTGCATATCATTGATTAGGAAGCCTATTCTATTGACTAGTGCTTATGTCTGTTCTTGGTGACATCTTGTTATATGCAAACTCCTTGAGAAAACATAGCTTGAGGCTGGATCCAATTCTTAATAGGGAAATGGTGTTGTTTTCTGTGTAAGCAAAGTTTCCAAAGTAGAAAGAGTAGACATATCTCTTATAGCAGATAATATATTTTATGACATTATGGGAAAATATAGACATCTTTTCAAACCGGAACACAAAAGGGTCAGATGCATGCTCCAGTGAATGAGAGACCTGTTCTTTGCAAACCCCTATGTGGCAATACACAGTAGGAGAAACTGGGTAAGGAGGGGGTGGTGAGATACGAGTATTTATTTCTGCCCACATAGACAATTACTTCTTAAATGTCTCATGCAGGGTGGTTCAAACTTTGGACTGCTTGAGATTCTATTCAGCATATGACCGGGTACTCTTGTCCTTTAAAATAAAGATGGAGGTTTGCAGAGCTGTCCTATCCTATTTTCTTTTTATTTCTGCAAACAAAACTGCAGGAAACAAAATATTCAAGCGCACATGCACAAGCACAAGCACACAAAAGTACCAGGGTGATACCTTGAGGTTTAACGATTGCCCAGAAATAGAGCTTGGCTTGGTTTGGCTTAGCTCTGTTCAGCTTGGCTCTCTTCTCTTCTCCCCTCCCCTATTTCAGCTAGTTATACAGAATCCTAAAATGGGTAAATCCCAAGGATACTTGGATCTGTAATCCTTCGCTGTATGGAATGCTGTGAAATGAGGTAGGATATAATGAGGTTCCTCCCATACTAGGGAAAAGTGGAGCCTTTGGTACAGGCAAATAAGTGTCATTTACTGATTTTAACCTCTATGTGGAGGAAGACTTTCCTGAGTTTCAGTGTTACTATAAGGCTTTTTCTTTTTTAATGTGCTGTTTTGGATTTTGTTATTAGGTCTTTGGGAAAAAGGAAATCCCCCTTTTTAACACAAACATCATGCTGGGTCTCCTTCCTCCTCCTCTTCTCCTTCCTCCTCCCTAAAGAGCTCCATAAATTGCCGGTCTGGTATAAGAAGTTCTGTGGAGAGGCTTTATTGAGATTGGCCTAAGAAAGGCAAAATGACTTCAGACTTGGATTTTTCATTTATAACAATGTTCTCAGGCTATATCATAAGGATCCTTCTTGAAGAGCACAGTGCTGAATGTTGTGTCACCCTATGCTGCTTTTCAATGTGCACAACTCTTGTGATTTCGCTGTAAGTCTCACAGTGCTTGGATTTTCTCTTCTGCAGTCATATCAGGATTTAAGGTTTACTTTTCTATAAAAAATAAGTTTTTAAAATTTCTGTTGCTGTAAAGGAAAGTTTGATAAATGAGATTCAAAAACAACAAATGTATTGGGTTACACCAAAGGGTATAGCATCAAGTATTCAGGAATTTTCAAAAGCTCCTAAGTGTGTCAGGTCCTTAGGTCCAGATTTGTAAAGGACAATCAGTGGCAGTTAGGTGCCTAAATACCTTTAAAAAGGCATGCCCAAACAAGACCAAAAAATGTCTACCCAAGAGTTTCTAGCTAGCCTTATAGGACCACCCTGAGTCAAGCCCAGGTAACTAGCAAAAAAAGGTGACCAACTGTTTACTTATGACTAAATGCATCCTCTCCCCTCCCCATCCCTGGTCTTTTCACTTCAGTATAGTCCATCTATTCATTTGAAGCATTTGGAGAGAGTTTTTGTTCATATGAATCCTCATAGGTAATAAGTCACTCATGACTCAGTCTTCTTCCTTCTATTTCTTTACAGTAGTTAAGATCAGATGAGCTGTGCTGGCTTGTAGTCCTTTGAGTGGCATTGGCCAGGGTGGCATGACAACCTTCTTTGTAGACGGTCTTCATCATCATTATTCATTCCTTTGAAACATGGTCAGAGCCTGTGTTTGGCAAATTGCAGGATACAAAACAAGATATATTTGTTTGTGCACCTTTTAATTAAATGATGGTTCATTGACAGTATTCATTAATTTAAAGATGTTATCTAGAGCCAATGTGCTGCTATGCTTATTTTAATTATTGTATCTGTCCCTATATACCATCTATCTTTGGCATGTATGACTTTATTACTATAGCATGGGCATACCTAATAATCTTTTAATTTATTTATCCTCACGGCACTATTACTCCCAGTTTATAGACAGGAACTCTGGTACAAAGTGTCTATCCCATCACAGCATTTGATTAAGTAAGCTACTGCTTACAGCAGCTTGTGCATCTCTGATTTAGTCTATATGATTTAGTCTACCTTGCCTGCTGTATGTCTCCAGTACCTACTGGCCTTCCTAGGACCACTGCTGGAGAAACAAGACCGGCTCACTCACTCTTGCTCTCTACATAATCAAGCCCAGAAATCAGACAGGTTGAAAGTCTTATGTCCCTGCGCAGCTTGGTGTGTGCCCTATGCCACTCATAATCTCTCTCTCTCTGCCCTGGGAGAGTCTGAGATTAGTGATGGGGCAGCCCTCAGAGCCTTACCAAGCCATCTGCCCTGCCTGGGTTTGGTTGTCCACAGAGCAGGAGCAGAGCAGCGATGGAGTTTGTTTCTTCAGCTGGGGTCCTGAGAGGGCAGGTGGGCACTACGGACAAGCTGAAGAAACTTGTCCAAGCGGTTGTACAAGGTGAGTAGGACAACAGCTCTGGGTGATGATGACTATGGGGGGAGCCAGTATCCCCATTAGAGGAATCTTCACCGTAGCAGGGAAGCCCTGTGCTCTCTTGCCCCGCTCCCAGAAGTGCATTTGGTGAGCAGGGAGTGCATGGAATGGTGTTTTTCTACTGGGGAGTTTTTCATGCAGCAGGCAAGCCCTGTGCTCAGCAGCATGCCTGGGGAGGTGGGGAGTGGACAGGACCCAGGTTTGAATCCCAAGAAACTTATGCCGCAGGGCTGCTCTGCTGGTCTCCCTCTCCCTCTGCTACAGCAGCCAGGATTCTGCACAGGGAAAGCAGTATCTGCTCCAGTTGCAGCTTCATTCCCTGGGCAGAAAACCTCCTCACCATTGGCACCATCTCTGCAGTGGTCAGCAGATGACATACACACCCACACCACACTGAGCTTGCTATACCTTTGCGTCCAAGATAATACAGGAACTCGGTGCTAACCCAGGGAACCAAACTAAATCACATGATTCTCAGGCTAGGGCCTTAGTTATTGGGCTTTAATTACTGTGACAACAGGTGTTACAGAGTTAAAGAGTAACCCTCCCCCTGTCAAAAAACTAAACCAACAAGCAAAAACAGTACCACCTCATTGAGGGGACCTGCTGTTCTCCTTTCCTAGGTTTGCCATTGAAGCTTCTCTTTAGACTTGAAATTGGAGACTAATTAACTAAGGGGTGCATTAAAAGCAAATTGTTAAGCCTACAGAGTTCCGGCTATGTGTAAAGTCACCATTTATTCTCCTCTCATTTATGCCAGTGACCTCCTTTTACTTCAGTGAAATGATATCACTATAACCCAGAGGAGAATTTATCCGACTGTCTATAAAGTGGGGGCTTAATTTGATAAAACTTATTGGTCTGCTAGGATGTTCCAGGTGCAATTTTTACCTTGTTGTTGAGTCACTGTTCATTGATTTATCAGTGGAAAGCTGTGTCTTACAAATTGAATACTATTTTTAAATATCAGTTTGACTAACTAGTGTTGTTTCTATTAAGACTGCCCCTTGCTTCTTTCAGTCTTCGCGCACCATTTATGTGCAGACATAACTTATCCTGCCCTCTACCTTAATTATCCCTCATAAATGTTCATGTAATTTGCAAATACCTTTTGCAGGACAATTGAGATTAATTTTAATCCCAATTAAAATAATGGCATACCACAAGAATTTTATGTTACTCTGGAGAGAGTTCACTCTAGTTCAACATAAGAATCTAAAAATGTACAAGGACAGAATTTTTCGTGAATTATTAAGTCAATTCATTAACTGTTGTATCAACCTAAAATTCATGTTGTAAAAAGATGTTTAGAAATGTGTTTTAGAAATTGTGAAAAACAACAATATACCAAGAGGATTCATTAGGAACTTCAAACCTGACTAATGATTTTGGGTATTTCAGTGATTTGGTGCCTAGTTGGGGACATTTTAAAATGATGGAAGTAGGATTTGCAAAATGCTCTGAATATCACTTCCCCTGAATAAAACAACTGAGCAGCCAAAACTTGAGGTACCCAAAATGTTTACCCATTTATTTCATTGAGTGTTGACAGCCCTTAACACTTAACTATAGAATATTTAGGCCTAGATCCTATTCTCCCTTATCTACAGAGCAGTAGAGTGAAGGGGGTTGTTTTTTCAGAAGAGGTCTTGAGCAGACAGGTAGGCACAATAGATGAGTCAAAGAGACTTGTCTAATATAATACAGCAAGTCTGTGCCTCTTAGATATCTAAGGGCCCGGTACACATTACACATAGGATGGGATTAATCTGTTAATCTTGACATAAATAGCAAGCCTGCCACATGTTCAGGGAATTAATGGTATCACAAAACAAAAAAGCAGCCACAAAACTGTCTCAGAAAATATGTAGAATATTTTTGGTAGCTGGTTTCCATCACACCTTAAATTGAACATGTAGCAGGGTAGCCTTGTCAAGCAACCCAAAGCTGGTTGCATGGTGTGGCTTCATAGACAACTACCTGGTGCAGC